>NW_027185375.1:6816022-7183522 GCF_022577435.1 Embiotoca jacksoni | reverse complement strand
TTTCTGCGCTTGTTAGACTAAAACAGTTTTACTTCAATCCAAAACAAAGAATTAGAAGCTGCTGCAACAGACTGCCGCTAGCGCGGCGCCAGGTAACCTGACCTGAGGTGCATGTTTTTGGATGATGGGAGGAAGCCGGAGAACCCGGAGAGAACCCACGCAAGCACAGGGAGAACATGCAAACTCTGCACAGAAAGGCCCAGGACCGGATTCGAACCTGGAACCTTTTTGCTGTGAGGTGACAATGCTAACCACTGCACCACCGTGCTGCCCAAATATAGTATATAGTCTGTGCGTGTATGTATTTATTCTAAATTAATAATTTTTCATCTAACTTATTTCTTATATCTTATACGTATTTGTAAATTATTTCATATTGTGTGCACTTTTTGATTTTTTTCTTGCTGACCGAATTTCCCCACTGTGGGATTAATAAAGTCAATCTTATCTTATTGATCTTATCTTATTAGTAAATGCCTGCATGTGGGTGGCTTCACACACCAGGGTTTCCTATCAGCTGTATGCATTCATTCAGCATATCCCTACGTTTGCAGTTTGTTTTTCCATCATATGGGTGTATGTTTGTATTATCAAGTACAATGCACCATCAGCTCCCTTCAACCCTGCTCAGTCGTAATTTTTAGTGGTGGCAGTTGAAGGTGAAGAAACGGACATGCATGGTGCTCATTCAGTTTTAAAGGCGCAGTCACATTAATATCCATTAATGTCACTTCCAATGCTATTTATAGTGGAAAGAGCCCGAGCTATGAGGCTAACATCCCTACTGAAGGCTGACCAATGATCTAATAAAACACATTATTTTGGCTGCTGCATGAAATACTCTAATGTATGAGGATCTTTTTGTGATTTGACAGTGAAATAAAGTCGTCCTTCTTGAAATATTACAGAAGTTCCGCTCCATGCCCTTCTGGTTCCCGACTGTCTGGTCCATGTACGGGCTTACAGATTCTGTGTCACGTTGAACGTCATGGGTGTGTTTGGTTTAGTCGGCCTGACTGGTTTTGCATTTTGAATGAGCAGGGACTTTGCATGTCGTCATTGCTGCACTTCAAACAAAGATGCCCTCAGAGATACTTGGAAAGACTCAACGCTAGAGTGAGAAAGAACAGTTGTCATTTTGAGATAGCATGTAAGCTTGTGCTTTAGATTTGAAACATCCAGTTTAGGTTGCTCGTAACGACAAAATCTATATGTTTTTTTTGCAATTAAAGGTAATTAAAGTGGTGGCAACAATCAAGTGTCGTACCCTGAACTCCTGTGTAATGATGCACAGAAAAGCTCTTGGACCTAAAATACATTTTAGTTTTTAAACAGTTTTTCAGATGCTTCCTTTTTGTGCTATTTGTGCTACTTGTGAATCCGTCATTTGAAAGTTGAAAAATTACTCACTACTCCCCCTTTTATTTTTCATTTCAGCACAACAAAAGTACAACAATGGCAAAAAATATCGAGCTTCCTGTGCTCTTTTTTTGAATAGACTTATTTGCATAGTCGGCCAGAAAGGCATCTGACTGACGACTGAATTGACACCAAGTTGAATCACAGTCAAACAACACAACATTGCAGACAACGCAAACTTATTGTGAGTTAAAGGTTTTAACTGTAAGAGATTGTGAGCTAAAAATAGGAACAATTGTAGACTGAAACATGCTCAGTTAGGAGACATAAGGAAGAGAGAGAACTAATGGACGAGTCAATTAATCACTGCTACTCTTTTCACTGTCAGTTATTTTACTGAATCACTTTAGACGAGTTGGAACTGTTTGTGTGTCTGTGTAGTATAAAGAGTATTTGCACGCTGCTGACTGAAGTGTATGAAGACTGATGGATACCCGAGTGGTTTTAACTCTGACCTGTGTGAAATGTGTTTGTGTTCTGTAGGATATTTCCCACCATGTGCACTAAAATGAACGCTCATATGTTTTTTTCTCCATAGTTTTTGTCTTTGTGCGCCAGCTTATCTGCATCTATGTGTGTGTGTGTGCACGTGTGTTTGCTGATGGCTTGTCACCAGGCCAACCCAACCATTGTGGAGCAGTCAGGGCTGTTACATTGGCTTTTCGAAGCCATCAACCACTGATAAAGATGTCAAATAACAAGCGACCCTAATGTTATGAAAATAACTTTGTGGAGAGGAAACTGCCGCTTGCTGATTTTTATTTCAGGCACACGAAACTGAAACTTATTTCAGATGCACGTCCCTTATAAGAGCAAGCAGCTCAGGATGCTTAGCACAAGTATGTCACACTAAAGTTCATACAGTAAATGCAACTTACAAGTTCATGCTGGTTTACAGTTGATTATTTTTTCTCTAATATTTAGAAACATGCACATGTAAAAGCTGATCAGCAGGTCGAGATGCAGCTAAAAGCCACTGCACAGACAAAGCTTTCCTTGTTAGATCAACCGCATGCACACGCACACGCACACACACACACCCACACCCACACACACACACTGAGGGATCCCAGTATTTGCCAGGAATGAGCTAAGGGTCATTAATCTTGCTTTGCTTGTAGCAAACTGAATGTTCATGCACACTTACACACACACACACACACACACACACACACACACATACACGTACACACACAAATGCTGACAGGCAGAAGAAATAAACAGTCTCTCTCTGTCTATTTTGATGAGTCTATTTAAGTCCCTCTATCTTGTCCCCTTCCGTATTTAGTGTCTTTCGGAAAGCAGGACCTGTTAAGCTCCGCCCCTCAGCCGTGTGCACACATTCAGGTGCAGCAGCGTGTGTGTGTTTGCTGCTCGCAGGTGTTGTTAAGCATAAATACATAGACTGGGTGTTGCAGCTCCACCGGAATACCACAGGTTTTGTTTTAGGTCACATGCAACAATTTGCTCATCGGTACACGTCTGTGTGTTTTTCACTGTGTGCCCTGCATAAAAAACAAATCCGACCTGCTCGATGATTGTTTGGGTGGCGAACAGGGATTTCATGCTGTGACATCACTGCAGTGAGGAAGAGGATTTGAGGCCTTTTAGTGATTATGAAGACAGGGGGGTACAGAAGATTAAAATTGTTCCCTTTTAATGTCACTCCTCATGAAAAGCTGCTCAAACCTATATTCTGTCATTTTTAAAATGTATTCAGGCTCCAGTCAGTATATTATTGTATTACTATTAATGCATTAATATGTAAGTGCACTTAAATGTTGTATGTGGAAGAGGCAGAGCTTGTTTTAACTAATCCGTTTACTGCTGGCTAGTTTAATCTGTAATTAAATTGTACTAATTGATCACATTTTTCTATGTCGTAGTCCTAAAAGCAGTCAGTAGCTGTTAAATGATGTTGTGGAGTAAAGTGTACAGTATTTTCTGTCAGTGCAGTGCAGTAGAAGTGGAATCAAGTAAAGCACAAGTACCTCACTATTCTACTTCAGTACTGTAGGCTGCAGTATGTGAGAGAATTTGGAAACATTTCCATTAAATAGTTAACCACAGCGCGCTGACCAGTTTATTTTCTAACAATAAAATGTCCATTCAGTACTATATTATTTTGATCACCAAATAACCGAAGTTAAAGTCTGGATTCCACCAGGACCGGCTGCGTCGTGTTTCAGCTGTGACACTGCTGATCGCAGTCATTCTAGACAAAGCTGTGATTCCACCAGACGCATCGCAGTACATTTCAGAAGCATCCCAGAAGCAACTCTCCGCTCGGCTCTGCTAAAGATGGGCATGCTATCTATTTTTGATGGAAGCCGTGTCAAACTGGATACAGCAAATCAGACGGCCAGGACGTCAGACACACGAAGGGAATAAAGAATGTGGTCACTTTCTGTAATAAAACACCCTGCACGGACTCCCGGTCGGATATCAAATATCAACTTCAGCGTCTATCACCCTGGTCTTTGAGGCAGCAAAAGAAATGTGTTCTCCTGCTAACTGGTCCAAAAATATGAAATACAGACACACCATAATTATGAGGATGAATGTTTTTTTTTAACAACTAAAACACAGTTAACTGTATTAACTTTGTTGGCAACAAAGTAGGAAATGATAACAATAAACGCAGCCTACTTATCCTCACTAGAAGCACAAAATTAAGGAAAAATGACCAAATTTGGAAGTTAACAAAACTGGTCAAATTGGATATAACAAAAAAATCAGCATCACAACAGACCAATGCCCAGAATTTGTTTTTGTTGAACAGAGTACACCAGGGTACCCCCAAAAAAATTCCTTATAGTCCTGAAAGAAGAATTAGATAGAAAATAAATGATCCTGGAGTGTGAGCAGGCTATAAAAAGGATGAGGTGAGGGTGGTTCCTGGATTTCAGTATGAGAGAATAACATGGAGATCCTGCCAAAAACTGGAGAGAGGACAGACAACCAGGAGATAAAAGGAAGGAAATGTGAGAAGGAATAATCTTTATTTATTTTTTTCAGTGCAATTTGGATCAAATCAGTGGAATACATTTTCAGTTGTGTCCGTGGAGAAATCAGAAAAGTATAGAAAGAAAGGAAGATAATTTTCACATCACTGGGAGAAAATGAAAGTGGATGAGGAAGATGAGAAACAAGGGCAGGAAGTCAAGACGAGCTATCGTGTCTTGTAGACCGGTGGCAGCCTGAGAGGAGGAGAGATGAAAAGAGGAGATTTTTCCCCTCTCGATCTGTCTCTCTCTCCATCTCCCACTGTGACCAGCTCTGTCTCTCCCTCTGGATTTAATCAGGCAGACAGTTGGTCTGACCCAATCCGGGGGGAGAATCATCATCAGCGGGCATTAATCTGTGTGACAGGGGCTTATTAGATGGGAGCGACCACCCCTGCTGGCTCGCACAGTGGACGGAGCCGGCGCTGACAGAGAGAGGTGGCTGTGAGGAAAGTCGCACCGTGGGGAGGGCGGAAGAAGGAGGGAAGGCTATTTAACTTTAAGAAACTACCTTCTTCCTCAGGGGGGAGGAGGAAGTGACAGGAGGGATTTGGTCCTGTGTGCTGTGACATGAAGGGAAATTAAAAGCATGGGGGACGTCTGCTGTCTTTGTTTGGAAGGTCAACATCAGTTATGTGTGCAGTGGAAGCTACTGTCCATGTCAATATCATTACATTGTGTGTGTGTGTGTGTGTGTGTGTGTGTGTGTGTGTGTGTGTGTGTGTGAGACACACACCGAGTACACAGTCTGCATTATAGCCTAGGTTTTGTTGTGTGTGTGTTTTTGCTCACAGCCCCGACACACACTGTCCTCATGCACGAATGACTGATCTTTAGTGCTGATTATGTAATGACACAGCAGCTCTCCGGAGTTTTTGTTGCAGCGCCGAGTCTTCTCAGGCGAATGGAGGATGTAATGAGGCTCTTCCTTTCAATACTTTATAAACTCCTGGCTGCTGCTGCTGCCTCTTCTGCTCTTTTTTAAACCCAGCTGCAGTTTAGTGAGTTTCCTTTGGTTGTTTCACTGCAGAAACCAGCTGAACGTTCAGTACAGCTTCTGATGTACATGTTGTGATGCTGCGCTGTGCTGACTCACGCTTCTTTGTGCAAACACAGGGCTACAGACCAGACAGAGCAAGGACGAGGTGATCTGATGAGCCTAGCATCTCATTTTGAATCGGCTTAGGGAAGTCATTATTTGATCATTTGAACATGTTGATGTTGTTTTCTGCAGTCAACAGGTGACGACACAACACAACACAGAACCTAATTTCCACTCAAGACAAGAGAAACATGGCCCTCTAAATCTTCCAAAACATTTGCTCTGTTTGGGCTTCCAGTTTCTAACTAATAATGTTTGAGGTACACTCACAACCCTTCATGCTCTATGTCAAGTGCTTCTACTTTTTTTGTTATTGGAAAATATGGCAACTATATTTCTTTTGTTTTGCATTTTTACATTGGTATAAATGTTTGTACTGTAAATGCAGGAACTAGCACTGAAGAAAGGTCTGCCAAGGACAACATTATCAGGGTAGTAAATGTGCAATGTTCTCAGGAATTTAAAATGAGTGAGCCTGAAGATGCGAGCCGAGCTCATGAAGCTTTTAAAAAAAAGAGGTCAAATCCTGCAGCAGAATATTTGCCAGTTACTCGTCTGTTCGGAGGAAACACATGGAGGATGTTGGCAGTGTAAAAAGTTGCATTCCAGGAAAAGACTCAGACTAATGCCATTTTGTTATCAAACTCCCTTACACTAAGACTGTATCACAGCCATAAACTCCATCTGCCTCTTTTCTCTGCCTTCCTTATCTAGTTTTTTGGCGCTGCGACAAGCTGGCAGGTTGTGGCTGATGATTGACCCTCCCGAGCTGACACAATTTTAGTGTTTCACAACACTCTCTCTCTCTCTCTCACACACACACACACACACACACACACACACACACACAATAATCAGTGCAGTTGTAGAGCAGGTCCTGCATGTTGATGTGATGGCAGGAAAGAACGAGGGGGCGGGTAGTACCTGGGGATACGGGTTCTCCATAACAGCCTAAAGGCAAGTGTACAGTGCAGCATGTGTATGCATGTGTATCTGCTTAAAGCTTCTCTTTATGAGTATGTATAGCATACTTGTTTGTGTTGTTGTTGTTGTTGTTGTTTTGTTTGTTTTAATAATCTGGGATTTTTAGTTTGAGTAGAAAACAGGCTTTACATTTTTTACAAAATAAAAAATCTGTGTGCATATTTGATTTTTAAAAACACAATTTTCTAGTGCAACCATTTTGTCGTCTACTTTGTTAATTTTTCGTACTCACAGAAACTCTGGTGCGTAATCAGCAGCTCATTTGTGCTTTCGTGCAACTTTTCTTTTTCCCTTTCTTTTGCTTTTGTGAGTGACTTTGCACACATTGAATCTCCTGCTCTAAAGTTTCCCAGAAGATCAAATGAGTTTCATGAGAAGTACAAAATAGTAGCCAAACTTGTGTCTTTCTATTTACCGGGGCAGATCAGCTTACCGGAAAGCTACGCTGCTTCGCATGAATGTTATCAGCTGCATCTTTTTTATGTCTCCATTTTCCGTAGGACAGAGCTCATTACTGTATTTTCTTTGCATCTTCCTTTGCTCCCCCTCTAATGATGTGTCAATCAGAGAGTGTTGGCAGTACAGTAATTACCTTTCCTTTGTTTTGGTTCAATTATTTTTGTTCAAGACAATATGGCAGTTAATGGACCAAGACTTTCAAACTTCTGCTTTCTGACTGATTTCTGGAGCCACGAGACCACTTGCTCTTCAGATTTAAGTCTACTTGCTGTTGCATGTGGAACTGATCCAAAGCTTAACTCTACTCAGCTAATCAGGTTTTGAGGCAGACTCACAAATACAAACAAAGAAATTAAACAAGGTCTGCAGGAGTTCTTAGAATATAGCCGACAGACGCACACATTTACATGCACACAGTTGGCCTGAACCCATCCAAGAGCTTTTCCTGCACTACCCGAAACAGTGTGTGTCTCCATTGTATCGGAGACGGTGTCAGGAAGGAAAGCCCCGCCTCTTTATTTCCTCTTGTCGCCCTGAGTGACGACGACGTCACAGAGGACCCTGGAGCTGCAGGGCATCGTGGGAAATGACCTCTGAACCTCTTTGCACACGAAAATGCACGCAGGTGCACACACACACAAACACATTCACATATATATGCATGAGCGAGGGAGAGAAAGAGAAAGAGATACGTGAAATCACGACAGGCGGTTGGGGGCTGGACTCAAGGGACTCTCATCTCCAGACTCGGTAATATTTCATCCATGTCAGCAATTTGTGTGTGTGTGTGTGTGTGTGTGTGTGTGTGTGTGTGTGTGTGTGTTTGAGAGAGAGAGAGAGAGGGGTGGGGGGGTGAAGAGATAGCTAAATGGACGGAGGCGACCCCACTGACATGATTAATGACCAGATAGACTATGTTCAAGTGTTTTCTTTCTCAAGTGATTCTTGTGTGTGCTGCTGTGTTGACGCTAACCTCAATCTGTATGTGCCAGGATTCTATTAACCTCAATTCAAAACCCATGAAAATCTGAAACTCTGCTGCTGTGCACAGTAAGCAACATCTCCTATGTATCTACTGGAAGTGAGCCTCTCAGTGTGTAGCTACATGACAAATGTGCACACAGCAAAAATGGGCTTTAACAAGACTACTTTAAAACCTAGTATATGGTTGGACCATGTATGAACTGTTAGAGGGCTTTTAATTTGAAACAAGGGCTTTTAATTTGAAATGGTTGCAGAAAGTTTCAGCATTCTGCCGACCAATGGGGACTTGGTCATTCAATCATGTGGCATTCAGCCTACTGAGTGGTCTGATATTGGTATTAAGTTCTATGGATCGAAAACATGTTAACATTAAATCTTCTTAAAATAATTTGTTTTCTTCGATGTGTGTGCTCGTGAGAGACGGCCATTTTGAGCGTCTCGCCATGAAACTACGAGTTGCTTTAAATCTTATGTACATGGACCGACCTTCTCCAAACAGCACAGGTATGATAACAGCCCCGCCCTGAAGACCCCTGTGTGGTAATATTCGCTCATAGTCATAGCGCCCCCTGTTGGCCACTGGAAATGACACTTTTCAAACATTCACATTCTACGTCGAGCTGGTTGATCACATGAACCTAAAGTCGGGTCACAATAACCTGAACATGTAGTTGATGATATATTGAGACATTCGCTCGACTTTGTCAATGGGTGTCGCCGTGACGATGCAGCAAAGTTTGATGTCTCGCTGTGACACAGGAAGTTGATGTTTAAGGTCAACGGATGCTTGAAACCTCACGAAACGTGTGACATACATCTGGCCTGATATGTGTTTTGCGAGCGGGCGTGGCCAAACGGCTCGCCAGCGCCCCCTGCTGGAGACATGAAATGGGACAAAAATAGCAACTTTAAGCGTGGATACGCGGTCCCTCGCGCGTTGCATGTTCGGGGAGACGGCTTTGGGGAGGCGGTGCGCCGGAGTGCGAGGGCCCGTACATCACTGCTTGCACTTTTAATTATAGGTTGCTTCTTTTAACACAACATCAAATGTTCCTGCCTTTTAGGAAGTTTGGTATAAAAAAGAAAAAAAACAATACACAGCTCTGATATGATTATGAGTATATGTTCCTGGCTCAAAATCACATAGTCTGTTTGAAAAGATAGATGTAAATATTGTTGGGGATCTAATCAGAGAGGGGTGTTATGGGTAACATGCATATACAAAGCAGCCTGATTTAGTTGTTCCACCTATCAGGTTTCAAACAGAAAAGAAAACCTACAAACACAAAAGCCATGGAAACTTCTCTGAATGACACCAGCGCACATTCACTTATAGACGACAAGAAGCGATTTCAAACCTTAAAATGTACATTAAGCAGTGCAGCAGGGAAATTGTATATTTGTTAATCGATTATGGGATAGATGTGTGTAGTTCAGTGTTTGTATCAGTGTGATAGGAGCAAGGTAAGTGTTTGTGGAAAGCATATTTTAAAGTGGTTCATATTTAATTGAAAAGCAAAATATGCAGAGGAAGATATAAGCCTACAGGGTCTGAGTGTGGGGGAGGGAAATAGCTTATGGGTAATGCTGCCTTTATAGATACAGTGTCAGAGGTTAGACCCACCATCCATCTAATGCATCCCTGTGTGTGTGTGTGTGTGTGTGTGTGTGTGTGTGTGTGTGTGTGTGTGTGTGTGTGTGTGTGTGAGAGTACAGTGTATTTACTGTATATAGCTCTTTGCACTGATATTTTCTAAATGTCAGACCTACATTATCTCAACCCTGCATGCAAATATAGGATCTATTTAGTGTGAGCAGGCTCATCCTAAAGTGCATCAGAAACAAGCAGCTACTTCATGTGTCTGTGGTGTTTTTCAGGTCTCACTGTCAGATTCTTGTCTTGAACTCACAAACATGTCTCCAAGATTGGAAGCAGAGCATGTGCATCGCACACAGGCAGCACATGAATAAAAAAAAAACTCCCTCTCTCCATCCACCCATGTGTGGGAGAGGAGAGTATTGATTTCTGTTCAGGCATTAAACATATGAGGAGCAGAGAGGGAGAGAAAATATATTTGTATTGATTAAGGGATCACTGGGTTTTATAGTTTGAGTGATACCTTTGAAATCTGAACATGTATGAGTTTCATCATAACTCGTAGCTGCTGCCATATTTTCATTCAGAGTGAATAATTGGTAATGATCATAAATCATTTTAAGTCAAAGCAAAACATTTTATTTTTGAGAATGGAAGAGATTTAAAAAAAATCTAAATAGCTTAAAGAGACACTGGAAGAAACAAATACATTTTTTGTTGGTGTAAAAATCAATTATTCAATTATTTTTCCAAGCTCTACAGTAGTTAATATATGTTGAAGAAATATTCTTAATGAAAATAATGACTTATTGTAGGTGTCATGACACCCAGCTGGAAGAAAAATGGGAGAAAAGACATTGCTCAAGACTCAAAATACTGAAGGAAGCAAAAGAACACAATGAATTATATCATTGTAAAACTGGTCCCAACAAGTTTTTGAAAGTTGCGAGACTCACGTCCCGCAGCCAAGTCATTCCACTTGATCCTACATTTCCCACAATGCAACTGAATAGCATTGTTTCAGTAGACCCTCTGTGTCTGGTTAATGCTCACATCTCCAGTTTGTAACACAGGCTTTCTGTAGTCTATATTATAATACATTTGTACCTGTGAGCTGCTTGTGGGACCTTCACTCGCAGCAGCATCACCTATACAGGCGGCACAGTGAGAGATTTGATGGAGCGTAAAACAAGCTGCTGATGCACATAACTCGTTTACTGTCCCCTTCCACTGCTCCACCTGAAGTGGCTTCAGGGATCCTGGTTTCCTGTTTCAAGCCGGAGGCAATTTCAGGTTGACATCTCATCAAAATGAGTGACAAGCATGTGGAGCAGGAACCTGAGTGGAAGGTACAACTGGCGATGCACAAGAAAGAAAATTATACAGAAGCTTGAGCTGTACCACCGTGTTAGAGACTGTTTTCCCCTTCAGCCAAGTGTAAATCCTCCCCTAAACTTGATATTTACAGCTCGAAAACAGTACGTGAAACGTATTTCCTGCGAGTGTGAGAAGCCGGTGTGACAACATTCCTGGAGTATGACTTGCATTTCTGTGAATTAAAAGTACAAACGGACTTCACAGTTCCAACCTGCAGCCTGCAACCTGCAGCCACTTTTCAGATCCTGAAGCTCCAGCAGGCCCGAGAGCTGCAGCGCGGCAGCTGCTCGCTGCCTGAACTCTGTCTCACCCCTTGTCCCGCCTCACTTCAAAAGTTCCATATAAACAATCCTCCATGACTTTTGCATCACCCTCTAACTCCCTCACTCCCCCTCTGTGTTGAGATGCTCTAACTGCCTTTAACATCTTGAGCCCTGGGAAATATCATGCTTCGTGTTTAATGTTTCAGTAGAACTTAATGGTGTGTGCATGCATAATGTGTGTAGGTCCATATGTTTGAGATGAATGTATGTTTGTGTGTGTGTTTGTGTTGTCCATCTCACTGACAGTGCTGTGAATCAACAACAGAGCCTCAGCCATGTGGAAATGATACACATCATTTATTTAGCATTGACTGTTCCTTTGTTTCAGTGTGTGTGTGTGTGTGTGTGTGTGTGTTCTACAAGTCCCACACGCTCTTATCATTGATTTTAAAAGGGTGGAAAACAGTTGTGTGGGTTATATATATATGTCACATACCATCTTCTTGATCTGGAAAACACACACACACACACACACACACACACACACACACACACACACACACACACACACACACACACACACACACACACACACACACAAGTGCCATCTGATGTGCACACATTTTGACTTTTGTTCATCAGTGGTTTACATCTGCAGTGGAACTGAACTGATCCTTTTGAGACATTTATGGAGGAGGAAATGCAACAGCTCTGATTCTAGTTTCTTAAATAGGAATATGTCCTGGTTCCTTTAGTCCCCTATGCTGATGAACTGAATGTCTTTCAGTTGTGAACTGTTGGTTGGAAAAAAACAAGACAATTAGGGCTGCACCTTTGGCTTTGAGAAAAACTTTGGTCTACATTTTTCACGATTTCACGACTCCCTGATCTCTCCAAAAACTCTGTGGTTTCATTTACACCCTGCACCTTTCAGGTGTCTTGTACCTGGACTCTAATCTTTTGGACTCTATATGTGGTGTCTCGTATCTGGACTTTGTATCTGGTGTCTTGTATGTGGACTTGGTGCACATGGAAATTGTGACAGAAATAGTCATCAATAAAGAATTAAAGCTCTTCATGTGTCTTCTCTGATGCAGACAACGACTAAATGAAGCCTACTGCGTGTGATAAGACATTTGAGGGCATTCATCTGTTGTGACTCTGATCCATTGTTGTGCCATATAATCACACACAAGTACACACGCCCAGATCTTGTTTTATTCAATGCGTGCCGATGTGTGTGTAAGAGGTGTGTCTCTTAAGTCATTCAACTCAACAACAGATCCAAAGTAGACAAAGATTTGGGGTCAGACTTTCATAACACAACAAACTAATTCGCATGCAATATCTGTTTCCCTCTTTGACATAAAAGTTTATTTGTTTAGCTTTTCTTTGTGCCACCTGCCTGATGAGTTTTTAATTTATACTTTGGGGATTGTATCACAAAGGTCCCAGTTTCATAACCTCTGGGATCATGAAAATCCTGTGAAAATTTAATTTCTGAAGCACAGCGATATCCAGTCAAATTAAAGCCTGTTTCATTAATTTCCTGAAGAGATGACATTTTCATCCAACAAATAATTTTTCATCTCAGCTATACAGGACTTTCCCAGCTGAGCATTTACAGTTCATCACCAGAAATAGCTCATTATACCTGTCAACTGCAACATCCATCATCAGGCTGCTGCTGCTTGTTGATAATTTGTAATTATTTCCCCAAATGACTAAAGTCTGTGGATTTTGGAAGTATTTTCAGGAATCCTTCCCAGATAACTAAATCTTTCGGAGGCTGATGACAGCAGCAGAGATGCAGATGATGTATGATGCTCCATCTGCTCCTTCAGTTTGGGCTCTTGATACTGAGAGTTGCCTGCAGGACAGGCAGAGATATCAGCAGTGCTGAGACACAGAGGACCTCAGCACCCATTTCACTAGAACACAGAGCACTTAACCATTCGACCTTTCCTGCCATATATCACCTTAGACACACACACACACACACACACACACACACACACTGAACCACTAACTCTAAAAGCAGGTTCAGTAAATGGCCCTGGTTTTTATTACCATGGTGTTTCTGTCCACCTTGCATGGCCTTATTGCTTCACCCACAGACAGAAAGATATTGCTATAAAGCAATGGAAACACAAGTCTTTATCGTTTTTCAAATCGATTAATATGCATATTCAGATTCTTAAATGAAACTGAAGGCCACGTGTAATTTATTATAACTCAGCTCACTGGACACGTGCAACTGAAGATAGCTTTATTTGTCATTTTAGTGTTTGTGAATCAGGACTGAAGCCTACTGGACTAATCAAATTGTGGTGGCTTTTTCCCCCACTATTTTATGATATTCTATAGAATAATTATTGATTTAATGCATTTTTTTCATAGATAATCATGATACATTACTGTGCAGCACTTTTTATGACTGTCTAGCATAAAACTTTTAACATGAATGCAGCCCCTTTTTAAATGAATATTGTTTTTTGTACTGTAAATATCCTACATGTAATGTGGTCCTCAAAAATGAAAGAAATACCTTGAGGAATAGTATATATTTTTGGGAGATAAACCATTTTTTGTTGTCGCCTAGAGTTAGATGAGATGACTGATATTTTTGTAATCTCTGTGTACAATAAATATGTAGCTGGAGGCAGCCGGTGATCAGCTTAGATTAGTATACTGTAAATATCGTCAGGTCACATGTCAAAAACAAAAGCGTAAAAACAACCGTGTTGTAGTGTTTTATGTCAGATTATTGGGACTATTTTGTTATATGTAGTATTTTATTTTATAATATAATTCCTTAGCTTTAAATGTGCATTTTGGAAGATTTAGTTTCTTTCACACAGAGCCAGGCTCAGTGTTTCCACATTTATATTCAGCTAAGGTAGCCAACTGCTGGCTGTAGCCTTAGAACAGACATATTATTGATCTTCTCATCAAACTCTCACCAAGAAAGTGAGTAAACTCATCTCCTATAACCATTTAATTAACGGTGGCCTAGATAGTGAATCACTGACTCACCACATTTATTAATTCAAGTTGATATACATGGGTGTAGAAAACAACAGGAACCCTGTACAGTGCTGCATCCGGTGGGGTTGACAGTCTGTTAATAGTCTTTATTGGGTCACAGTTTGCTGCCAAAATTATACTTTCTGGAACAATCACAATGTTTTCAGATGGCTTGTTTGTGTTTCCTCTTCATACCTGAACTTTTCCCTCTTCGTCTTCCATCTTCTTCCTCTCTCTCCCTCTCACACTCATTCACTCTCTCCCTGCTCTCCTTTCACTCTCCTCAGTACCTTTTATTTATTCAGACTCCCCAGTGCCTGTTCCTCTCTTTTCCTCTCTCTCTTTCTCTTCCCCCCCACCCCTGTGGAGTTCCTTTTGTGTGATTTGGTGGTATGCTAAATATCTCCTGAAACTGCTCACACACACACATACAGACTTTGAGCGAGGGAGTTAGTGAACTGCTAGCAAATGCAATTTGAAGGGGCATCAAAACAAACTGGGATCCAGCTGACCTTGATGAAGCAGCCAAGTATGGAGGGAAGGATGCAGCAGGGAAAAAGATGGGAGAGGGAAGCGAGCACGAGAGGAGTGGAAGTGGGATTTTGTTTTTCCAACATTTATTTCTCCCTCTCTTTCTGTGTTTTGGAAGCGCTCCATGTTTTCATCATTATTGTTAGTTTCTGTGCAGCTGCAAGGTCATCGTCATCCCTCCATATCACACCTCTCACGCACACACACACACACACACACTGCTGGTACTGATTCCAAAGTGTTATCAGTTGCCGTGGCGCTGAAAGTGTGTGAAAGGAACAGACTGTATGGAGAGGGGTCATAGGTCAAAGAGGGTGTCATGTTTGTGTCACTGTCTGGTGAGAACTACTGAAGTAAAACCTCGAATATAAATACACTGACAGCCACATGGTGAGGTGCGTATGATTTTATCTGTGTGGCGCTTTGACTTCATAGTCCAGGAACAGGCAATTATTTTGGTAATGTGAGACAGAGACATACAAGGTCACTTGTGTGTGAGAAACAATGTGTTCATTGTTCTTCACACTGAGTGTAACATGAGAGAAGACGAGCAGAGAAACCGGGTGAAGGAGCCGCTAAGAGCATCCCTTCATATTTAAGATGAGCTGCCAGCAAAGTATCGGATCTCTGAAGGGTACTGGCTACTGTACCCAGAGAGGGAGGGAGATTTACACCAGCTGTAGGATAACAAGTCACAATATTATAAAGCGTTAATCGACTTCTGGGGGTCACTCAATCTGCGTTTCATTCAAGCTAAAACTTCTGATGTTCAGATGGCAGTAATGAAGGCTTTATGCATTTTGGCTTTCACACACACAGCTCCCCTCACACACACACATCCCCTCAGGGTTGGTCAGTTGCTTGTGGTAAAATGTTGTCTGCTTTGATCTGTGGTCTGTTTCAGTGGCCAAACTCATTTCAACACACTTTGTTCGGTGTCGAAAATAGACCCAGACATCATGCATGCAGTGGATGTTTTGGAGGCAACATGTAGTCCACAAAATTAGTCTATTAGTTTTCGAATAGAGGGTTGTTATGATTTTTATATCCCAGTATTCCTTATGGAATAATGTTCATGTTAGGTGATTCTTCACCTTATTATATATGTCCAATGTTAAAGGTCAGTTCCAATGCAGGAAGTAGTGCGAGCAGTACGTTGCATGGCTGTTCATACATACAACCTTCAGAGCTTCTCCCTGTCACACCACTGATTTATGAGATTTGTCAATATTGAGATGTTCGTGGGGACACCAGAATATAATTCTGGGTTTCTGACCTGAATCACTGACTTTATTTCAATTCAAATAAACTTGACTTTATTTCTACTATTTGCTCCAACAAAAAACTATCCAGTAAGTTTATGTGTGGTGTTTTGATTTCTGATATAACGGACATGACAGAAAAAGTTTGAGAACCACGGCTTTAGTATATTTTTCACCACCACATAAAAATAGACGAGAACCTGAGAAACAAATTTGTTTCATTCATGTGTGGGAAAGAAGTTGGGTTGGTAGAATGACTTGATGGAAATGCGGTCGATGGAAACAAAAATTTATGACCGCGTTTAGCAGTGTGTTGGTGTGATTGGAGGGTTGTGGTATCGAAGATGTGGGGTCACCGGTGTGTCTGTGTGTGTGTGTGTGTGTGTGTGTGTCTGTGTGTGTGTGTGTGTGTGTGTGTGTGTGTGTCTGTGTGTGTGTCTGTGGCTTCCCCAACTGCCTTAATGGATGGAAATTTCTCTTCACCAGATGGGAGGTAGACCTCTTTGGTTTCCACTAATGTTAATGAGTGTTGTGCTGGTCTGGTTTTCTTTTCTCTCCTCTCCATGTGTGTTGAAAGCTCGGCTGTCACACTCTTATGTATCGTCAGCCTTTGTCATCAGTCACTGGGGTTCAAACAACTCTTCCCACTTGTTCTTGATACCTCCTCACCTCAGTAGTTTACCGTTGTTTACACTTCTTTACTTCTTTCTGTGACATAATCAGATCACCATTAATGACATGACCTTTAACCTCTGACTATAGCCTCAGGGTACAATGACATCATGACTGACAGCTATTATACTAACACCCTGTTCACCCTGAAGTCCCCTCTCTCTCCTCTCCTCTCCTCTCCTCTCCTCTCCTCTCCTCTCCTCTCCTCTCCTCTCCTCTCCTCTCCTCTCCTCTCCTCTCCTCTCCTCTCCTCTCCTCTCAGCCATCCAGGCCAACAGACAGCTAACTGATGAATCTATTATTGATCAGCTCAGTCTCCCTTCCCTATTAGCATCTATTACTATCTGCCCCACTAATGGGCAAGCTGCTAACTTGCTGCTAAAAGCTGTTTTCAGGCCAAAGTCGTCCTCCCTCTAATTTTTTTTATGCTGTTTCCCATTTTCAATCACTTTTTGATCTTCTTTTGAAACAACAGGAAGTGAAAATGGGAGAATTACCAGTGCGTAGGAGGGACAGAGAAGGAGTCAAAGCACACAGGGGGTCATGTGGTGAACAGCTGTGTAGGTGTATCAACATCGTCATTACCAGCAGTGGAAACGAAATTGCCTTTGTTAATTATTAAACCACCGTGTCCACATTTCAGACACCCATGCGCCTATTCTCTGCTTGTTTTGCTCATCGTGTGAGTGTCACTGAAACCCCCCCCTGTCACGTATTAGTTCTGAGCTTCATCACGCTGGACTCTTTGTGGTGACGTTGAACTTTACTCAGAACATTTGTTTTTTCTGTTGTAAAACCAAAATGATGTTCACTGTCATGCAAAGAAAGTCATAGATAGTCTGTGGTTTTTCAGAGTATATCGAACAGTTTCCAGAAAATTACATCAAGGCAGTTTTAGGTTTCAAGTCGTCAAGTTTAAACATATCAAACGCCAGGATAAAATTTTTGCATATCAGACAGACAAAAAATAGCTGTGAAGTAGAGAAGTACTGATTAAGATCTCAACTAAACCCTGCTTTTGTGTGTGCGTGTGTTGGGGTGTGTATATAGGTTTTAGGTCTCATTGATCTTCCGTCTCCAACAGCATGTAAACTCTGACCTTTGGCTTGCGACCCCAGAGGTCGTCAGTGACCAGCTGTTGCTTGAGCACTCGCGAGTTGTATCGTCGTTTGTGTGCGAGTGTGCCATCACATGCAGATGTTAGCTGCGACTGTGTTGTTTCTGCAGTTTTAATGAGAAATGTGTGGGGTCTGTGTGTGGCTGTGTGTGCACCGCAGATAAAGACGCGTAGTTAAGTTTTAAGGCAAAAAGAGCTGCAAATGAAATGAAAGCAGTTTCATGGATTTTCCAATTACACCGGGGATATAGTGCATCGCACACAGTGTGGTGGCGTATGCAGACACATGCACACAACCGCACATGTTGCTGCGAAGAAACCAGTGTGAGGGTGCGTGTGCGTGTGCGTGCGTGCATGCGTGTGTGCGTGTGTGTGTGTGTGTGTGTGTGTGTGTGTGTGTGTGTGCAACCCTTTGTGCCACCCACCAATGACATGAGGTGAAAGATATATGTGCATTTCTGTGAGTGTGCCTAAAGGTCCCTGCTGGATCAAGTGGGTTAATTTCCCAGTATTTGCTGTTTGTCCAGACTTTTCTCTTTCATGCTGTTTCTGCCCGTTTACCTCCGTTTCTTCCTCTTTTTCTCTCGGTCTCCTGTTGTTCACTTTGTACCCGAGGGAAAACATCTGTAGCGGCAATATTACTCCACTGAACACACAACACAAGCAGCGTGTTCATTCAATCAGAGAGGAAAACATTTTTCTGCTGTTGTTAATTCTCAGGAGAACACTTTGATGTAGCCTATTACAAGCGGTGGCGTTGATTGCTTCACACATCTTTTACCACTTCAAACACTAAATGCATGATTGATCACTGGACAGAAATTCTCTTTTTAGTCTCTGTTTTTAATCCTTCCACAGGGAGGTCAGAGGTCAGGCACAGCCTCAGAAAAGCAGCCATAGAACTGATAGTGATACAGTGCCTTTCATTTCAACACAGCAGATGCTGTGACTAAACACTTAATAAAGCACATGGAACGTACAAGGGGGATGAAAAAGCTGAGAGACTGCTCCTGTTGAGTGCAAACACACAAAGCGCAGCACAGTGGTGGACATGGAACCGAGGGAAGCAGCAACTTTCATGCGTTCACGAAGCTCGATCAACATCAGCACCCGAGTTGCACACTTTTTGCGCTCATTTGTGATTTCGCCATGAAACTTAAGCAGAGATTACACATCAAAATGTGTGTCTAATTTTTGAGGAACAGAAAGAGGTCACAAGGAGTCAAATTTGTAATTTGTTGTATTTTAAGTAGGCGTGATGAGGAACAACGATTATAATGTTGCAGGCGAGAAACTTGTTGCGCAAATGTCATGCTGGAGAACCAAACTACCATCTCGCCAGAGTTGTGCTGGTTTGCGCTGAATGTTTCCCCTCGGATGCCTCAGAACATCATACTTGAACTCTGTGTTGACAGTCTGACCCTGGACGATCAATTCACCTTGCGCAATCCTGCGAATGTCAAAGAAACGTGAACTGGTTGCGCTCCTGACCTGACTTGCTTTCTTTTGGATCACCCCTCGTACAGAAGTATATGCAGCTGTTTTTGTATGTAGCAACGCATTCAAAGTATTGTTGGTGGAAGAGAAACAACCGTACTCTAACATTTCTCTTCAGACCTTCACAAATCCTTCAGATGAAACAGTCTGAGAAGGAAAGATTCTTCTGAACTGCTCATAATTTACATCCACACTAAGGCCGTAGCCTGTTATGTGACTTCACAAGTACACGCTGCCTCATTTTAAGAGCCAAAAACATTCAGCACAACAGCTCTAGTGTGACAGATATTATGACTGTTCCTGCTCTGTTTGTCTTCAGAGACACAGATCCTGTCCTCGTTTTGTCTGAATCCACCGACCAGAACCTAAACACAGTGAGGCAGGTGAGTGTGTGCGTGTCTCTCTGTCGCTGTTTTCTACAGTAACGAAGGTTTCCAGACTCAGTTTCTGGTCGTTTATTTCTCTTAGAACAAACTTTGTTTCTCAGTTTATAATAATTTGACAGGTGTCAGGTTTTATACCAGACCAAAAGCATTTAGAGGTCAGCGCTGTGGATATGCTGAATAGGTATATTTTCTATATCTACATCCATTCTGCCGTCAATATGTAAACAGCAAGTTTTCTGAAAGGCCCTGATATTCATAATAAAAGATTCATGCCTGAATAGAATATTATGCTAAGATACTTATATTATGCAATAGGATGGTTTTTTATATATCTAGCAGTACAGTCTTACTTACTGTACGATAAAAATAGCAGAATTGTGTTGACTTAATGACTCATTCATACAGACACTCCCATTCTCTCATACACACTGGACTTTATGCACACACACACACACACACACACACACACACACACACACACACACACACACACACACACACACACACACACACACACACACACACACACACACGCATCTCATGTGTGAGGGCTGGTGAAGGCTTCTAAACCAACACACACACACGCTAATCCTGCAGGGCATGGACGAATTTAGGGCAAGCCTGATTAGTAGTGCTACTGCTTATCACCCAGAGCCAGAGAGAGAGGGAGAGAGAGAATGAGGGGGGAGGGGAGAGAAGGGAGGCAGAGGTGGGGGAGAAACTGGGAAATTGGGGGAGTGGAAGAGGTAGTGGGAGGCTGGAAACGGGGAGGGGGAGAGAATTGAAGGAATAGCAGTATGGATTCCCACAGAGGAATATCTTTTTTTTTTTTTTTTTTTAGTACCATTCATCTAAAATCATCCAAACATAAATACAAAGCATCACACCCCGAGAGGAAACAAGGAATAATGAAAAATAGGTACAGACGAAGGAGAGATCTGAGCATTAAGTGATGAAGAGGGCAATCAGCTACTGCAACCTTAGACCCCCCTCCTCCTCTTCATCCTTACTTCTCCCTCTCCCTGTGTCTTTGTATCAGTTACTTTCTGTTGCTGTCATTCCTCCCTCCTACGTTTTCTTTCGTCTTCCCCTCTTCTTCTCTCTCAACCCTTGTCTTTATGCCTCATAATCCTCCAGCTCCCTCTGGCCCTTTCAGTGTGTGTGTGTGTGTGTGTGTGTGTGTGTTGCTGCTTCCAGTGAAGTAGAACCTCAAAGGAGAGGCCGACGCTGTGTGTCAGGGTCATTCGTTTTATTTTGATGTCTTCACCTCTGAGTGGAGAGGAGGAAGGCCAGATAGTGGATGTGCACTACAAAGTAAAGTACCGCTAACAGGGACTTCTTTCAAGGGAAAGGGTTTATGAGTTGTAACAAATTGCTTTTCCTTCCACACAAATATGTGTTTTCATCATTGTGATGCTTCACTGCAGAATGACAAAAGTTTGGTCTCATACTGAAGTGGGAATATTGTTTGTGCTCACCTTAAATCTAAGAATTTTTTTTCAGAGGGACCACGAGAACCCTGATCAGAAACTGTGAATTTAGATAATGATACTATAATAACTCAAGGAAAAAAAATGTGAGGACTTTGTATTTGATTATAAAAGTTTATGCTTTTTGAATTGGAGTTTAAGGAAGGAGTTTTTTTTCGGAGCCGCTCCTAGTGGCCCTCAGTGGTATTACACGTTAAGGGACTTCAGCGTTGGCTTCACGTCTTTAGAACCTGAGACTAGGTCCTTTTTAATATATAGTCTGTAACTGAGAATGAACTTTTTCGTGAAGTTGTTAACATCTTGTGTGCAAAACTTTATTTTTGAGCATCAATAGCTTCAGATTAGAAAGACTTTTGCAAAGATAAATGTCAGCCAAGGGGATGTATCCAAACTTGGCAATGCAAAACTTCTTTTTATAAATGGTTTCAAATTAATAAATTATTTATTGACAGTTACAAAGCTGCTACTTACAGATTAGAGAAAATGTTTATGAAGGGCCCCTTATTTGATCGTTGGACCACAACAAATACTTATACTGTATTGTGACTTATCTTCTGCTAACAATATTCTACAGAAAATAAAACTTTTCCACGAGGACACTTGGATCTCTAAATATCTTTGAAGTCTTAAAATATTTGCAATTTGATTACTTTTATTAAAACCCATCCACAGTGCTGTTAAACACTCACCATTTCACTTTAAAAGGCCCAAAGATTTTGTGGTTTCTTACTTCACTGGTTTAAAATTAGGAAACACAGTCACACAGCTCAGTCACACAAACACTTTGCTCTGATAGGACAAACTGTTTTTTCATTTAGATGTTTTTTTCTCGAGAAAAAAAAAATTGTTTTTGTCATATTTTATTATAGCTGCTATTAAAGGTCTTACAAGCTATTACATTTGACTTGATGAAATTTTCAGACACACTGGCACACAGGAGACTCTTTGCTGCGGCTGTAATGTATCTAACTCATAAGAAAATGAGCTGTTAGAAAACGACTTTGCTGTAAGACTCTGTAATGTGTGAGCGAGCAGCTGTGAGTTCAGTGCGACCTTGTTAGGTTTGTTTGTATGTTTTCATACTGTATATTTGGCATATTACACGAAATAGTTTAGAAAATGGTTGTGGCATGGGTTCAATTATGTAAAATGTGTCTCTATTGTTCATCTTCTTGTCTAATGCTGCTCAAATTGAGACGTGATTGCTCTTCAAGAAGGATAAAGGGAGGGATCTCATAAATGTTTGGGCGTCTGTTCTGTCTGCAGCATGTCTCTCATGTTGTGTGATTAAATTTAAATGGACCAAACTGCAGCTGAAACCTCTTCAGTCAAATTAACTTTTCAACTTCAAGTGTGCCCATACATAAAACATGTCACAGATGTTTAATCTTAGCCTTTGTAGCTTGCAGTTGCAGTGGTATGTATGTAGCGACTGATGCCAACAGGAGCTAAATGATAACCAGTCTCTCTGTGGATCTGTCGAGCACACAGCTTTGATGCCTTTGTGAGGCCGTTTATTGACCGAAACAAGGCTGAAATTGACCATGACTACTACAAGAGGACGATTGTTTGTCTCTCTTCGACTCGCTGTGTCTTGATCTCTGTCACACACATACAACAAATTAGTCGATGTGATGCACTGCGTTGGAGTTGACCGTGCAGTCTAGAGGAATGATGCATGCTTCATTTGTTTGTGTTTTGATTTTAAATTCGGAAACACCTTTTGTTGAACTCCCGTCCTCCCTCCCTCCCACTTTAACACTCTGGAGAAGCAGCTCTTGTCTGGAGACAGGATATGCTTGAATAGCTGACTTCTATCATCAATCAAAGCAAAGACAATGAGCCACTTAGGAACAATAACAAGGGGTTAACCAAACATTACACACACCAGCACAGTCTTGGTAACCATTTTCATTGTCGAGACACCACTTTTCTTGTTGTGAATTATATATTTGAAATAAGCTACTGTATAAACCATCATGTCTGTGCAACTTAAACAGAAAACTGTAATCATTTTATTTCCAGTTATTGTGCCTCCATTTTATGTGATAGTAAAGCTTCGGATATATTTGCTTAACTACATGTTTGTATGCACATGACCGCTACTACTCGTATATGTTGTGTTCCTTAAAAGTGCTAGTTTTGCGCGTCCTTAAATGTTATTGCTGCCTGTGACCGAGATGCAACTAAGCCCACGAACACCAGGGGCAGTATGTCATTATGTGAAGGAAGCTCAGCTCAAGAATCAAGTGGTGACCGACTGTGATGTCTTTGGATTAAAATTAGAAGAAACATAAAGTTTCTGTGAAGCTGTGTTTCTTTAAGTAATAATACAAATATAATGGGAGACAGTTGAAAGCTAAAATAATTGTACGGGGGAAGAATGTTTGTTGAGCTGAAATTCTAAATTGATCCCGATAACATCCATCCTAACCACAATTATTTATATCATTTTTGAAAATAACAGGTCATCTTTACAGCTGTGTATAAATGACAGGGGGGCGTCTCCCGTTGGATGACACTAGCTTTCTGCTGTCACTCAACATAACACGTGCTGAAGCGTTAGCAAAGAGTAGGGGAGCTGTTAATGATCGTGCTGTCTAACGGGACGATCTGCCAAAAGCTGGTGGATCCCTGTAACCTGCGAAGTACGTCTACCGCCGACTGCTGTGGAACAATTCAGAGGAAACAGCAGCTGGAACGTCGGGAAAATGGCACTGAGTGGATGATAGTGCTATAAATGTGTGTTTCTGCAGAGTGTGGGGTTCATGCAGCTGTGTCCTGCCTCACCGTAGGGGCTCAGTGTGTGTGTGTGTGTGTGTGTGTGTGTTAAGAGACTGTGGGGGGCAGGAGCATGTGAGCGCCTCTCTGCATCTCTTCTCTCCATCCCGTCGGTTTTGATTGACAGATGAAGGAGGGAGGTGTATAATTTATCACTTCCTGGTTGGTCCGGTCCCACAATGCCCTGCAGCCAGAGACCAAGGCTGCTTCCCTAGAGCAAAAGTCAGTTTATTGAACCTTTAATGGACACCACCCCCCCCCCCCCCCACACACACACACACACGCACACACACACACGCACACACGCACACACACACACACACACACACACACACACACACACACACACACACACACACACACACACAGGCTGTGCTGGTCTCCCTCCCTGGCTGCCTCTCTGTCATGTTTAATGTATAATGAATGAATGATTCATGGCAGGGGAGAGAATTTTGTATTTTAGGACTACTTATTCATTTATACTCACACCAGTCGCTTTTTACTGTGGGTGTGATTTTTTTTTCAGCATGTTTAAGGTCACCAGGTTTTCTAGACACATCATCCAACAAATTATTTTCAACATGCAGTTCCTCATTTCCTCATGAAACCTGCAATTCCTATCGTCCCAGCCACATTCATGATATGAAAGCATTTTGAAAAGCACCACTTCTGGTTATTTTTTTTTAATACTTATTTATTTATCCAGAGAGAATAGCAAGAGTCTAGAGGGCGTAAGAGCCCTTTTACAGGGTAAAACCCTGTTTTACATTTATTCTTAAAGCTGCTATAATTAATATTCTAATCCTAACAAGTTATCAAATCACTTTGTGAAGTCACCTGATAGTCTTCAGTTCCCCTCAGCTCTATGGAGCCTTTTTACAGTTTTTCAGGTCATTGGTTTGGTTTCCCAACTTAAAGTTTCTATTCCCTCTCACAACTTTCACACTGTTTTTCCAGCAACACCAGCAGCACTTCTCATTAAACAAGTTCCGGCAAACTACCTGCTGAGCACCAAACAATAGAGGCTGACTGGCCAATATAGGCTTGTCAATCATGTATCGGTATCGGCGTATATGTTGTTTCTTATTAAACCTTTTTTTACTGAACATGATGCAGATGATGCTTGTGATAATATATAAACTGTTCTATTTATGTTTTTTTTTTTTTTAAATTTGCAATTATTTAAATGTATTACAATCCCAGTGGAGTTCAGTGTTTCACTGATGCTATTTGGACCCTACAGTCTAAAAATATCCTGCCTCTGTTACATAACTTTGTCACACGTGTTTGATCACCTTATTTCAACCCACATATCGAGTTTAATTTTTTTTTTTAACTCCATTTTATCAATATTGGCATCAAGCCCCACAAATCCAATCATATCGGTCATTCTCTACCAAACACCACAGTTTGCAACAAAGTTAAGATCTAGCTAGTAAATACAGAGAAACATTTCGCAGTTTAAGAATTATTTTCCCCAGCAGTCAGTGAGAAGCAAAACAGAGCTAAAAGGAGAATGAATATTGTCCAAAAAATACAAAGACATCTGAATGGGATTAGACCGTGGTTGACAGATTATATTGCCTGAAGTTAATTTAATAATCAGCAGAAGCGGAAGCTATGCAGTGGTTGAACATGAGACCAACTCTGTTAACCTCATAGCGTGTTTATCTTCCGTATTCTATAGCACAATACAAAGATCCTATATACTCAAAGACGTGACCTGCTGTTGCTTGTTGCGACATGTGTCCTTCTGTTAATGTCACCGCCGCATATGCACATCTACACTTACACACGCAACACATACATGCCCACATAAATGGACAGGCGAAGACGCACAAGCAGGGGGTGAGATCTGATATATGGTGAGCCGCAGGCTCCCGCTGTCAAAGACGCGGCATTTACCCAACCTGCAGAGCATCCTCGCCTCGCCGGTGACACATGTCAAGTCATATTTATTCGCTAAAAACAAACCGCTACGGATGTCATCATGAAAGGAAGAACTTGTGCGTTATAT
This sequence comes from Embiotoca jacksoni, assembly GCF_022577435.1. NCBI lineage: Eukaryota > Metazoa > Chordata > Actinopteri > Embiotocidae > Embiotoca > Embiotoca jacksoni. The sequence continues at coordinate 7,157,552 of NW_027185375.1, read as the reverse complement.
TTCTTTCTGAGCCGTGTCTTTTTTTAGCACATAGGTTTAGAGGTGTGTGTGTGTGTGTGTCTGTGTGTGAGAAGGGCAGATGGTGTAGCTCTAGGAATCATCTCTCTACATCACGGTGCACAGCAGGTGGTGGCATCATTTGCACGCGGGTGTGTGTGTGTGTGTGTGTGTGTGTGTGTGTGTGTGTGTGTGTGTGTGTGTGTGTGTTGTCTTGTCCCTGCACAACCAGTGAGGGCCAGTTTACAAGGACATCTTTCCAGACCTTGCCTTTGGCCTGTGTCACTAACACTCAAATCTGCTTTGCTGCATATGCGTGTGCATTTGGGTGTGCATGTGTGTGTGCGTGTGCGTGTGCGTGTGTGTGATTCCGGCAAGAGGAAATAGGCTGTAAAGTGAGTTTGAAGAAGTGTTGCTGTGCTGCGAGGGTGACAAAACGATGGATGGATGACAGAGGGGATGAAGAGAAGTGACAAAAGAGAGGAAAATATGAAAAGATGGAGAGAATGAGAGGTCTGTAATGTTTTTATTGCTGCCTCCATTCATCTACATCAGATTTAATTTGAAGTCAGCTTTGATTGACAGATTGAGGAGGGAAGTGTTTATTTCAGTAGCTTGGGGTGTAAAAGGGGTAGAGGAACACCACTCTTCAACACACACACACACACACACAATATTAATGGCAGAGAAGTATGTTTATACGTGTAACTGTGTACTGATTTGATCTCAGTATCCTCCATCACATTGGCTGATTTTCAGGAAGTCCCGGCCCTCTGCGAGCGAATCAGAGCCGCTCGTGCTATTTGATTGCCTGGAGGCTTTTAGCTGAACAGATGGCTTCTTAGTGAATGAGAAATGACATTCATGTGAAATGTTACGGGAAACAGACGCAAACTGGCTGGATGAAGAAGGGGTGGGGGTAGGGGGGTTGGGGGGCTGGATGAAAATGTCTGTGATTCAGTTACAGGCAGATGTCAGCGTGTCGGGATCTTTTTTCTTTTCACAGAACAACACAGGTGCACACTCAGACTAAGTGGAAAACCATGTCAACACCGACTGCCATTCATCACAGTGGCCTGACGTGGTGCTTTGAGTCCCATCCGCCACAGCAGACACACAGGATGATTGGACTGTTTTAATGTTTTAGTTGACAGCTGCCAAAATTGGGGATCATGTTCTTTTAAACTCCATTTGTGACCCTCAGAGGATTTTTCTTCCGGAATATTTTCCTTAATGTAATTTAGGGAATATATCAAGGTTTAACCGGCTGTCTACCTCCAATGAGCAGAGATATGATAGTATACTCTCCTTTGTTAATGCAGCTCAGTGTCACCTTCTCAGCTCTTCCTGCAGAACAATACAAGCTGTGTGCTTCTCCCCTCTCTCTGATATCCCATATTATGAGTGAATAAGAAAGACCCAGAGGAGTGCTGCTTGTTCTCTTTAATATATATGGCGTTGTTTGTAGGTTTGATATCTGAACATTGAGAAGAGGAGTGTGTATCCTCAGAGGGTGATAAGGGTACTTAGTGATAGGGGTCGAAACATTTTAAAAGAGTATGGAAGATGTAACGTGTATGTCCTCTCGCATGAAAAGTTGAATTCAAAAAGGCAGAAAATGCTCATGTCGTGACCAACAGTTAATAATATGCAATAGATTTTGATAGTTCACTCATTCACCACTTCCTCTATAATAGACATGCAGTACTAAATCAACATAATTTGGTGTCAGCATAAGCATAAGCATGTGAATTATATTGTGCCATTAAACAGGAGGCATGCCCCCAATTTAGTTTTTTGGGGGGGTTTTCATTATGTGAAATTTTGAAGTCACTGTGAAGTGCAAGTGTCGTGGCAGACAGTAAATACAGTTCATTAAATAGTGAACTGGGAGAGATGTCAGACCCTCTGTGTCAGTAAAATGACCTTTCTCTGTTTGTGCTACTGTCACACTGTGGTTTAATGTTTGTTGTGACCACAGTGGGGATATTTAGCAGAAGAGACTTCAGTTCGAGGCTGTTAACTCATTTCTTTGAACTCTTTTATGATTTTTATACTGTAGACTGTCAGCTCATCAAATGCATTCCTAATATGTTAACAAAGTGTTTCTCATTTATAACGTATCAGCAGCCCAACAAACTTGGTTTTTAAGGCTGATACTTATAGAAATATGTAACAATAAAATGTGATAATGCTATATTGACAATTTTTTTATATTAACAGACATTTTTTATAAGGAGAATATAAATTGAGCTGGAGATTTTACAGTTAAAAACAATCTATCAGCAGTCTTCATGGACATACTGTATATAGAGTGTCTTTAAGTCGAGACTTTAGCTGCCACATGTTGGTCTTTCAAAAATATTGATTACTTCAGATTATCGTGACATGTCTCTGTGTGTGTGATGATTAACACAGTATCTCATTAAGTTGTGAGCTCATGTCTGCTCTTTGCATAAACATGGGTGTAGGCTCTGTTATTGTCATCAGAGGCTTCATGCTTCATTAACTATTTAATTGTGCAAGTACAATAAGTTTTGAGTAATGTGTAATATCTGTTTAGCGTTTGTTGGATTGTTTGTGGTTTAATTAACACCACATGCTTTATTCATTAAATTAAATTTATCCTCTCTGTCATCTGTGGAACAATGTGTTTATGTCTTTTTAGTGTGTGTGTGTGTGTGCGCGTGTGCGTGTGTGTGTGCGCGTGTGTGTGTGGGATGTAGAAACCGATCAGTGACTCCACCTTTCAAAATGAGCCTGTTTTCCGTTCTCTCTCTGAACATGTCTGGCCTTTTTCAAGAATGCCAAAAAGGTCAGCGTTGTAGGACTTAAAGCTGCTAAACCTCGTTCGCTCGCACGCACACACACACACACACACACACACACACACACACACACACACACACATAGGTGGACTGTATACGCACAAACACACAGTCTCTGACCAGCACTCCAAAGAAGTTCAGCACACAGCTGTACTCTTTCCTCTCAGCAGCTGGGACAAGAACACACAAACACACAAACACAAACACACACACACACACACACACACACACACACACACACACACACACACACACACACACACACACACACACACACACACACACACACACGACAGTAGAAAGAGTAGAAGGGCTGAAGTGCAAGCAAAAGCTGGAACACAATCAAAAAGATTTGTGGATTTAATTCTCGTAATAGTTTTGAGATTAAAAAGACAAATAGTACATAGCTGATATTACACACCCATGTATTATGCAGGAGATGAATCCAATATGTATTATACATTATGACAATGCATAATTTAGTCTGTTGTATTTCCCCTTCGGATGTGGATGTGAATCTAAAAAAAGGACACAACATTTAAAATGGAGGCAAACAGATCCAAACCCAGAGAGATATTTTGAGAGTAACGTAAGGTGGAGTGAAAAATAAAAGTCATGAGATGAGGTTTGTTGTGGAAATGACTGCAAAGAAAGAAGGGAAAGAAAAAGGCGTGAAAATAGAGGGAAAAGGGGTGATTAAGAAAAAGACTCAGAGAGATTAAAAGAGTTAATCTGTGGCTGATTGTGTGAGAGGGCAGGGTCAAACACAGGTTACTCTCATGTCTCCCCCCTCTGCTCTCATCCCTCCATCCCTCATCTCTTTAAACCTCCTGCTGGGAATATGCAGTGTGATTTATCCCACCCGGTCAGCTGTTCCTTCTTACAGTTGCCTGAGTAAAAGAGGCAGTAAACAGATTCATTTTGTTCTGTTCAAACTTTTTTTTAATTTCTATTTATTATTACTGGCAGCAGCGCTATTAAATTCTTCTGATTAAAAAACTAAAAAAAAACTCACAAAACCCCTCTCTCTCTTTTTATGTCCACAGACACCATTCTCGGTCCAGAGACGTTCGGTGACGTGGCCAACTTCAGCACCTTCCTACTGGACCGTTCATCGGGCATGCTGTACCTGGGTGCCAGGGATACAATACTGGCTGTGGACACAAGCAAACTGAACCAAATGCCACGCAAGGTAGGTGGAGTGTGTGTGTGTGTGTGTATTTAAGGTTGTAAGAGATAGCTGTAAATTAACTTTTAATCATGAAGACGAGCAGCATTAAAGAGTTTGACAAATTACATTACATTTTAGGTTTTATAGACCAAATCTCATATTGTGGTCGTATTATTTGTCAAGGTATATTCATTGTTTCGCTCTTCAGTTCTATCAGTTGAATCACTTCATGCTGCCAACTGTGCTGTAAGTGTCCCGGGCCTCCTGATGGCTGACATAAATACGCTTCCAGCGAAATATAAGAAGACATTTTCTTGGACTTCGACTAAAGAAATTGAGATTCTTTGGTGACCTTTATGTCTTTGTCTCCTTCCTCTTTCTGCAGATTGTTTGGGATGTGCCAGAGGAGAAGAAGAGGTCTTGTGTGGCGAAGGGAAAGACAGAGGTGAGAACTGTGTGAATGTGCATGTTTCTCCTCAGTCTTCTTCTTTTAATTTTGTCTAAATCAGCTCAAATCTAGTGAATGGCTGCGATTTACTCAGCCACTTAATAATCGGCTTCACTCCTACAGCTGAGAAACGAGTCACCAACACACGTCCATGTCTGTATGCAGGGAGATTAACAGTGACTCAGATTATTTACAGTCTCACTGACTTCCATTAACCTTGATGCAATGCAGGAACTTCCTGGTAAGCACGACAACCAATAAAATAAATCCAGCAAGGACAGGTCATTTGGCTCGGTGGCGAAAAGTCCTGAAACTACTCGGATCCTCTCTCCATACTTATCGAGTAACTAAGTAACTGAGAACATCCGACTCCATCTTTGATGCAAATCTCTTATCAAACTTTATACATGTTTTCACGAAGACTGTTGAAGGATAAACTGAAATACTGTAGATGTGATAAGGGACTGGAAGGATTCAGAAGAGATTAAAAAAAAAAAAAAAAAAAAGCTATGAAAATTACAATTTTCCTTTTGTCAGCAAATCCCATTAAATGATGAAAACAAACAAAACATATATCCTGCTAAGAAGTGTTGGCTGAATGAGCTTGATTTAGCTCATTCCTCTGGAATTCATTCAGATTCATTACAAAAACATATTTATGTGGAAACAGCTCCACAGAATAACATTAACAAATCAGGGTTTACTGCTGCCCAACATGAAAATCACAAAAATGTCCTTTAATTAGGATTATTTGAGTCAAGGTTGCTAATTTTTTTTTTTTAAATTGTGAGATATCGTATTCCTGTGCATATATTTTGTGCTGCAGCATGCGTGTGTGTGTGTGTGTGTGTGTGTGTGTGTGTGTGTGTGTGTGTGTGTGTGTGTGTGTGTGTGTGTGTGTGTGTGTGTGTGTGTGTGTGCGTGTGTGTGTGTGTCTCACAACCCCGTGCTGTTAGGCATCGGATGGGAAGTTCTGGGATATATGCCAAGGCCTCATCGTGTGTGTGTGTGTGTGTATGTGTGTGTAGCGGCACAAAACCAGTAAGAGAGGGTTTATATGAAGTCACAGATGTCCAGTAACTGTCTATAGAAACTGATTAAATAGAGCGTACTGTACAGTCAAGCTGTACATCTCATTGTGCTCCGACTACAAGACAACTGTTTACAGTAAACTGACTACACTGGAGCCGCATTTGTGTTTTATGGTTTTAACAAGCATTGTGGACTGAAATAGAGCTTCAGCATCACAGCAGAGTGTCTGAGCTTTTCTGATGGAAAGAAAAATAACTCAACCATGTTGCCTGAAATGACCTGATAATGTTAAAAAATGCCTCAGTCCAGAAAAATGAGGTCAAAAGAAAATATAAACAAAGCTGGAAGGTCAGTGTTTCAACGGACGGGAAGTACAATTAGTTCTGACCCATTTTAAACAATCATCATCATCTGCTTCCCACCGAAGGAGTGAAGGAGGTGAAAGACCGATAAAGGCAGGAAACAAAAGGACTGTGTTTTCTTTTTTTTTATGAAGTCATTGATTACAAGATTACATGCGAGTCAGAAGGGATTAAGAAGGAGTAGTGGACGGAGGGAAGGAAACAGGAAGATGGAGAGAGCGGAAGTGCAGGAGAGAAGAAATGGATGAAGATTAGAGAGACAAGACAATAGACTCAACAAGAGACTACCTGCGTGTGTATGTGTGTTTGTGCTTGTGGGTGTATGAATCATGCAAAACCTACAGACTCACAAGAACAAACCACGGCAAGTTGGTGGGGTTTCACAATGCTACGCTACTATGAGCAGGATGTTACGAAACACTGGAAATCAGGGATGTTGAAATTATGAGTAAAATTATATTTCCTCGAAGTTTAATGTCATCATCATCATCATCATCACCTGGAAAAACATCAGTCTTTTTTTCTGTTAATAAACTGGTCCTTATATGGAGGGTATACACTCTTCTCCCAGGCTCAGCTGGGTTAATAATAAAATCATCACCCTTCAATTTTTTTTTTTTTGCTATTTAGTATTGTGAAGCGCAAACATGTGTCACTAATTATTTTTCCACTCATTATTGTTAGGACTTGACTGGAGAATTGTTTTCATTTAACACGAGAGATTAACCAATATTTCAGCTGGCCGATTTCATCCATCATATATCAGCCATCCCAGATATAATCAGTATCTGTTGGCTGATATGTGGCAATATAAAAACGTTTTTTACAGAACATAAGGCAGAAAATATGCTTGGGGTAAATACGAATTCGTGTGCGTGTGTTTTAATCAAATCTGTGACTATTATCTTCCAAGTGAAGTTTACTGTTTCAATGTCAGTATTGACAATAAACTAATATAATGCTTCTATTAAATATTTATCACAGGTGTCAAGTCACATTTGAGGAATCATTGCAAACATTTTTTATTTATATATACCGTGTGTACAGTAGAAATATGATAAATATCGGCCCAAACACCAGTATTGAAATAGTTTTCCTCAATAATGTCTGTATCGGCATCAACCCCAGAAATCCAGTATTTGTCAGCCTCTATTCAGCACTTTTAAAAGTGTTGAATGAAGGTGGTGATTTAGAATTGAAATGACTGCTGACAATTTTACAGTGTAGTGTGGAGAGGATCACGTAAAAATAGAAGACTGCAGTTGGTTTGTTTGAGGAGTTAACACGGAGAATTATGGGAAATATCTGCCTCTTTACATGCTGTTTGTGGCTAATTTAGTCAGTCGCTTTGAGCCTGAAAACCAAAACAGTGAGCTACAAAATGGCAAAATGCCACATTTCATCCATCATTAATATGACCACCAAAAAAACAACCCTAGGTCTGACAATAACAATACAAACCTGCTTGGTGGTTTACAGTAATATTACATAGGCTTCAGTGTAAACAAAAAAAAAAAGATAAAAAAAAGGGGTTGTGTCTGGTAAAATAAATTGTGTGCAGAAGAGAAGGAGTGAGAAAAGTGCAGAATAGAAAGAGATAATGGAGGTGGAGAGTAAAGTGTGAGGTCAAGAGAAGAAAGTTCTGCCATGTCCACACACACACACACACACACACACACACACACACACACACACACACACACACACACACACACACACCACTATAATTACTAGAAAATTGCCTTCAGTAGGTAAATGTCAGTAAGCATGAAAAGCTTTTAGATGTTTTGATGGCAGGACATTTAATTTCCATAGAGCACTGAAGTCTTGGAGGCTTTTAACAAGAAAAGGAATAATGGGACTCATTAATAATCAAGAATGATTTTGAGTTCAGTCGAAGAAAATAGAATAGAATAGATTCATTCGATGCACCACATGCCAGATTGTGAAGGAAGCATATTAGAGTGAATGAGGTTAATTTGGGCCAATGAGTTAGCTTATCCCGAGCTGATCCCATTGTTAGCAGCCAGAGCAGCTCTGTCCATCTCAGCGTGGAGAATGATGGGAGGTGTGTGCCGCAGGTCGGAAAGCCCGATTTGGTTGACATGATCTGGGCTTCAGAGAGGATCAGGTCGCTGGGGAGGAGGTGACTCAGGCCTGGAGCTCATCCAGGATGACACACACACACACACACACACACACACACACACACACACACACACACACACACACACACACACACACAAGAGCTTAATAAGATTGGGCTGCGTCATGGCTTCATGGCAACTGGGGTGGGACAGTTGGGGTGATTTTCCATAGCAGCTAATGAATGAATGTGTGTGACAGATAGGATGGAGAAATAAAGAATAGGCATCAAAACCAAATCATCTAAGGTGTTTGTTTATTGTATATATGCATGAAAATGGTCTTAGCTGTGTGTGCGTGTGTGTGTGTGCGTGCGTGTGTGTGTGTGCGTGCGTGTGTGTGCGTGTGCGTGGTTGGGGCTCTCAGATGTCTCTTCCAGCAGTGGGGGTCTCCAGTTTCCAGTCCGATTCATTGATACTCCAGCTGTTCTCAGAATCCTTCAACATTTCTCCTCAACCCCCAACGTGGTTGGTTTAGGACTGATGTGTGTTTGTGAACAGAAACACTCATAACTTTGATCCTAAAATCGACTTGTATTGTATTGTGTTCTGCTAAAAGTAAAATTTTTCATCCCTTTGAACACTTTTATTTCCCGAAAGACATAATATACATGAAGATACATCTCATTATTGTCAGAATTGTTTATTTTTGTTTTATTGCCCATCAGTTTGAATTCAGCATGTATTTTAGAGTGTATCCTTTATCTTGTGTTGTGTTAATTGTTTTTGAAGTAAAATATATACTCCTAATTATCACAGTTAAGCCTGGATGTAAAACTGTTGTTTACCTTGCCTTTATTTCTATGTCTTTGTCTCCCCCTGCAGGTGGATTGCAAGAACTACATCCGCCTTCTGGAGTTTCTGGAAGATGGACGCATCTACGTGTGTGGCACTTACGCCTTTGACCCCCAGTGTGCCTTCCTGGTGAGTGTGTCCATCTTCTTTTTTTAGTTACTGATTGATACGATCAGCAGCAGCAGCAGCATGATACTGTGGTGCAAAGATCTCACACTTCACACCACACAATCTCACTGACACTTGCACCCATGTTGCGTCCACTGGAGTCAGTTTAATCGCTTAAAGTCTGTTTGGACTCTTTCTGATGTTTTGTGTAGAGATGCATGACAGTTTGCCTGTAATCTCAATATTTTCCAACTTTTATGGCTGATTCCTGATGCTGATAAATGCACATATTCTCTATTATTTATTTCACAAATTCGTCATCATGATCCGTAAGAAGGTTCTTCAGGTTGGCAATTAAATATGTAGTGCTGAAGGAATGCGCTGTATCTCGCCCTCGCATGACCAACACTGAGCAGTCATTACAAATAGAAACTTTGCTATCCATGTCGGACACGTTAATAAACCTCCACACTGCAGACATAGTGTTCCACCCTCTGTCATGCTTAAGTCGAGAGATACAAGAGCAGCCTTGTGCCAAGGACATGACATCAGGCATCGAGCATTTAAGCGTATTTAAAGTGTCATTTATTGGTCTGTCATGTCAGCAGAAATGTTTACGATAAGACGATATTATCATGAATCTAGTTTTGTTGCGAGTGGTGTTTTCTGGTGTGTACTTGAGCACTAATGTCAGTAAAGCTTCCAGCAGAGTGGAGCAAAATTACATTCATTTAGAGTGACATTTTAAGTAGCACAACCTGTTGGAGGTCAAACTGATTCATTAAATTATTAAATTATTTAAAGACAGCGAGAAATAAGTGTGACAAACACAGTTACCATTGTTAATGCAGTTCTAACCTGCACTTGTGTTGCCCGTCGTCCTGCAGGAGCTCTCCTCCTTCACTCTGGAGAAAGCCGAGGATGGAGGGGTGAAGATGGAGACGGGGAAGGGCAAGTGTCCCTTTGAGCCAAGTCAGCACTACACAGCTGTCATGGCGGGTAAGTACCACCAGAGTATTGACTACTTAACTGCCCGATCGACGTGTGTGTTCCTCTTTCATCACCTGCTCAGCCTCGTCTCATGCAATACGTAAATAAAACTCCCCTCTTTCTTGTGTGGAGGTGGTACCTTGTACACGGCAGCCACCAGCAACTTCCTGGGAACGCTCTTCGACATCTCCCGGGCAACGGGCCCCGAACAGGAGCGCATACGAACTGAACGATCCATTAACTGGCTCAGCGGTGAGACACGCATGCACACATTTACACACGTGAACACAAACACACTTGCAGCCGGCATCACACTTTCCCGCAGCAGTAAGTAAAGTGGTGTGCGTTTGTTCAGACCCGGAGTTTGTGAGCTCGGCCTTCATCGAACAGTCCGCAGACAGCAACCCGATGGGAGACGATGGCAAAATCTACTTCTTCTTCACTGAGGTGGCCAAAGAGTACGACCTCTATACCAAAGTCAAAGTTCCCCGGGTAGCACGGGTCTGCAAGGTAAGGCAACGGCCTGGCTGAATGATCGACTGTTGTTTTTTAAAAAAAAAAATCTGCTTAGATTCAATTCATTTCCTGTTAATCTCATTTTCAGTCTGACGTGGGAGGGATGAAGACTCTGCAGCGACGTTGGACCACATTTCTGAAGGCTCAGCTGGTGTGTGAGGACAAACCCAGCGGTCAGCGCTACAACATCCTAACTGACGTCTTCACCACGCAGCACACGCCAGGCGACCCCAGCAGCACACACTTCTACGGATTGTTCACCTCCCAGTGGTAAGGGAGGGAGGGTGGAGGGAAAATCGGAGCCTCCGTCATGTGTGATAATGTACTTTGGAAAATTTAGTGTTTGTTGTTTTACTGATTGCAAGATGCCATGAGAGCAATAGAGATGCTCATTTGGAAAAAGATTGTAGCTGAATCTGAAATTTTGGATTTCTCAGCATAGATGGTGATTGTACACGACTGAATATTACAGACATGTGTGCAGTTTTTTTTTAAATAAGATGCTTTTTTGAAATATTATTGATCTAATAATGATAAGAAGACATGAGAAAGAAGAAGTAAGAAGTCATACAGTCGAGTTACATTGCATGATTGTTTGAAACTAAACACCCTGGTTTAGCAGAAATATCTTAGTGATACTGAATCTGTACAAAAATCTGAAGACAAGATGTGTTTTTATTGCCCCACAATCAGGCTAGTTGTTTCCCCTTGTTTTCAGTCATTATGCTAAGCTAAGCTAACCATTTCCTGGCTGTAGCTTTATGTGCAGTTTACGTAGTGGTATAAACAAAAAACATAGTATGCTTTTCCAAAATGTAGAACTTTAATATTGAATGTCTTTAACTTTAGATTTGACTTTTTCTTTTCTCTTTAAAAGTAACATCACTGTTTTTTTTTCTTTTTCACAGGGAGCATGAAGAGCTGTCAGCTGTGTGTGTTTTCAGTCTGCCTGACATCATCAAAGTGATGGATGGTCCCTTTAGAGAGCTGAAGAAGACTTGTGAGAACTGGATCAATCCTGAACCTGTCCCCACACCAAGACCTGGCCAGGTACGAAACTGTACAACCACACACACCTCCTCTATCACTGCCTATGCTTTACAAAATGCCTTTTGTTCTGTTGTACTATAACACCATAAATGACTCGGACACCACTTTTTTCCTCCTCCCTTTTAGTGTCTGAACAATGCATTAAAGACTGAAGGATTCGAGTCCTCCCTGAAACTTCCCGACAAGGTGCTGACGTTCGTGAGGGACCACCCTCTGATGGAGAACAGTGTTTCTGCAGCGCCCCTGCTGGTCCGGAAGGGAACCGGATACACCAAGCTGGCTGTAACTCTGACGGGTGGCGGAGAGGAGCGGAGAGGAGCAGTGGTGCATCTCGGAACAGGTGAGAAGAAAAGGAGGCAGAGATGGAATGGAAAGAAGATGAGTGCAGAAGTGTAAAATGCTGGACACTTTACACCTGAAACGGTCGCAATCTTGGCTCCGTAGATGAAGGGGCGGGACCACCGATGCCAAGAATGTTTAAATTAAGGCGTCTGAGGAAGCTGCACCTGTTGCAGACCACTACAAAAAAAGTTGTATATTTTTCACTAAGTAGCACAAAACGTCTGCTGGACAGAAGTCATCAGTGAGTTTATTGTGTGTGTTAAACAAGGGGCATGAAAACACAAGGGAAGTATGTCATTTGGAACACAGCAAAGGATATTGAGATGTGATAATGCAGATGAAAGATGTGAAAGCTCAACCTAGATGGACACATCTCCAGATATGTAAAAGTATTGGACATGGCAGATTTAATATTTTGGAAATCAGTCAAAATGAACCAGAACAGATCAAAATTGAAATGACCATCTTCAAATAGTATAAATTGATTTTTGATTTGAATGTGAAATAAACTAAATAACATGTAAATAAAACAAATCGAAACACACTTTTTAGTAAAAGATTGTTACCTGTGTTTGCGTGTGTTGCAGACCGTGGCGAGCTCCATCGAGTGGCAGTAGTGGGACAGAACGCTACCTTACTACAGGAGATTCCTCTGTTTGCATCACAGGAGCCTGTTAACAATATATTACTGCACCAGGTAGAGCAAATACATCTATACACACTCTCCACACATTCACAGCCATATGTTCATCTGCGGTGCCTGCAAATACGAGTTTCATCGCTCAGTGACTGTACTGGTTCCCCGTGTTTCCAGGGCCGGGCTCTGGTGGGCAGCTCGCTGTCTCTGGCTCGTGTCCAGGCTGAAGGCTGCGCTCTGTATCCCAGCTGTGAGGTGTGTGCCAGAGCCAGAGGACTGGGCTGTGTGTGGAGCACAAAGGAAGAAGCCTGCAGGCACTCAGCAGCAGAGTGAGTACTCCAGGAATATCACAATGAGCTGGAAGATGTCCAAAAAAAAATGAAAATCATGTATGAGCTCATAAAACGGCTCAGTTTTGTGTAAGAAATGACCCATTTTTGAAACTACAGTGTGTTAATCCTTTTGTGGCAGTAAAGGAAAGATATCCATTGCCATGAAGAGATAAACAAATATATATATAAAACCCCAAGTTGCAAGAGCCAAAGTAAAGTCTTAGTGTTACCACCAGAAAAGAGAGACAAATAAAACCATCCCTGATTATGATTTCATGTGTTCAGTCCTGGTTCTGGTGATGTGGTCGACACTGCCTTAAGGAAGTGTTCTACAGAAGAGGGTAAGTGTATTCTGTTTTTATGCTTTAACTGTAGATCATTGATTTCAAGCCTTTGTGATATGATTGCTCATATAAAATACTTTATACATCTCTCAGATTTATGTCTCTGTTATTCATCTCTCTGCTGTCTCTTGCGTGTCCTCCAGGACGTTGCACCCCATCCATCAGGGAGCTGCGTGTTTCCATGGGCCTCCGCCTCTTGTTGCCGTGCGTCCAGCTGTCTCCCAGGCCCTGTAGCTGGGAGCATCCTCCCCACAGACACACCAGGCAGCACCACTCTGACCTGGAGGTGACTGTCACCCAAGACAGCCTGGGAAAATACATCTGCACATGTCAGGTACACAGACGGAAACGTTTATCTGATCTCAGGACCCACCTCGTCTTTTATCTTGTTCGTTAATCTTTAATCACTTTTACCTACATTACTTTAGAAAAACATCAAAATAACTCCCATTTTCTCGTTGTCCTATTTCATCCCTCCAGGAGGCGGGGCCAGGCACCAGAGACCCCACCCCGTGCCGCAGAGCAGCCTATCAGCTGACACTAGAAGACCCCAGTGCTGGAGGAGCAGTAGCCACAGCCGGGAATCGTCACCTCCTGGCCATCTACATGCTCTTCTTCTGTGGGGGTATGGTGTTCGGTGTATTCCTCCTCTATTTTGTGACCCGCCGGCGCACCATTGCGCGCCAGGGCCACCACCTGCCAGATAACTCGCTGTCCTCAGAGAAGGGGCGGGACTTGCTGGGCTCCTCGGCCACTCCACAGTCGCCCAGCAGTGCCAGCCTACTTTCCGAGGGATTCCGGCTGACAGAAAAACGAAACGGGACGGCAACCACAACCACGACGACAACGCTCCTGAGCAGTCAGGGTAACGGTAGTCACCATGGAAACAGTTACACTGGCACCATAATTAACAGTAACCCCAGCAATGGCCATAGGAATTCCCTGTACACCAACTGCAACTCGAGTGGCAGCGGGCTGAAGTTCGCCTCAGAAATTTTAGCTGCAGACATGCTGGATGGAAGGACGGGGGAGAGGGTGAGGCCCGAAGGGGGGGGGAGGGAGTCGGGGGAGGGGGACGAGGTGGATGAGGGGTTGGGGGACGGCTTGGGGGACGCCTTCGGGGACGGCTTAGGGAACGGAATAAAAGGATTAGACGAGGAGCTTGCCAAGTTTACCATGTTTAAATCACCAGCACCTCTGGCTCAGTGTGAAGAAAGTTCAATATGAGTGGGTGATATAAACACACTGTTGATTGCACCACTTTGCATCCTCCAATTAAACTGAAGACTATTGGAATAGATGCAAAGTGGCTTCTGCCAAATGCCTTTGAATGGGAGCTGTGGGACCTCAGAGATTTATGAGAAGTATACGTTTATGTCAAAGCATGTGAGAGAGACCTTTATGTGTGGAGAAGTGCAACACAGAAAACATAACCGTGTTGGGATGGACTGCTTACTGTGATTCATTCGGGACAGGAGCCACAGCTTAATAAAAGTGTCCGATGTAAATATGAAATGTAAATACAAGCAGTCTGAACCCGACTGTGAACATGAACGTGAGCGGGTTGTTGCGCAACTCAAATGTTACAAAGAATCAAAGATGAAATGTCTGCATTGCGTAGACATGTAAAAGCCATATTGTCTTTCTCCTTAACCTTTGTTGTTGTTTGCTCTCGCGTCCACCACTTCTCATAGCACTGCAACGCAAAAGTGCACTTTTCTCTCAGCACCTCTCTCTGTCTCCCGCTGGTTGTATTTCTCTCTCTGACACACCACTCAAATCCCGAACCTTGACGGGTCCAAAGGCACCAAAGGGCCGTCGACTGCCGAGCGAGCCTGCGCCGGCCTCGAGCAGAGAGATGTCACTGTCGGAGACGTCAAGATGGCCTGCAAGCGACCGTGACGGGGCTGTTCCTGCCGACACTGCCGCAGAGGTCAGGAAGCTGACAGGTTCGAGGTCGCCTGCCGGATTTGTGTTAGAATGGAAAACGAAAGATGCTCAGCAGACACAAGAAACTAACACCTGTCCCGATCGGTCACCGTTCACGTTTACCATCACGAGGACGGAGGGCAAATGACTTTCAAAGTATGTGAAATTCACATTAGTCTTGAAGAATGGATCTTTCCAGACTAAAAGTCACCATCACCTCATTTTGTGAGTGTGGATTTCATCCTAAAATGTATTGTTTTTGTCATGTTGTTTTGTAATAAAACATTCAAAAGTTACTGCGATCTTCTCGCCCTGCTGTGTGACGAAAACCTGAAGAAAATGTGAACCTCCACTTCTGCCAGTGAGTCCAATCTCAAAAACCTGTCGATACGTGCTCACGTCATGGCCTCCGCCCCAGCTTACTCCATCGATACTGTTGCAGCTGTAAAACGGAGAATACATTTTCGATAAATGGTTGATAATGGGAATAGAAGGTGTCGCCATCCCCATAAAATGATCTGTTTTACCGAAGAATTTGATCAATTCAGTCTGATAATGGTATAAAACAGCCGTATTAGTGACTTAAATCATCCCTGTTGAAGGGTAGCATAGCGCTAAACTACAACTTAGTCAGATCGGCCACTGGAAGTCTCTGGTGTGGTTCTGGTTAGCTTAGCACGAGTGGAAATACTCTAAAGGCAACAAAATCTGCCCATGAGCTCCTCTATAGCTCACTAACTTGACACATTATACTACATTACAGTTTCTTCCATTTCTGTATTAATGCTTCAATATGTATTGTATTTATGCTTGAAGCTGGATATACACACACACACACACACACGCACATTGTACCTCTTTTATTGTGACACGCCCCATAAAACTGTAAAATTTGATACAGACATTTACGGTTCTAGGAATATTATGTCTGACTGAGGAAACTGAGACTGAATTGTTTGAGAAACTGCATGGAATAAAAATGATACATGCATATCAATATAAAAACATCGTTCCAAAGGTGAAGCACGTTGGAGGGGGCGTCATAATTCGAGGCTACTTTGCTGACCGCGGCAGCTCGTTGTCATCGAGAGAAACATCATGGTCAGACAGGTGATGCATCAAGACAATCAAACAAACAGACAGACAAAGGTTGATTCTTATGATTTCTGTCAAGATACCTTTTTTAGGAGAAATTAACAGCTCCTAAACAAGCCAAGTGTTTACATACTGATTTCACTTTATGTAAAAATGATCTGTGGTCTACATTCACCCTTCATATCACAGCACGTGTTGAACAACGTGGCTAATCTGAGACTAATTGACTCCCCACGGTCCCGCAGCGAGCAGCCTTTTAACTGACAGGAGTGATTACCATTGGGGAGTTATTACTTTCTCGGTGGGTACAGGTGTTAAAGTACGGGTGTAGCTTCTTCTTAGGAAAACTGCAGCGAGTGAAGGAGTAGATATGAGCCTTGTTCTTGACATCATAAAAGCAAACCTCTCCTTCTTCGTGGTCTACAAACACCCCAACCTTCGTGAGCACCTGGGGGAGCGTAATCTCCACGGGGGGCTGGTCACGAGCTGTCAGAGTCTTCCCGTCCCTCAGCATCAGGACCGCGAAGCCGTTTCTCAGACAGGCGTCTGTTTCGCCTTTCCTGTTGACCGTTTCCAAGGCAACCCCAATGTCCCACGCTGCCTTACCTTCTAATTGCACCTTTGGACAACACAGAAAAGGCTTTTGTGATTAACAAGCAAATAATGTATTCATGCATAAAAGCTATATCCTATATTTAGATTTTGGCAAACTCGACATCCACAAGACATAAAACAAAAACCACAGAGATGCTTGTTCACCGTTTTGCTCTCGCTGAGTTTTACCAGTAAAGTTTTCTGATAGAATTGACACAAATTCACATCGAGCGTTGGTTGTTGTCCCTTCGAGTGAATAAATAAGCTGTTGCAATCGTATCGCTTTGAAGTTAATTATGCGTTTTCTTTGCTGGGTTTGATTTGATTGAGCGACTGCCTGTAGCTTTTTCTTGGATGGCTACTATCACTACCAGGACTCTCACAAGGGCTGTTATAGGTTTTCTGTGCAAGCAGCTTAACACGACCCATATTTACATTTATTCCAGTCTCTAGTGGTGATTTGATTTAAAAGCAAAAGACGAAATGAGCCTGATATGAGCATACCCAAATTCACCGCGTGAATAAGGGAGGTCGGGGCAGTTAGATGGATCAAACACAGATCGTTTTTGAAATGAGGACGTGAGGTAACAATGTTTATTATTTGTCGACTAACACAGCTCAGGATTGGTCGGAATATCAAATTCATATTTTTTTTTTTTTTTTTTTCTTAATATCAGATCAAGTACAATAATTTTGAGCAGAGCTGCCTCACTTCAGACAAGTTGATGAACGTTATCAGTACATTTTTGAAGTTTTGTAAGAATTTCCATTTAAAACACGAGAATTCAAATCAAAACTGTTAAACTAAAAGCTTACTGACCTCAAAGTAGAAGGCACCGGAGGAATAGCCTTCTTTCCCCAGGACACCGAGTAGCGGTGTAAACCTCTCCGGGTTGTCTGGCAGGTTCTGAGGAACACCTCCATTTCTCACTTGTTTCCCGTCATTGGACACAACGAGGACAAGGTTTGCCGTGTCACAGTCCAAAGTTACATCCACTAACAGGGATGAAAAGAACAACAGGAAGTTTGGTTTGTATTTCTCGGAGGCTTCCTGATGTATTCCTTAATTGTAAAACATGAGATTTACCTGCATAGTGTTGAATTCTCTTTATCTCTGAATGGAAATTCATGAATAAATAAATGAATGAAACAAATTAACAGTAAATCAACACACGGGTATGAAGACAGCGTGCTCAAATTAAGGAGGTAAAGTATATCCCCAGAAAGTGACCAAACTTAGTCTTACCTTTTGCAACTACTCCTTTACTTTCATCTGTCACCTTGCTGTGAAGTTCACTGAGCAGCCCGTAGAGACCGCATCGCACAGTCCCCACGGCTGAATCGCTGTAGGCACTGATCTCAGACCAGTCTTGAGTATCAGGTGGTTCACTCGGAGACAAACCCTGCGGTGGCAATGCAGAAACAATAGTGAAGCTGCTACTCTGAATGTCAGCATGCAACAAGGAACAGTAAATTCTGGTTGTAACAAAAACAGAATAAACAGAATACCTGTAGAAGACGGAGGTCGTCTTCTGCTTGAGAGAGACGATCCAGCTTATATTTTCTCTCTTCGAGGTCGGTGATTTCTTCTTGAAGCTTTTCTTTGATAGACTCACTGCGAATTTCAGCTTTTCTGTGTAGCATGGTGACGGCCGTCACAAGTCTCAACTCATTTGTGTTTACCACGCTTTTGAGTTGAGTGAAGATCCTCAGGACGTCTGCGGTGTCTGTCCTGATGTTTTTCTGTGGTACAATTGTTATAAATTTGCAGTTGTTGAATATAGGCCTACATTTACTGTACATAAGTACAGATTCCACTTACTTTACAGTCCTTCTTTTACTCCACTACAAAATGTATTTGACAGTAGCCGTGTAGTAAAGGCTACTGGTTACTTTTACAAATTAAGATTTTAGATTCATGGACTGAAGTCCCTGTCAGTTCATTGATGAGCTCCCGCAGGGTAAAAAAAAAAAAAAAAAGCAATTTACTCACTGATTGTAGCAGCGGTGCACACGTTGTTATGACAACACCGGAAATTGACATGTGCAAATTTCCTTTTTTTTTTTTTTAAATTTGGATACTGCCAAGTAGTTTTCTCTTTGACTTAATTGAGAAGCATCTTGCTTGGTGTAGTTTCGGATTAACGAGTTGAACTCAGTGTTATGTGGCTTTTCTTCTATTCGTGAAGATGAAGAAGTTGTATTGTAATTTAACATAATCACGTGACCCGGAAGTTCTTTTAATGAAGCGTAGACAGTGAGCGTTGGCGGACAAAATGGCCGAATTTTATGTTTCCGTTTTTACTTCTGGTCAACTAGGAAAAATACGGTAATACTTGATTAAGTTATCTTCGTTAGTACTCTTATACTTGAATTGACAATAACGTTTTTTAAGCTTTTGTGCTTCAAACTGTCCTGTTTTTTCCCCCGCCACTGTTTTCCATGTTTCCTTAACAACATAAATATGAACATGGACATAAGTATGAAGAGTGGTCTCTCTCAGGACAACAGTGGTTACATTGATGCAGTTAATAATGTGATAATATTGTGAGGTGAGGAGCTGTGGGACTCACTAATGACTTCATTGAATACAGGTGTAACCGATTTCAAGCCCAGCAGAGACTCTGAATAGAGACAAAACATCAGTGTCATGGAAAGAGCTTGTTTCTGCCACGGCTCGATGTGCTTTTAGGGTGTTGTTTGCAGTTTAAAAATGCATCATAACTTGTTAGGGTGGTATATGTAGGCTATATGTGGTTTTAATAGTATTAGGAGGGATGCAACTTTGATTAGAGGCAGTGGCAGGACAGTATTTTCGCTTCTAATTCTTGATTATAACATTTTAAATGCAGAACCTGTACGTGGAAAGGACTATGTGTTAATGCTAAGTTCTCTTCATATACTTATCACATGTAGCTTTTGGCTATAGAAATCTGTTACGGTAATCATTTTGATATTTCCCTCTTTACAACACAGAATACAAAAACCAATGAGGCTCTTTTAAAATGTATATATTTCAGTTTAATGTGCAATTCTTTGGCTGTCGCAATCATCTTGGAGCCCTTGAAGAAATCTCACAGCCCATCCACAATGATCAGGACTTACCTCACTGAATTCCCCTGCTCTGTCAACCTTTATCAACATGGTCTTCCTGTCCTGGATCACCTGCTGCAGCTCTGCCAATTCTTGGTCCACCTGAGCCTGAGCACGTAGGTGTAAATGTGAATAATTCGGATTTCATAAATGCCACTTTAATTGTGCAGTCAAACGTGCGTAGCGGTTCCATTAGCCCTACTTCAATATCATACCTTCTTCTTTCTCAGGCGGCTCTTCAAAGGGACGCACTGATGGTTTTGGTGGTTTGATTTGATGCACAACAGACACACGCAAGTCAGATCATGACGGCAAACCAGTTCCAGAGGAGCTTTGTGCCGCTTGCACACCCTGTTGGTGAAATCAATGTTTACATGCATAAATGTGCTAAGCATCAGTGTGTTAGCGTGCCTACAGAATGTCACACATTATTAAATCTCATGTTTCATGGTGCAAACGTGTACAACAACCTCCCATTACTCTCTCTCACACACACACACACACACACACACACACACACACACACCGTTGGAGTCCTCACCTGTCCTTCAGTCTGCTGATGGGGTCCAGCAGCTCATGAGTCGTCAGCTCAGCATCCTCCAGGTGAGGTTTGACGTGTTCACAGCAGAAAGACTCCTCACAGTGCAGACAGGACTTAGCTGCCATTACCTTCTTCTCTCCAGCACACACATCACACAAAACGTCTTGCGTCTCGGTCTTTTCCTCTGGGGAGTCCCGGATTTGCGAGTGCATTTGCTCAAGGAGATCTCTGAACGACACATTAATGCTGAGTTGCGGCCTTTTTTTGAAGCTGTGCTGACAGAGTGGACACTGGATGGTGTCCGCTGAATCCCAGTGAGTGTTTATGCAGACTTTGCAAAAGTTGTGTCCGCAAGGGGTGGAGACGGGGTCCGTGAAGCTGTCGAGGCAAATGCAGCATTTAAACATGGACTGCTGAGACGTGGGTGAGGCCATTGTGTGAGTCACCTGTTCAAACGGGACAAGAGGAAGTTATTTGGAGATAAAACATCTTGACTTATTTTTCCTGCGATGCAGTAGATCTAAACAGCCAGATGTGTCTGAATACCAAAGAAAAGCAAAGGCAGCTTGTAAAATCTTGTTGATTTCATGTGTTCTTGTGTTATTATTCCTGAAGATATTCACGGTTTGGCTACTTTAGATGTGCTGCACTCGTTTTTAACCAATGAAGAGAGAAATGGGGATTAAAAGCATTCAAAACACCAGAAATATTCGCAGTATGTAGAACAATATTAATGTTAGACCAACCAGTTTGGGCCTGTGGCCTCCATCAGGGTCAGCATGGGACACATAACAAACGCATAAATAGGCAAAAAAAACAACTAAATCATTATACCCTTTTGACTGCTTGTAGATTCCTTCTGTTTCACCATGGACCTTTTGAGTTGGTGAAGTTGTGCCAGAAACCCCAATCTGTCTTCCTCAAAAGGGAATTTCAAGACAGCATTTTATCATTCTCTAAAAAAGGAAAATACATCAATAAAATAACCGATAGCAATACAGGTAACTGAGACGCGTATCAAAGTGGCCATCAAGACCAGTGCTGTCAATACATTGTCCAGCTAAATTTACATTTGGGCCTGCAAGGATGAGCACGCAGTGAAAAAGGAGGGTTTTATTTAATCAGAGGTCAGCTGAGTGCACCAGCAGCTGCAGGGGGCGCCAGAGAGGAGGAAGAAATGTTGTTAAAAAATACTGCTGGCACTGAACTAAACAGCTGATCCAGAGACGAGACTACAGACTGTAGAGGCACACAGGGCGACCTGACTCACGCACAAGCTGCTGTTTTTCCACCCTTATGAAAGAACGAGTAACAATGTTGCTCATGTTCAATGCAAACATGATAGTATAGAGATAGATAGATAGATAGATAGATAGATAGATAGATAGATAGATAGATAGATAGATAGATAGATAGATAGATAGATAGATAGATAGATAGATAGATAGATAGATAGATAGTTTATTAATCCCACAAGGGGAAATTCTTTTGCTACAGCAGCATTATAGGTACAGGAAAGCAATAAAACAACAGTAAAAAATATTAAATATAAAAATGCACACTATATACAATAAAATAGAATAGAATAATTAAATTAAAACTAACTAAACAATAGTGCAAAGATTTAAACAAACAATAAAACAGACAACCAACGGTGTTATTGTTGTGTGATGGATTTTGCCAGAGGTGAGTTATTGTACAGTCTTATTGCGGTCGGCAGGAATGATCTCCTGTATCTGTCCTTGTGACAGCGGAGCTGGAGGAATCTTTTGGAGAAAGTGCTCCGCTGTCCCTGCAGCAGGTGGTGGAGAGGGTGGTCAGGATTATCCAATATGGATAATAGTTTCCTCAGCGTCCTCCTCTCCACCACCTTTTCCAGACTATCCAGATTGTAGCCGATGATGGAGCCGGCCTTCTTAACCAGTTTGTTAAGTCTGTTGGTGTCGCCGGCTCCAATGCTGCTCCCCCAGCAGACTACTAGAAGTACAATGCACTGGCCACAACAGACTGGTAGAACATCTCCAACATCTCGCTGCACACATTGAAGGATCGAAGTTTCCTCAATAAAAAGAGTCGACTCGTCCCCTTCTTGTAGACAGCGTTGATGTTGGTCTTCCAGTTCAGTCTGTTGTCGATGGAGACACCCAGGTACTTGTACTCCTCAACCATGTCCACCTCCTCTCCCAGAACTCTCAGCGGTTGTGAAGCCGTCGTCTTCCTCCTGAAGTCGACCACCATCTCTCTGGTCTTGGCCACGTTCAGGAGCAGGTGATTTCTACCCGCCCACTCCACAAAGTCCTCCACTACTGCCCTGTACTCGCCCTGTACTCGTCCTCCCGTCCATCCCTGATACATCCGACCACTGCAGAGTCATCAGAGAACTTCTGCAGATGGCAGGACTCTGAGTTGTACTGGAAGTCAGTTGTGTATAAGGTGAACAGGAAGGGAGACAGAACAGTTCCCTGAGGAGCTCCAGTACCGCAGCAGCGGCGCAGAGAAGGATGAAGCGGGCAAGAGGATGTTTTGCATGTTTTAGTAACAATTAGCAGATAAATGCATCTCTGAAGTGCCGCTCTTAGTTTGGTATTTTGTTTATGCTGAGGTTAACAACCTGCCCAGACGTCAATGTTACAAAAGAGTCATTCTGACATCTTCTCTTTTGATGGAGGCTTAAAGTGTGCACTGAAAGTTGTGTATAAATGGGAAAATAAATGGTTAAATAGACGCTGTATCATAAACTATGATCAGGACAGCGGTAATTACAGTTTTCAGATTAATGATAGCAGCTATTCACTACAGAAACAACGTAAAAGACAATATCAGTTACCTGGTGTTAGACTCATACAGCGATATAAATAAAGGGATATCATTTATGTTCTCACATCATATCAGATGTTCATATTCAATTCAATTCAACTTTATTTATATAGCGCCAAATCACAACATAGGTTATTTCATGGCACTTAACACATTAAAGTCCTTACAGCAAGACTTTACAATATTATACAGAGGAACCCAACAATTCAACAATTCCCACATAAGCTAGGAGGGAAAAAACTCCTCTTTAAGGGAGAAAAACCTCCAACAGAGGGAAGGAAAAACTCCCTCTTAACAGGATCCTGAATATGTTTGAAACTAGGATAGCATATAGCAGGTATTAATATGCATGTAGTGTACAAATACTAAAAGACAGATAATGATCAAGATATGGCAGAACAGAAGTGGAATAAAGTTCATTTGAAATTATAAAGTTTGATAAAAGTTATTTTATTTGTCCATAATTTCATAACTGCTTACCTTGTCTTTCACACTCCTCTTCTGTTTGTCCTCAGCGTCTGTCTACACCTGCTGCTTTAGTACAGCACGGACTGGAATGTCACCAAACTGCTTTCAGAATTTTTGATTCCAGCGTCATCAGCCACGGACTCACAGCAGCAGGTCAGTTCTGGCATTTCCCTTTAAGAGCATTTGGAAAGTGAGAGAACCAGTGACACCATCCCGTGATGTTTTGATGAATTACCACCATAAATTGCCTTTTTTGTTTTATATATATACTCTCGGTGTCACCTCCCTCACACCATCTCTCCTGTGTGGGTGTGGGTGTGGGTGTGTTTGAATGGAGGGACTTTATTCCCGTTAGTCTTGAACTGTTTATCGCATCTGTTATCAGGATTATCATTTTAAAAGCACTGACTGGAAACACGTCTGCTCAGGTGACATAGAGCCTTATCTCTGTCCTGCAGGGAGTGTGGTGAACCCATTAACAATCTCTATGGACAAATATTTTTGTAATTCAATGCAACAACAGGGAATGCACCTCAGCACCAGTGCCTAACAATGAATTGATGTTTATTTTATTGAAGTGCTGCACAAATTATAATCGAGTGCCTTCCACTATCAAACCTGCCTCCATCATTTTTTGTAAAAAAAAAAGAAAAAAGAAAAAAAAAGAAGCTCAGTTGAGTATATTTATTTCTGATTTTAGTGAACCAGACCCCAAGAAAGCAACAGACTAAAGGATCCTTTGTTTCTAGCTGTATGTTATAGAGGATAGTGTCTTCCTTTTTATCCTCACAATCTCTTATCATTCCTATAAATCAGCATCATGAACATCATTGATTCTTATCAGGTGAGCTGCTGAATTTCAATAATAACTGTTAGAGGCTAATTTACCAACCGGGCATTACCTCGATACAAAAAATATTTGGTTTACAACTTTGGTCTTCAAATTTTAGACATCAGATGACAATTTCATCTTTTATTACATCTTTTATTAACAGCAGAGTCATATTTCCCCAAAAGCATATCTTAGCAGAGTGATCTATGTAATGTGGAACGAACATTATAACTTGTCTTTCTATCTCTATTATCAGCTGAGTGCAAAAACCAGCAAAAGAAAACATTTAGTTTATTTATTCCCCTTAATATTTGAGATCATCACAAACAACAGTAGTTAAATGTCTTTATTTGGTGTCATTTTTTTCCACTTCTGATAATCTAACTGTATTTTTTTTAAAGTTTCCATGTAAATCAGCACATTTCACATCCCTGTAAGTCCTTCTCGAACATCCTCAACAAGTAAAAGGAATTCATGACTCGAGTGCGGTTATAGGAATGCAGCGTGGGTTTTACCTTCGCTCCACCCTTTAGTATCTCAACAGCCTCAGGTTGTGCCATCTGTTTTTCTTTCACAGAAATTGTAGTTTTCAATTTCAGTTTACATGAAACATGTTAGTACATATTGTGAAACACAAAACAAATTCCCAAAAGACAGTTATGGTAAAGTACAAATGTAAAAATGGAAGTTTTGGAATTCTTTTGGTCACCCAAAGGGGAACAAATCTTTGACTGTCAGCAAAATATGTAAATATCATACGATAGTTGTCTGCATGATAACATTGTGGTTCCTCTACTTTGGTTGCTGGCAACTTTGTAATAAAGGAACAATAAAGTTTCAAATGTTTTGGGGATATTCAGAAAATGAAATGAAACCTGTCAGTGAAGACTCTGCTGCTGCGCGACAGGGAACATGTCTGCACAGGAGTTAGAGGATTTAGTAAAACTGTCTTTGTCAGTCGCGCAGCTTTTGGCCTTTAAAAAAAACAAAAAACTCTTTTGCTTCATGAGAAAATGTCAAACTGTTCTGAACGTTGATAGTTTCACTTTCCAGTAAACAGATCGCATCTCTGACACTCTGATGCTATAAAGAATCAAGGCTTTGACAGGGGTTGCAGTAACCTCAAGGTTAGTTAGAGGAGGTCAAATTAAATTAAGGTTCTAACATCAATCAATACTGTTACAACTCTTAATAAAATCTAGTTATCCAAACAAATAGAGATCCTCCGCATAAAAAGCCAGAGCTTTGCTGTGGCATCCATCTCCCCCAACATCCTCCTCACATGGGGACGTCACCTGACTTCCTCTTTTGCTCTTGTCATAATTACTACTACTACTGAAGGGCGTTGTCACCTAAACATAATTATATGTTGTTTTGAGGCTTCTTTTGAAACAAACGCAGAGGCTGCTTAACAATAAAATGTCTGGTTGTAATAATCTGTCTTTACAAACGACCTGCAGGGTCTTTTTTTTTTTTCTTTTTTTTTAAATAGGACGACTGTTTTCAGTTACCACAGCTGTTTATACAATGAAGTTCTCAGGGTCATTTGATCTGACTTTAAAGTTTTGATTTGGGAACAGACACAAAAAATATATAAATCAATTCTAAAGAAGCAAATGCCACAAAGCAAATGTAGAAATGTGCTCAAGGGCACAATCAAGCTGGCCCTTTTAGATAGATAGATAGATAGATAGATAGATAGATAGATAGATAGATAGATAGATAGATAGATAGATAGATAGATAGATAGATAGATAGATAGATAGATAGATAGATAGATAGATAGATAGATAGATAGATAGATAGATAGATAGATAGATAGATAGATAGATAGATAGAAATAGAAGATAGAAATAGAAGATAGAAGTGGAAATGGAAATGGAATTTTTTTTTGCCACAGCAGCATTATAGATACAGGAAAAGCAATAAAACAACAGAGTAAAAATATTAAATATAAAAAATGCACAATATATACAATAAAATAGAATAATATTAATTAAATTAAAACTAACTAAACAATAGTGCAAGGATTTAAACAAACAAAAACATAACCAGCGGTGTAATTGTTGTGAGATTGATTTGGCCACAGGTGAGTTATCACCTTATTTTCAGATATGTGATCCGGGACACCTGAATGTGTTGAATATTGTGTCAATTCAAATGAGATGAATTGAAAGTGAGAATAGTATTGCAGTGAGCATCAAAACAAAACAATGATCTGTCTCTAATAGAATCATGTCTCACTGGTCTTCAGGCTCTGTGAGGCTGTAGTAGACAGACACACTGGTGCTTTCAGCCTCATGAAAACATCAGGATGTTAACATGCTCACAATGAAAACACATTTAACTGTCAAGATGTTTCACATCACATGACTACAAATATTATTATCAATGTTGATCATTTGAAGCCTTTGATGCCTTTGAATTTGAATCCAGACACTCTTTAATAAAAAACAGCAAACATCAGACAGCAATATTTCCCATTTATATTTATTTTGATTCACCCACAACTGCTGATTTCAAATATCATTTATGAACAAAAACAGACTGATTCAAAGAATAGATGGAGTTATTGGTTAGAAAGAAATCTTCTCTTCAAATAAATGAATAACAATTTTCAGCTCAGAAATTTCTCTACAATATCCTGTACTATGTTTTAACAATAATATAGAAATACAGTTGTATTGAGGTTTATATTATTGCTTAGAATCATTGAAAAGAAACCATCATCAGAAAAAGAAGGTTTAAATGAATAAATAAATAAATACTTTCAACCATGCACCTCAAACTTCACACTAACTTGCAGTGATGACGGTTAAAAAGATGAATAATCCCAAAAGATTATTGATTACATCAAACATATTCATTCAAAAAAGACTATATGGCAAAAGTACAGACTCTGGAAATGTTACAATTAAAAAACCTTTAAACAAAAAGAACAGTTTAAACAATATTTAATGAGAATACAGGAATGTATAATGTATTCCTATAAATGTTGAAATTGACATTAATGTTATTAAATATAATATAATTAAAACAAATTGCTTCACGTTGACACACGTTACAGTTCGGCCTGACTCCCTTTCAGGTACTCCAGGTATACTATCTGGTCCAACGCTTTTCTCAGATTCTCTTCGTTTTCCTTTATTTGTTCAGTTATGGCCGCGGCCCTCATATCCATCCAGTATTTGACCAATTCTAAATGAGCTTTGCGTATCTCCAAAACGTCCAGCTGTGGCTGTAGCTCAGGCGGGCCTCTCTTCAGGATTTCCATCTTCGTGTCCACGTGGTGCAGTTCTGCTCTCATGAGCTCCTGATGAGTGCCAATTTGGAACGTGAAGTTTGCCTGATGAGGAAAACAACACACTAAGTCATGATGAAAGTAGGCTTTTCTTTGTTATGGTGCATGAAGTTTGTGTGACGTTATCTTAGCCTCTGATCGTGTACCATGACTAAAGCTCAAATGGGAAAGGTGTGTTTGGTTTATCGCCTGCTCAGCCAACATTCAAGCAACATAACTCACCTTCATTTCATCTGATTTTCGTTGTAGTTCGTGAAGCCTTTCCCTGAGCAATTCCTGCAGAATCAGATTTACATTTGAGGTGGTGAGAAAGGCAGTAACTCTGTAGTACCAAACCCATCAAACAGAAAATAACTGGCTTGTTAAGAATTACGTCAAAGGAACATCAAGAAATGCTCTTTAATACATTTACCAGGTTTTCCTGTTTCACCTGTGAACTTGCGAAGGAAACCAGACACAGCAGAGTGAAGATGAGGCCAGCCACTCCTGTGCTTCTGGAAAAAGCTGCCACTGCCATTGTTGTTCTAGGTAACACCAATAAAACAGGAAATAATGCTTAACTAATTTGGAAAACAAAGTGGTAATATAGTATTTAACTGTATAGAATACATAGTAAACCATCGTAGTGAACAGTGTTACTGATCTTACCTGCTGGGTGAATAGAAGGAGAGATGCTGCACAGGTGATGAATGAATGATGAGTGACACAACGCAGATGCGTTATATAGTGTAGGTGTCACTGTGTTTGTTACAGCTCACATGTGAGCTGCATCCTTTCATTTTCATTTTCACCAAAAAAGTATTTTCCAGGTCCAATTTACAGGAAAATGAATATACGTCAGCAAACACTCGGACAACATTCCAATTCAGCTTATTCAGGCTCATCGTCCATTATCAACGGCTATGAGAGGATCGTTGAGAAATTTCCACATTCTGTGAGTAACCAGTTGATTCATACCTTTGATAGTCACACCCACATTCTAATACGCAAGCTACATCTGTAAAGCTCTGCCCGGGACTGTGAGACATCACATTTATGCAGACAGGGTTTATAGATATGAAGTGTGCGATGAGAAAACATGCGTGCACCGGCCTGTTATTACGCTAAAACGTGAAATACACCCATCGGTCTACTAAGGGATGTTTCACCTCACAAAGGTCAAAAAAGTACACGCATGTAAGACCAAGGTAGAAGACGAAGGTCACGGGGGTCATGTGATTAAGGTCGGGGGTTAGTCTGATGGTTCAAGGACTTTCACTCAGGAGAATAGGTTTGACTTTGTTCCTTTCAAGTTTCGGAACATATAACTTACATGACGTATGTTAAATACATTTATGTGACGCACTGAACACGTACATAAAATGTATTTGAATCCAAACCATGACGCTTGTTCAGCCCTAACCAAGTGTTGTTGTTTTTTTCCCCCTAAAACTACGTGGTGTTTTGGTGCTGAATCTGAGGCACCTTATTCGTCACGACTTTAGCAAAACATGACACTGTAATGGTATCCTGTTGTTGATTGACACTGGGATGGGCAGGCGCACGGTGATACCATAACTTTACACTTGGATATGCTAAGATATTATGCAATGTACCAGCAAATAAAGGAAGTAGATTCGAAACTAGAAACAATAGATAGAAACAATGCAGTATTCAAATTTGTCAGAAAAATTAGCTTTGCAAATGTTTTATGAGGATGAGAATGCATTTATCTGTTCATCCCAGTTGTTGGACATCGAGGGTATAAAGAATGAGGGCACCTTTTACAGCAGTGAAGGATTGTTGTTATAAGGCATCTTCATTAAATGTGGGCTTATACATGAGATCGGATGGGGCAGTCTCTACTAGTAGCACACAGAACAGCTGATTTATTAGCATCATCTGCCATTATTTTATTTTTTTAACGAGAATATACCATCAGAAGTCTTGGCTTCATGTGTCAGAGCTTCAAAGAAAGGAGGCAGCAGGCAACAAAAGTTACTGCAAATTGTTTTTATTTTCAGTTGCATACTTCTGCTATATTTTGTGTAGCCTCCTGAATAACAAGGAGAATCACGGCAATCAACATCAACAGTAGCGAAAACAACAACAACTTCACACAAAGTGTCAAAAATTTATTTATTTCAGAGATGTTGCACATTATGCACTCGACTGCAACATGTTTTGTGTCCTGGTCAACAGTAAGTTAGTCTTGCCCCTTTCATATTTGAGGTCATTTCACAAAAAAGCTTCGCAACACAGTGCAGCCATGACAATTGTTAAAGACACACATGGAGACGGAACCTGTTACAGTTCATCGTGATCATCCTCCTCGAATTCGTCCTCCACCTCGGTGTCCTCGTCTTCTGCAGCAAAGCCCCTCAACTTCCTGTCCATGTAAATGTTGACTTTCTTCACCATGCGCTTTAAGATAATCAACATTTCTCGCAGTGGCGGAGACTCATCAGATAACATCTCTACCAGTTCCACAGCAAGATTTAAGCGCCCCAGTTGTTCATGTAGTAATTTTGAGGTGGTTGCAAAAGTCAACTTTTCCATTGCCTAATGATGACAAACAAATAATCGGTATGTCATCACAAATTAAGATAAAAATGTTACGATTTGCTGAACACACAGATGTGAAATGCAGTTTTTAAGTTCACCCTATTTAAAAGTATTTATTTTTTGCTGCCTACAAACACAACAGACAGATGGAGGCTGGCAGACTCACCCTCTCTTTCTCTAATTCTTTCACAGATTTCTGAAGACTTTCCTGGAGTATTTCCTGAAATGTCCCAGAAAGAGCAAGTGAGTATGACGGCTACTTTAGCATCGCATACAAACAACCGTAAATGAAGACACTTCCAACAGTCAATGAGCTCATGTTGACCTGCAATTACTGTAATAGTTCATCAGAAAAGAAAGTTACCAGTCTGAAATCTTCCGCCAGAGAAGTAGCGACAGATCCCAGACACAGCAGAGAGACGACTAGTAAAAGTCCACCAGCTACTCCTCTGCCTCTGGATAAAGCTGCTGCTGCCATCGTAGTTGAAGTTCAAACACTCTGTGAGCTTGAGAGAAAATGATACATCATGCATGAATGAGGAATTGAACAGAATCCTTTTTAACTTTGGTTTAAGTGGTAAAACAATCTTACTGTTACTGATCTTACCTGCTGGGTGG
The DNA here is from genome assembly GCF_022577435.1 of Embiotoca jacksoni. NCBI lineage: Eukaryota > Metazoa > Chordata > Actinopteri > Embiotocidae > Embiotoca > Embiotoca jacksoni. Next base: position 7,126,624 of record NW_027185375.1, on the reverse strand, counting down.
ATCGATCGAAGGAGAGCTGCTGTACAGGTGACAGGTGACGAATGAAGAAATGACAGAACACAAATGCTTTATATCCTCCTGGCTCCACCTTGCTCATGTTACGCGTGTGTGATTTGCCTCTTCAGTTTCATTTTCCTACAGAAAGTATTTGGCAGGTTCACTTTATGGGAAGTCACATGACTTTGTGTTGTGACATTAAACACGATAGAAACACTCAAACAACATAAAAAAAAAAAAAAATCCTCCTTCGGGAATAATAAAGTAACTGTCTACCTATCTATTCTGGTAAAACATCGTTTGCATCTTTATCGAGACCTCAATCTCTTTCTGGTTCCTCTTATCAACATCCAGGAAAGCCGCTGTGACGCACACAACACACAACACACACACACACACACACACACACACACACACACACACACACACACACACACACACACACACCTTACCTGTGCTGCTGTGCAGGTGATGAATGAGGAAATAATGATGGGATGACACAATACAAAATGTTACTTGACACTCAGCCTGCTTCTTTACTTTTACTATCATTTGTCCATTTCACTTTACAGGAATTCCCCAGCATCACTGAGTGTAACGTCAACACAAACAGACGCCACTGTAAATTTGAAATGCAAAAAAGAAACTGATTGATGCCCCCACCTTAAAGGCTACACCATCAACACAAAGGTGGCAACTGGTCAGGGCCACGCTTTCTCAGACCGAAAGGTGCAAAGTTCACTTTACTGAAATGTTAAGGACCTCAAAGCAGCTCGAAGGACTTTTCTTCTTACAATCCAGTATTACAGCCACCTTCATTTTTAGAAAAAGATTTTTTGCACTAGTCTCAAAATAGCTTTTAACTCCCAGAGCCTCAGCATTTCTAATGATTTCAGCAGCACGAGTAAAGATGTTGCTTGCAACAGTGAGGCTAACTTAGCAGCTTTTGAATTAAATATCTCTGCTTTATACTTTGGAGCGAAAGAAGACTTCAGACAACAGATTCAATGTAGTTTGTTCCCCACTTTATTTTAAAATCCCATCATTCATTGCCAGCTTGGGCATCTTTCTTCAATATTCTGGTTGTTTATACCAACAGTAAAAATATATTGTAGATTTAGCATTATACACATGATGATGTATGTAGTAACTTCTGAAACATTCGTGGTAAAGATCTTCATTTTATTATACAAAACATTACAAACAAGAGGCTGTGTAGTTTTTCTGTTGGATAAAAATGTAGTCATTCCAATTTCATCATACTCTTATGACATATTACATCACCCACATTTAGTAGTGTCGCTTCCACTGTCTTATATAGCAACATTGAATTTTTGGACTTTCCCATAAGTAAAACAACATTTTAGGCGTCGGCGCCTCAGTAATGATTTCAATCAGGAAAACACTCAAACAGCATAAAGCTCTAATCCTATGGTATTACTATGTTGTGTTTTAGCAGTAATACATTTTTCCACAATTTATCATAATACCGGGTTGTGCAGGTGAAAGTTTACACAAACCCAACTCTGGTATTGATTTCCTTATGTAGTAGTTCTGCTGCATTTCAAGAGTGTTCGTATTGATACCAGACAGACATGTTACAGTTCATGGGGTTTCTTCTCTAGTTGTTTTACCAGCTCCTTCACTGACATCAAATTAATTTGTCTGTCCTCGATTTTTACAATTTCATCGTCGACGTCTTTCATTATGTAACCCTTGCTTGCCTCTATAAATTCCTTCAGGTCCTCCATTAATTTCCCCAGTGGTGGAAAGTCGGGCACTGCAGTCTTGACCATTTTAATCGTAGGGTCCATTATTCTCGGAAGGTCCTCCAAGATGTCTGATATGAAGGCTCGGTCTAACATGTTGTCGGCCTGCAGGGAAAATATATAAAGTATTCTATTACTAAAAATACTTTCACATGATGTTAGATTATGTTTTTCTGTGCTTGTTTCATTCCATTATACATATGTATATCTTTACACATGGACTCCCAAGCTCCACATCCCCAACACAGAAACTGACTGACTTGCCTTCTTTCTCGCTACTTCTCGTTCTAGTTTCTTGAGGGTTTCTTTGACCTCTTCCTGCAAAACCAATGAACATCGACAAATGTAACAAACATAAATTGCATTTGGAGCATGTGATCATGACAGCCGGTTTAACATGGTACACAACAACATAGAGCAGATTGAAAAAAAACCATATATATATAAATATGATTTTTTTTTTTTTTTATGATTAATTATTCAAAAAGAAAAGTCATGAAACAATTTACCAGTTTAGTCAGTGAACTTGCAAAGCCAACCAGACACATCAGAGTGACAATGAGGAAAAGGCTTTTGGTGACACCAGCCACTCCTCTGCTTCTGACCAACACTGCTACTGCCATCTCTCTTCTGAATGAAACAGTCTGAGCTGAAATAATAGATTATAAAGTATAAAGAAAGAGTTGAATAGGAAGTTCACAAACTGAACTTTTTTTTTTTTTTTTTTTTTTTTTTTTTACATTGTAGTGGAATTTGTTTGTTAAAATGTATTTCCAGTAAAACCCTCTTAGAGAACCGTCGGTGATCTTACCTGAGCTGCTGTGCAGGTGATGAATGAGAAATAATGATGCGATGACACAACACAAATGCTTTATATCCTCCTGGCTCCACCTTGCTCATGTTGCACGTGTGTGATTTGCCTCTTCAGTTTCATTTTCCTACAGAAAGTATTTAGCAGGTTCACTTTATGGGAAGTCACATGACTTTGTGTTGTGACATTAAACACGATAGAAACACTCAAACATTAAATTTTTTTTAAATTTTTTTAGTAGTAGTAGTTTTTAGTAATAAAGTAACTATCTATCTATTCCAGTAAAACATCATTTGCATCTTTTTTGAGATCTCAATCTCTTTCTGGTTCCTCTTATCAAGATCCAGGACTGAAGCCGCTGTGACGCACACACGCACGCACACACACACACACACACACACACACACACACACACACACACACACACACACACACACACACACCTTATCTGGACAATGATAGAGCATAAAGTACAGAGAACGAATTGAATAAAGAGTTCAAGAGCTCTTATCAAGATCCAGGACTGAAGCCGCTGTGACACACACACGCACACGCACGCACACGCACGCACGCACGCACGCACACACACACACACACACACACACACACACACACACACTCCCGTCTGCTGTCAAGAGGGTTTGTTCCCACGCTGTAGGGAGTGTGTCTCATGACCGGCCAGCTGTGTGTTTGCATGTGTACGCGCGTGTGTGCACGTGTGTGTGTGTGTGTTTGTGTGCGCATGCGCGTGCACGTGTGTGTTGGAGGGTGTACAGGGACAGCAGGGTCCTCCTTGGGGATTAAACTCGTGTTTTAAGGTCAGAGAGGGTTGCACTGCTGGTGGCTGGAGGAGGATTTGCCCACACACACACACACACACGCACAATGATAGAGCATAATGTATGAAAAACGAATTGATTAGAAAGTTCACAAACTTGAACTTTTGCTGTGCAGGTGATGAATGAGAAATAATAATGGGATGACACAACAGAAAATGTTTTATATACTCCTGGTGTCACTTCCCATGCATAGCAGCTAGTGTGTGTGTTGTGTGTGTTTGTGTGTTATGTGCGTGTTGTTTGGTGAACATGCAGAGCCTATTGTTCCTTACTTGACACTCAGCCTGCTTCTTTACTTTTACTTTCATTTGTCCATTTCACTTTACAGGAATTCCCCAGCATCATTTAGTGTAACGTCAACACAAACAGACAGTAAATTTGAAATGCAAAAAAGAAACTAAACACATCAGAGTGACAATGAGGAAAAGGCCTTTGGTGACACCAGCCACTGCTCTGCTTCTGGCCAACGCTGCTGCTGCCATCCCTTTTCTGAATGAAACAGTCTGTGAGCTGCAATCATAGAACATAAAGTACAAAGAACGAGTTGAATAGGAAGTTCACAAACTTGAACTTTTTAAAAATGTAAGTGGGGATTCTTTTTTAAAATGTGGTTCCAGTATAACCTTCTTACAGTTTAATGTTGGTGATCTTACCTGAGCTGCTGTGCAGGTAATGAATGAGAAATAATGATGGGATGACACAACACAAAATGCTTTACATACTCTTGATGTCACCTCCCATACAGAGCAGCTAGCCTGTGTCTTAAAGTGTGTGTACGTCTGGATTGTTTGATGAACATGCAGAGCAGGTTATTCCTTTGTATCTACTTGACACTCACCCTGCTTCTTTACTTTTACCATCACAGGAGTCACATTTGTCCATTTCACTTTATAGTGAAATAGCAGCATACTATATCATAAAATTACAAATGTAAGACTGATAGAAGCCGTACAGAACAATGTGTTTGGATATCCTAACCCATGCTAATGTAATGTAATGTTTGAACTTTGATTTCAAATGGAGTAATATCATAGTTAGCAACATGATATAGGGCTATGATCAGGAAGAGTTTGATGAATGTCTGGCATAAACATCAACCTCTTCAAGGCTGAGTTATCAACAAGGCAAAAGTGTTCACTGGTCAGAGCCACAGACTCTCAGACCAAAAGGTCCAAAGTTCACTTTATAGATTTTTTTGTAATTTGTTAAATTGCAATGTTGGCAGATATTATTGAAAACTGTTTCTACATAAACTGAAATGTTGAGGGCTCTAAAGCAGCTCTAAGGCCTTTTCTTCTTGACTTTTTGTCATGAATTGTGTGGGAGCCACAGTAATGTTTGTCATAATGGACACTGGACACCCCCCTTTATTTTTTCTCATGTATTATTTTTGTACTATTTTTAATGTGTTGGTTTATTACTTTGTCTATTCGCAACCTGATGTATGTTCACTTGCAGTAGCAACTCATATTCTAATAGGTAAATTAATGGTTACAGTGAGTGAAGCTCACACACGTACTTAGAGCATCTTAGAGGCCCTTTTGAGCAAGGCAGGGGGGGGCGTGTCCGTTTAGCAGACAGACAGCCCGCGGTACGAAGCCACGTTAAGCAGATGTGCTTTGTGTTTCTGTATGTCCACGTGAGCAAACGAGATGAAAAGATGTATTACAGTAGTGACACAGATGTATAACGCACATTTGAGAGTAAAGGACTACGCGTTGTGTTTATACAAGAGTTATGTTGGAGTTTGGAAAGTTGAAATTAATTGGTGTGTCGTGTGAAACGGTGCCACACTTAGCAGTTTGCTAATGAGGAAAAAGTACGGTGACTGCCTGTAGCCCGTGTTGTATGAGTGTGCAGAGCATCGTCAGTGTGAGTGTGTTTTAACAGCTGAAATGACGGCGGACGTTTGATGTTTTATGCACATTCAAGTGAATGCAAGTGTGTATAGTGTGTCCGCTGAGCAGGCAGACAGTATGAAGCGACATTGAGCTGATCTGCTTGTGTTTCCATATTTCCATTAAAGGAATGTTCAAAACGTATACACACCCGGAAGTCCCCTTTGCGTGCCCAAGTGTGCAACAATAACTTTAGTAGTTTCTTCCTTTTATTTGTAATTATACAAATTATAAAGTAACAGAAACTGACAACTGCTGTAAAACTGGGACATGAAAATATACAGAGCGATCCAGACTAAGAGTATTCATTCTCATACATCATACACAATCAATCAGGGAAACTGGCAGTGTCACAGTGCCTTTCATTTATCCAGATTGTTCCCTGTAATACTCCCTCCACCCACCAGAGGTCCCTGGTCTATCTCTGTGCTCAGTGGGTTTCCTGCCACGCCCACCTCACCTGCTCCCAGTTCTCCAGTCTGCTCACCTGCAGCCACTCTACAATCAACCCACTCAGTACATCCACCCCAGTCTGCCGCTGCTTGTTTGTTGGGTACTAAGTTTTATCTTTCTGCAGTTACCCTTCAGTTTTAACAGAGTTCTGTTCTTTTCTTCTTTTTCTTTTTTTTTTTTTTAATCTGCTGTGGATCCTGCCCGGACTGTGCTCTTCACTCTCCCTTCTGCATTGTGTTCATCTCCCTGGTTTTTGCGTTGCTTCATTTTTGTGTGATTGATGAGGCTGAACTGTGAGGCTTTATGGGTGAGTTACATCAATCCTGTAATCGTTTCTTAGTCCAGGGGTGGTCTGTCAAAGCTGTTTACTGTGCCAGCTGTGATGATTGTATTTCGACAAAGACTCTTGGCATTCCAAAGATATCTCGCGTGACTACACACATTAACTGCAGCACTGTATACGTGTAAACAGAGGACGGTATAACTCGACGGCCCGAGTCGATGTTAGATGTCCGGTCTTCATATTTTAGGGCAGCAAAGAAAGGAGACAACAAACATTTCTATGTATTTATTGACGTTTCAAGTTGCTGCAAAATTTCATACTCTTGTGCAAAAGTTCAAATTCACACTTGATTAACAAAAAAACTAACATTGGACAGGAATAGCAAAAGCCAAAGAAACACTTTCGGCCACCTTCCTCGCTGTTTTTAATCAAACTTTTAAAAACGCTAAAAACATTGATTGCAATTTCAAAAGCATATATCTTTTAAGAAAGAGGAGATTTACAGATGCGGTCGATCCAGAGACACATGGAAGCTTTTACAGTTCAGCTTCACTCTCCTTAAAGTATGGTAGCATCAATGTCAGGATTTCCACTTTGTTTTCATTGTCCTCGATCTTTGCAGCAGCATCTTTACGCTCTTCATCCAGGTAAGTCTTGCATGCCTCCAGGTAGGCCTTCAAGGTTTTGGTGAGTTTCAGTGGTGGTGAAGACTCTTGTAATTTCTTCTCGACTTCTTCAAGCGCAGTGCCCATAAACTCCACAGCGGCATCGATGACATCTGAAATGTAGGCACCCAACATTTGGCCTACCTAAAGGGGGAAAATAAAAACAAATAAGTAAATGACTAATCTAATACTAAAAATACTTTCACATGATGTGAAATGATGGTTTGCTTTTTGTTTAAAACCATTATAAATCATTATATCAGCTACCGTTACACAGGGGCTCTCCAAACTACTCATCTAAACCCACAACATGGAAACGGACCGACTCACCTTCTGTCTCTCCGTTTCCTCTTGTAGTTTCTGAATGTTTTCACTGATATCTGTCTGCACACTTAAGGTGTGCGTCTGTGAACTTGCGAGGCCAAGCAGACACAGCAGAGTGCAGATGAGGAGCAAGCCTTTGGTGGTCGTAACACCAGTCACCCCTCTGCTTCTGGTCAAAGCTGTTGCTGCTGCCATCTCTCTTCTGAATGAAACAGTCCGTGAGCTGAAATAATAGAGCAGAGAGTGTAAAGGAAGAGTAAGAGTGGGGATGCTGTATTGAAGTTTGACTTGAATATAATATTCCTAAAGATCAAGTGGTCAAGTTCCAGTACAGTGATCTTACCTGCTGAGAGCTGCTGTGCAGGTGGTGAATGAAAGAAATGATGGGATGACACAACACTAAATGCGTTATATACCTGTGGTGTGCCCCGGCACAGCTCACCTGTGTCTTTAAATAAGCACGTCTGGGTTGTTTGGGGAACCAGCAGGGCAGGTTATTCCATCACTTGAGTTTCACCTTGACTCTTTTCTTTTGTTTTCTGGAAAATACCAGCATCATTTAGTGTAACTACAACAAGCGAAATGCAAACAGTAAAATAGAAACTGATAGAAGCCTTACAGAACAATGTGGCAGAACAATGTTTGAGTTTCTTGAAGACATTTCATGTCTTATCAGAATCGGCTTTATTGGCCAGGTATGTTTACGCGTACAAGGAATTTGACTCCAGTTGTAGCTTCTCTCTTGGTGCAAAAAACAGACAAGACATAAATAAATATATATCCACCTAAGAAACAAATATATACACCTAAACACTGGTGCAATTGCAAATAGTGTTTTTTTTTTAAGTCATGACAAAGGAGTGGCTTGAACTCCAACCCTTTTGGCTGAGAGGCATCAGTGCTAACCACTGCACCACTGATCTTCCCAGTAGATGGTCTGCATTGTGACAAATCTTTGATTCAATGCAACCACCAATAACTCCACCATCCACAAATATTCATTCAAATGCGACCGAAATTGACGCAGACATTCTTTAGATAGTGTATATATACGTGTTTTCAAGGGGGTCTGCAGTGATATTAAATATCTTCCTGTAATGTGCAGTGGATGCAAAAGTTTTTAAATTTCTCCAAATGTTTCAACTTCACTAAAAGTTGAATCAGCATCAACAGACCAAGGTGGAATCTGAACCATTAATAGCAACCTGGGTGAAGGAGAATCTTTTACCTGTTGAGTTAACCAGACTGTCGGTTGAGTCACTGGAAGCTCTGAGTGAACTCCGTGAAACTCTTTCTCCGTCGCGACTCTTTCTTCAGCGCTGAAGACAGTCCAGCGGTCTACGACGCTGTTTCAGAGCTGGAAACAATTTCACGAGGATGCGGGTTTGAGCCCTGCTTAAGGTAATCTACATGGTTCATGGAGGGCAAGTCCCTGTAAGGGTAAGCCACACGGTTTCGTGTTGTAAGTGCAGTCATAGTAATACTAAACCAAAGGTCAACTACAAACCAAATACCTAATATAAAAATCAATAACAAAAAATAAAGGTTGTGTCTAATTCTTCTTGGATTTCTGTCCAAACTACCACAAATTTTTATCCCCCAGAATCCCATTAATACATTTGTATGACTTTTAAAACTTTTTTTTTTTTTTTTTTTTTTTTTTTTTTTTAATCATATTTCGGACGACATGCTATAGTATGGACACGGATGCAGTGGTTAGAGCAGTTGCCTCAGTGAGAAGTAACTGGGTTTGATCCCCACTTGAGGCATGTGTGTGTGGGAGATTATTGTTTGAAGCAATGTTATTGTGCAAAATCATCATCTGGTACATCAACATCTCGATCCTCCTTCACAGACTCAATATCGCTGACAGAATCAACATGGAGACATTTTCCCTTTAAAAAAAAAAAAAAAAAAGTGTGAAGGAAAAAAAACGTGAATGTGTCAGGGAGCCCCTCTTTACACTTACACTCACATGTTACTGTACTGACTGACCCCTGACCTCCTCACTGTCAGAGGGAACAACCCGAACTCCCTGATCAAACTCCTTCGACCCATAAAAAATTCCCTTGTCCATTTACTTTTTCTACAAGTTGATAGTGAAATAAATATATCTCTATGCTCAAGCATAATATTTCCCCAACAATAGCGGTTTAACTACACAATGTGCCCTGCGGTTGGCAAATGATAAACAGTTTTAATATATGAATAAAAGCAAAGTAGGACTTTACACAAACAAATATATTTCTTTACATAATAATTACACTACAGATAATGTTATGCAATGTAAGAAGAGGCACACTCATTTCTGTACCTTATTTTCAGGGAACATGTATTCTTTACTTTAAACACCAGGGGTCAGTGTTAGCTTTCATCAAATGTTAAACGTGTGACCTGTGCAGAACATTGACTTGTGTATGCTGTCTATCACAGCTTTTCATTTGTGTATTTTTATTTGTCAGTACGGTTTATAACAGTGATCCACATAGTATCAGAAGGCCTCCTTTTAATGGCCCTATAGTAAAAATTTGTGAGCAGTAGTGGTGTAGGCAAGGCTCTTGGACAACATGTGTAGCATGCTGTGTTGTTTCTTGTGTTATTGTTTGATTTGTGACTCCATAGAAACCAAGATGACACATCTGAACGGCGTCATCCTGATAGAATGCATTTAGTATTAATGTATGTTCACTGGAGTATTATGTGTTATGATTATTGGGTCCAAGCACTCCACTGTTACTTTAATTGTTATAAATATAACAGAGGAAGGCATACAAACCTATCAGCCAAATTAGCACTTAGTCTATTGAAAGGGGCCCACAGTAAAACACATCCATTCAGCAGTCTTATCGAATAAGCATGTACACATGGGCGGGCGGGCGCGCGCGCGCGCACACACACACACACACACACACACACACACACACACACACACACACACACACACACACACACCGTATCTCTCTCGGGGAGAGAGATACAGACAAGCAGTGTTCATTCCCGAACAATCAATCAGGGAAATTGCCAGGTCTGTGGTGCTGCTTTACCGGGGGTCCTAATTTCACAGCCAGCCTCCGTCACTACTGCGTCAGCACTGATGAGCTCAGCGTTACCGGTAGGGGGGAGAGAGAGAGAGGGCGGTAGAAGAAACGGGGTGTTGCCGCCTCTGAGACTCACTCACGCATCACGGAGTACCAACAGCAGGTTGAGAGCACAGCGTCCCTCCGTCCTCCTCTCCGGGAAAACACGGCTGCTTTTCTTTTCTTTTCTTTTTTTTTGAATTATTGAAGAGCCTTTATATTATCAAACATAATCAAAGCCGAGATATCGCGGAGACGTACTGCACCTCGGCATCAGGAGAGCGACTTGTCCGCGGAGAGAAGAAGAGAGCTCTGTGAAAGCAGACGGAGCCTTTCAGCACCTCGGACAGCAACCATGGCTCCAATGGTGGAGGATGGAGCTCAGCTCGGTGAGTCCGAACCTTCCTTAATATTTTCGGGCTTGATTGAAACAGACACGGTGTGAATGTGTAAGAAGCTGCTGGCAGCTTCTTCATCTGCTGCGTTATCCATCCCACGTGACTCATCTCCAAAGTGTCAGCTAGTATTACTCACTCATTTGTTGCTTTCTAATTCAGCCTCTTATCTAAATATTGGCTTGTTTTTAATAAGGTGTGTAGCTGTGAGAATTACTAATGTGAATAGTGGAAGACTTCCAGCCTCCATTTTGCAGCTATTATCAAACCAGGCAGCAGGGTGGGGGTCGGGACTTGTTTTATATGATATTAATATCAACAAAGTTAATTTATTATGTGCGTTATAGTTACCTGGAGTTGACTGGGTGTTACTATAGTACAGGGAAGCCTGTTTGTTTTCCTTATTTCCTCTTGGCTCAGCAGCTCTCGCTGCCCTCCCGTTGCCACATCCATCTGTCTGCTGTTGCTGCCTTGAAAACCAGTTTGCCCAGGACTATAAGATGAAATATTGATGAGCAAAAAGGAGAGAAAACACTATGTACTGCTGTGCTGTGATCTAAAATGGAAATGAGCCTACTGATCCTCCTATTGCTCACTCATGGATGAGGCTCATCAGAGGTAGCCTCTTCAGATGATGCTGCATCTACTACACATAGAAAATTACCCTGCAGTATATAAAACAGATGTACACGTGAAACAGCAATTAAATATAACTCCGAGATCTAAAGTGACAACATTGACATTCTTGTGAAAATGCATCATTTATCATTTAATAAAAGAGAATTATAATTTGTATTTATTGTTGCTGTGTGATAAAATAGCACTTGTATCAAAATAGCTGATAAAGTTATTATGTATGAAAAGTGTGGAAAAATGTTGCAGCACTAATTACCTGATGATCTTTGTGAACTAGAGCAGCTTTGAACAGATGAAAAAGACAAGTGATTAGCTACCGCCACCCTCTCTCTTAATGTGAGTGCTTTTCCACTGCTTCTCTAACTGCAGGAAATAGTCTGCATTTCCTCCATTGAAACAAACCTATTAAATAAAGCAGCATGAGAAAGCAGGTTGGTTGCTGTTGAGTCACCGTTCAGCTCAACAAAACAAAGACCTGAAGCTTTCAGTGGCATAATGTCTCCACAGTGATACCATAGGAGTACTCTTGAGAGGAATTGGCTCCCTAAATGCACCATCACTGTTGTGACTGAGAGAAGGTGGTTAAAAGTGGTGACCGGTTTCCTCTCTGAGATTGAGTTCAACTTCCTCTACTGTAGGTGGAATATAAATGAGTATATATACATGAACATAACACAGCCTGTACAGCCATGAGGGATACAATTCTTTGCAAAAAACTAATATAAAATGATCTACGCAAATCTGATCTTCTGTGTAACAAGGGCCTAAGTTGTTGGCGCTCTTGTTCACAATGTTTTCTTGTGTTCGCATCGCTGCATGCTATTGACTGCTGGTGATGACAACCCTTATATTTGAGTTTATTTTGATACCAGATCTGACTTCAAACATTTCTTTAAACCTTTCATCCAGAAATCAGCTTGTCACAAATATGTTGAGGTTTTCCCATCAGCTCATTACTTCGACCAGCTCTTTCCTCTTCTCAGCTCTATAACCATGTTTGCAATATGAGCGCAGTTGTGATGATACTTGACCAGGGTTTAGGCAGATTGTGTTGTTGTCATCTCCCTCTGAGTCCAGACTGCAGCCTGCGTCAGTCAGAAACACAAAATGGATTCAGTTGGTTCAAAAACCTCTGCTGAATTTGTGAACACTTCTTTTAGGGTGGTTGTTGAACAGTTAGTTGTTAGACAGTGTTTGTTGGTAGGTGTGGTCACATGTTTAATGTGTTTAATGTTTGTGTTTAATCTCTCTGTCCTCCTCCACAGTGGCGGTGCCGGCAGGTGTTGCTGTGATGAGTGTCTTCGGCCTTGTCTTCACTGTGTCAGCCTTTGCGTGGATCTGTTGCCAGCGTAAAAACACCAAATCCCAGAAGACACCTCCCTACAAGTTTGTGCACATGCTCAAAGGGGTTGACATCTACCCGGAGAGCCTCAGCGGCAAAAAGAAGTTTGCTGCACCTACCAACACCACTACCAACGACATCAGTAAAACTGACGTCAACGGAAACTGCCACACTGCGTCAACACTGAATCAGACTGGCACCGGTAAACTGGCTTCAAGTCCGAATGGTTCCAGACCAGCTCTACATCTGGATCTGGAGAAGCGGGATCTAAATGGCAACTTTACCACCAAACCGTTTCATCACCACCACCAGAAGGTGCGCAGCTCCCCGGACCTGGAGCTGCCCTCTCCCCATGCAGGGTTCACCCAGCCGGGTGTGGTTGACCGCCGTGACCTCCCCTCTCCGTCCAGTACCCTGTCCAGCCAGGCGCCCACCCCGGCTGTGGACAGGCCTCAGGGAGAGGAGAAGGAGGGTGGGCTCGGGACCCTCCACTTCTCTCTGGAATACCAGCCAGAGAAGAAGGCATTCATTGTTCATATCAAGGTACTGCATGTGTTGAGGTTGTTAGTGTGTATTTAGTGTCTATACAATATATTTTGAACAGAAAATTGTATAAAAATCGTTCCACAGTCATAACTGCTTAACTGATTTGACCTTTTGATCCAGGAAGCCCATGGTCTGACCCCAACTGATGAGCAGTCACTGACCTCTGACCCCTACATCAAGCTGACCCTGCTGCCGGAGAAAAAGCACCGGGTGAAGACCAGAGTCCTGAGGAAGACTCTCGACCCCGCCTTCGATGAGACCTTCAGCTTCTACGGGATCCCGCTGGCCCGGGTGTCGGAGCTGGGCCTTCACTTCATGGTGCTGAGCTTCGACAGGTTCTCTCGTGACGAGATCATCGGAGAGACTCTGGTACCCCTTGCTGGGATCGACTTGTCAGAGGGACGTGTCCTGATGAGCCGAGAGATTATCAAGAGGAATGTCAAGGTAAGATCTGGACCAAATGTTGGAACCCTTCACTTTTCTTGTTTCAGTCATCTTCAGTTTAAATCGTTAACTGCTTTTCTTAAGAATATCATCCACATTTTACAGTTGTCTTCCCTCTCTGTCATTGTGATCAAATATATGCATATATATTATGAAATCCCTTCAAATTCTAAAATTGCTCCAATAATGAGTCATCATGTCTCCAATTATAACCTAATGTCTGCATCACTTGTTTCAAAAAGCATTGCAGCAGAGCAGGTTAATGAAATATTGCAAACTAAAAAGGAAATGGTTCCACTGTTAATCAATATATAATTCAATCTTTATTCCAACCTGCCATTTCCATTTGGTAAAATATGATTATATGTAAATCATGGCAATTGTTCCAAATCATCTAAATACAATCTGTAGCTTAAAAGAAAGTTTAAAAATAGAATGTAATTGGTATCTCATGCAAACAATTTAAAGGAATTCATTTTATATTGGAGCTGTTAGAGAACAAAAGAGTCAGAAAAGAGTTCATATTAAATGAAGCCGGTGGAGAGAGCAGACAGGAAGTGTATCACTCTCTGGAGACGGAGATGAGATCTGTTGCAACATTATGGATTTGCAAGCTAATGCTGCTGTTTGGAGATACATGAAAGTCTGTGGTGTTTCTTTTTCTTTTATTTGTTTCATCCGGTTTTGCTCGAGCTTATTTATCTCTCTTACTAAATTCACTCCCTAAATACCTGACAGGCCAATTGTGCCCAATCTGTGTCTACCTTAGTGACGATTCTTTGTAACCAAACAGCACCACATAATTAAAACGGTGATGCAGGGATGGCCGGTTTGAAACAGACTAATGTGCTACCACGTGGACATTTTTACATTCCCAGCAGTGTATTGAATAGCTGGAGAGATATCCACACCACACCGTTATGGATCTGTGGGCAGGTGGGTCAATAGACTTCTGCTAGTTAGTTCCTGGCATCCGTGAGGACCACCAACGTACGGGAGCTTGTTTCCTTTTTGCTTTTAGAGGAATTTCATGTACTGTAGTAACAAGCTCAGCTGTTGAGAAGGGAGTTTCTATACTGGGCTACAGTATGTGTACAGCATGTCTATACATCCTGTGAATCTCTCTACATGGACTGGTACTAAATGGTTTGACCGTACTGTACATGAGCATCTCTTAGATTTCATATCAGCGTAATCATAGATTTGTGGGCTGATATTATCCTCTGCAGAACTCTTCTAAAATGGAAGCTCTATGCCTGCGAGATGGAAGCGGATATGTTCACACACATTTGTACTCTCCCAGGAGGAATGCAAGCTATCTGTAACATCTTTAATGATCTCTGATACAATATAGTACTCCAGAGAAGTGCTGGGAAATGCAAGTCAGATTCTGAGAAGTACAGTATAAAAGCTTTGTTCCCTCTCCACTAAACTCTCTTCACATTTTTATCATCAAGAGGATAATATTTCCTAACCTCCCTTCTGCACTTCCCACGCTGAGACTAACCATATTTTCTCGATTTCTTTTCTCATTTGGGTCCCAGAGGACACAAATCTCATACTTCTGTTATAGGGAGCAGACTGAGCCTGTTTTTGTGCAGTCCATGACAGATTGTTTCAGAATCTATCATATTGCTTTGTAGTGCGTTATTTCTGGATTATTTTGTTGAAATCACATGGTCTCCTTCATTTATTTACTGTGTATTATTTTATCTTCCTCTAAATGGGTATTTGCACTGGTTCCTCTGCAGAATGAGGGACATTATTAAATGCAAATAAAAGTGCAAAGAATCTGTTTAGATGGATTGATAAGGGACAGCGAATAAAGATTTATTCAGTTTTACATCCAGTGTTCACTGTTCCAGTATTTTCAATATGTAATTATCTCTATGAGACATCTATGTTGTTCTGTCTCATGAGCGGCAGCCCTTCGCTAACAGGGTGGTGGCTCCCTTTGTCTGCCTGGCATAGATTTTGTCTCGCTGATTTGTGTGTGTCACTTCATGGGATCAATGCAGCATACAGCAGCATGGCCACCGCCCTGTTTTCACCTTGGAAGTAATAACTACAGTTTTTGTGTGGTCACTTAGTTTCCACGGAAAGAATAATATCGAATCACATTGGCTGCACACTCACGTTTGTATAAAATTGCCCGTCAGGTCTGTGTGCTACTTCTCATTGCCATGACAACCATGAGCAGAGGTGTGAAATCCCCTTGGGTGTGATCACAGCATCTCAGGCACCAACCTTCTCGGGTGTGGTCACAGTCATAGATGTGTGAGTGGAGCACTGACAAAGTGAAAGCTGTGTTGTCGAGAGGATCAGGGAGCTTCTTAATGACACGTTTTGTGCTGGTTAATATATGAAAGACATCACATAAGCAGGTGAGGATTTAACTCATAACCACACAGTTGTCACGACTACCACGATATTATTGTAGCTGATTATTAGGTATTTAATTTGTATTATTATGATTTTCCAACCCCTATATACCATTGTGTTATTGAATACATATATTTATGTCGTAATCCTGGACACATGATATCTAATATATATATATATTTATTTTTTTTAGGGTACAATTTGGTTTGTTTTGGTATCATGTTGCAAAATAACATGAATCAATCTCTGTCTTCCTCGATCACTGTATGGATGTATGTGCTGCAGTGTAAAACACATTTTTTATTGGCCTTGGTGCATACAATTGCCACAAATGCCCTTCAGACATGACATATCTCAAGTGACGGAGTAAAGTCGTTGAACAAACAGATGACCATTTCCCAGCATGCCTTCTGTCTTTGTAACGTTTGAAAATTAAGCAAACAAATTAAAGAGGTGTAGGTGATGCGTATAAATCATATTTATTTTCAATAAAACATGCAGTTTTGGAACTTTTGACTAAAGGCAAATAAATTTAGCCTATATAATAATCTGTGACTCAAAACCATGAATCCTAAAAGTGAGAAGGTAGTGTATAATCTGCCGGCTTCTGTCATGCAAAAAGTACATTTTGGAACTATTAAAGTCCAATCGGCAAAATTAGCTTTGATTACACTGTCTGTTGTTATATAATTGGATATGTGCAGGTGAGGGAACCATGGTGCTGACCATAAGTGGGTGTGTGGCTTTTGTGCATACTATATGATCCTGCTGGCATCATACAATGCATTTTCTTTTGTAAATTGTATCTACTAAAATTTATTTACTGAACAACATAGCAATATATTGTACAAATGTATTAACACAGCTATTCAAATACAGCCTCTATGGCAAAACGCAGTGTCAGGATAAGTGGAAGGTTCTCTGTAGAAATGAGAAATAAACATCTTTTGACGTGTGTGTGTGTGTGTGTGTGTGTCGGCTCAGGTTTTGTTCGGAAGCTGAAAAATCTGAGTGTCTTTGTCTCCTTTCAAACCCGCCATCTCTCCTTGTGTCACATTTTTGTTGGGTTTTTAACCCCTACTGTTCCTCCCACGACCACTCATGCATTTCCCTTCTCTCCACAGAAGTCCTCAGGCCGAGGCGAGTTGCTGCTCTCTCTGTGCTACCAGTCCACCACCAACACTCTGACCGTGGTTGTTCTCAAAGCTCGCCACCTGCCCAAGATTGAAAACAATGGACCTACAGGTACGAAGACATCCAACTGAACCTTTCAAAATGCAATCCATGTGTGCATGCACCTCCTTCCCCAAAACCACAAACAGATGAGACCAAAGTCATTTTGCTCTTCCTGCCATGCAGCTCAGACCACTTTAGATGCTGTGATAGTTCCCATAATGACACCGCCACCACACCAAAGTAATCTGATCAGGATGTGATAGAGAGCACTTTAGTGACAAGTACACACACACATACACACAGAGTGTTTACACAGCCAGCCTCTTTTGTCCTCATCACCAACATCCATCATTTCCACTCTATTGATCGCTGTATTGATCTGTCGAAGGAATAGTATGTCACTGCAGCTGCTGCAGGGAGGGAGGGTTCCTCTGTCTTGACTTTTTTCTTCTGCTGTTGTCATCCTTTTTCTCTAGATTCTTACGTCAAGGTGAACATGTACAATGGAAAGAAGCGCGTGTGCAAGAAGAAGACCCACGTGAAAAAGTGCACCCCCAACCCGGTCTTTAACGAGCTCTTTGTCTTTGATCTGCCCTCCGAAGAGGGCCTGAGGGACACCAGCGTGGAGTTGCTTCTGCTGGACTCAGACACAGGCAACTCGCGCTGCCCTAACACCGTTATCGGGCGCCTGGTGCTGGGCATGTCGGCGGCGGGAACCCCCGGTGAGCACTGGAGGGAGATCTGCGACCACCCGCGTCGCCAGATCGCCAAGTGGCACGCCATGTCAGAGGATTAGACAGCTGGGGTGTTGGTGGATCCTGTCATCCATATCCGATCTGGTCCAACCACGAGAAGGATCGAATGAGGATGTGCGGGATCTGATGTAATGCTCGCCAGTACTCATTGAACTTAAGGGAAAGGGGGGGGTTGGGTGGGGTGGGGGGGCACTTTGATGTTGTTGGGAGGATCATTTCAAGTGATGTCATCATTCAATCAATCATTCAATCACTTATCTTTGAAGTTATTAGGGTTCAGCGGGAGGGCGGGGCATGACAAAGGGAACCCTGTAGCTTTAAACGATCCCAAAGACTGTCACAAAAATCACCTGGTAACATCATCATCTCCATGGCAACAACGAATTGTCACTGTAAAACCGTGTGCAGTGCAGAATGTCTTAAATGTCGCTATTACTCTTCTTTTCTTCCTCTGCTCCTTCTTCTTCTCTTTCTTCAGCTCTTCCTCCTATAAATAGTAACCTATAGTCCATCATATGAAAACCAGAATGAACCACATCTGACAACGCTGTAAAAAATTTGGATTATTAAAGTTAATTTTATATGACACTTTTTCTTCATGAAGATGTAGATTGTTTTTATTTACGTTCTGTTGATTTGTCCTCTTCTGGTTGATTTGTTGAACATGTTTTGTAAGTACAAGTGGTATTTCATATATCATTCTTTCAGGACATGAAAGCCTAAATTAGGTGGTTTGAGAACAGACTGGAACAGACTGAGTGCATTGGGGACAGTAACTGCGTGTGTGTGTGTGTGTGTGTGTGTGTGTGTGTGTGTGCGCGTGTGTGTGTGTGCGTGCGTGCGTGCGCGCGCCCAGGACTTTCGAAAAGAAAGTGTTTGTGCTGACGCAGCTGTGCGACTGTGAGAGTGTGTTAGCTTTAGAGAGGTGTGAGTCACACAATGTTTACTGTAGGTGTTTTGTCCCCCTTACTGTGAGCACAAAGACAGCTGAAATGTAAATGTATGTAACTTACTATAAAATATGGCAAGTTCTGAGAAAAAATGACTTTGAAGTTTTATTTCACATGACTGTCTGTGATGTTAGGTGTGTGTGTGCGTTTGCGTGCATGCATGCGTGCGTGCGCGTTCGTGTGTGTGGATATTATTACCACCAGAAAAGATTTCAGTTGTTTGAAGGTTATTCTAAGAATTTTCTTAATCATATCCAATTTCCCAATTCGCCATAAAACTCGTGTAGGACATCCTTGTCAAAGGTAAAATGATGTCACCCCTCAGCCACAGGGATGACATCATTCAGCCACTTTCCAAGTATGATGTTATAACCGCTGATTGGCTAAGTGCTCGGGGATGAAGTCATCATGTCTGAATTTAATATCAGCTAAGTGGTTCAGAGGGAGGACAGCTGCCTCAGCAGGCTTAATTCTTTCTTTCTTTCTTTCTTTCTTTCTTTCTTTCTTTCTTCTTTGATTTTTTTCCTTCTTTCTTTCCTTCCCTACCTCTCTACCTCCCTCCTTCCTTCCTTCTTCCTTTCCTTCCCTACTTCCCTACCTCCCTCCTTCCGTTCTTCCTTCCTTCCTTCCTTCCTTCCTTCCTTCCTTTATTTCTTGCTGCTCTTTCTGTCCCTCTCACAGCCTCCTGTCTTACACTGAGTTACATCAGGTGTTTGATAGTGGAGCCTCTGCAGAAACAGGATGTTCTGTCACTGGGTACTTTCTCAGTGGTTTTGACTTGTGAGGTCATTCTCTGAGGCAGGTTTCTATTTTCAACTTCGGCTGTCATCCTTTGAAGCAATAAAGTAGGCCTCTGCAAGGTGCATCCGCCTGTTCTCATTTCTTCCAGCCAAGCAGGTCCAATTAAGACATTGAGGTGGTTTGTGTTATGTTATGACTTATTGTTTTAACCATGCAGGTTCAGTGCATGGTTCCTGCTCAAGAGCATTTTGGCATCTGTGTCTATAATTAGCTGATTGGAAAGCTTCATTTCATGTTGAATCTCTTGAGTCATAAATAATCTCACTGCACTGTAAAAAACCAAGTAAAATTCTTTCGTCATAAATTAAAATTACAAATTGTTAATCTATAGACCTTAATTTCTGGTTTGTCATTTCTGGAAAAGGCAAAAAATACATGAACAAATGAAGAATAAAATAAATAATGCCAGAATGTAAAATACAGCCCTCCTTTTGCAGGCTTCCCCCCTGTTGTCTCTGTCTTCTTCCCTTACAAGTTGAGACCCAAACAGAGTTAAAAGGAAGGTGAATATTTCATTGACTCAAAGGACAAAAGCAAGGTTTAAAAATCAAAGCTAATGCTGAACCATGTATCATAAGTTTTAGGGTATATTCGTATTTGCACTTTAGAAATACATTTTAAAGACATGTTTGAAGAAGTGTTGTAAAATAATTTTCAAACTGTGCTGACATATTCATTGACTTCAATGTCTTGTAAACAATTTCATCCAGACCAAATTCTACTTTTACTTTTGTCTGTCTCTCATTTTATTAGGCCTATGTAACTGTCATTATGCATCCTTTTACTGTCCAGAGAAATCAAGCTACATAATATAATAAAAGAGTGAAGGCTGGAATGTGGCTGAACCATTAAAACACGCAATTATTTCCAAACAGAAAAATATGGAAATAATAAGAGTCAGGGTGAGATATTTTTCAAAAGATCTCCAGGTTATTTGTTGATAGCAAATGTCAGTTATTATGCTCCAAACAATGACTGTTTTCATGCTCCAAACAATGATTGTTTTCATGCTTTAATTTTGTGTTTTCCCATTGATTTAAAAGTCAGACAGACAGATAGTGCAAGAGTAAATGCCCCCTCAGCCTTTCTGAACCGCTGCTGCTTTAATGGCGTCTTTACACACAGAAACATCCACACGACCACCATGCTTAGTGCCTGTGTGAGTTTGTGTGAGTTTGTGTGTGTGTGTGTGTACACACACACACACACACATACAGGCTCTGACACACATGCCCTCATGTTCAATAACATGTAAACCATCAAGAGACTAACATGAGCACCAACGAGCTCAAGTCAATCTAATTCAGAGAGATGAGTAGTAATATCACATCAATAACAGCAGTGTGTGTTGTCTGCCAAGAATACTGAGAAAGCAGAGAAACTATGTGTGTTTCCATATGATTGTGTACAGGAGAGAGATTTGTCCTAATTAGGGAACTTCTTGGAGATCATATGAACCAAATTAGATATCTCTGTTCTTCTTAATGTCCCTCTTCGCCACGGTTGAGAAACAATCCTTTTACTGTAAATCATCCTGCTCTTTTTTTACTGCTACGCTCCCATGCTTTTAGTGATTAAAAAGAAAAAGAGTCTTCACTGTTGAACACCAGAAATGCTGCAATAGCCTTGATTTTTGGTGAAATAGAGACTCAGCGCAGGGAATTTAAAGATAAAGGGAATATTATAGCCTTACTGGGCTGCATCTGCTTTGTAAATCCATTACTATCTCCTTCTCACATCGTTTCTTAACTGGTTCGTTTTAAACTAGTAATTTACTATACTGGATTGCACCATGAAAGTATAGGCTATAAATATTTTGAACCAGTAAAGCCTGTAGCATAACACTATAATTACACTGTGTTGTTATTGTGAGATAAAACTTAAAAATCTTCCCACTCATTATAAAACAGTGACTGGACAGATGTGTTGACCATATTTAGTGAGATCTCTTAGTTTGACCAAATTGCTAAGCTTACAGTGCTCAGTATGTAAGACAGGTCTAAAGCCCTCCTGGAAAAGATTAATTTACAACGGGATGTGATGGAACGAGGAGAGGACCGTTTTCAAAGTGAGAGTGCAGAAGTGGAGGAGGATATAGATAGATGGCCAGAGGAGGTGAGACAAGGTGTCAGACAGCCTGACTGCTAGAGAGGGAGGTGTGGGAAGCAGTGACAGAGCACCATGTTGATCTATAAGGCAGAGAAGTGAGAGGGGGGGGGGGGGGGGGGCGCGTTCCTGATTTAATTGACATGTCGAACATTCAGTCAGGTTTCCAGGATAAGTGGGTGGGTTCTCAGTCAGATACACCCCTCGTTCCTCCCCAGCTCACCCAAATATGGTCACTTCTGGCTCCAAAAAACCAACATGGCGACAACGTCAGACTCAAGGCTTCAAAAAGACAATTCATAAAACAATGGGTGACGTCAAGGTGAGTTGTTGCTTCGTACGAGCCCCTTTTTCTCCATCAAGACCATTACCTGCAGATAGTCTTTCAGGCTTTCCTCAGCCACCAGTTAAGGACCCTTATATTGGCTTTCACTTAAAATAGGTTCACATTTGGTGATATTCCAAAGCCTTTTGCTAATCTCGTGTCAAATTGATTTCTCAAATCACTGCATGCCCAACATACTCTAGTTGTAGTATTAGTGTATAATGGTTCCTTTCTGTTTACATTCAAAATAAAGATGAACTTTTTTTCATCTATGGTAAGATTCAGTGCAGTCTGAGTCACAACCATTATTGTCCTCCCGCTCCTCTTTAACACCATCTCTGTGTCTGTCTGTGCAGAGAAATCTGTCCCCAGTGCCCTGTGGGATGGAGCGGATGAGTCATTGTGCAAATGACCTTCACTGATGCAGACAAATTAAACAAGTTTCACTGAGCCTCCTTGACGTATGCTCAGCGTGTGCTGTGTACGTACTTCAGACGCATATAAAAACCATTCTTTGGTCCAAACTGTCTGATCACAGACGGTGAAAATAACCATAACATACATGAACATAGACACTAATTACCTCACTTTAATGGGGACTGAAGGCTCGTTATTAGTCAGAGAGCAGAGAAACAGATTAGTTCGAGGTTGATGCCATTAGGGAGAAAAAGCCTGACAAACAACAACTTTAACTGCTTAAGAAAATAGAGCAGAACATGTGGCAGACAGAAAGCCGCTCCTCATTAAAAGGTTAGTTTTAAACTCTTTATCTTGTTTTCATTTTGCAACATTTAATTAGTTGGCGTGATGACCCGTGAAGGGAGTGGCTTAATTTGAATACACCATTAATCTGTGATAGGCATCCTTGTTTTGTAGAGGGCTGAAAGTCTGCAGGCTTTCCTTCGAACCAGCAGGTAGTCTCACAGTTTAACAGCCCTGCAAGGAGGAACTCATCAGCTGTGTTGGTGTTTGGTTGGAGTTAAAAGCTGCAGATTCTGGGTGGCTATACTTTTGATAAAATGAAACAATACAGTGTACACCCATCATCTATGTATTCATATACAAAACACATTTCCACAACTATGTGGCTGCAAAATGGTAAGCATCCAGGTTATGGAACATAACTGATTTTTAATGACCTTTAGTAGCAAAAAGGTTTGAGGCATCTCTAAAATCTTTAGGAATCACCTTATTATGGACACATGAATGGACCAGTGGACCAAACAACTGACTGGACCCATCCATAAGTGCACTATGTTTTTACTTGTTTATTTATTTGCAGATATTAAAGTTAAACTCCAGTTTTTCACTGGAGCAGAGCAGGTCCTTACAACATCATTTGGTTTTAACCATATCCATAATATTCTATAACAGTCTCCTTTTTCTTCTTTCAGTAGTTTTTATATCTGCAGACCGTGCTGTCTAAAAATGTAGACACCATCAGGTTCTATCTGTGATTACAGACCGCGGGAGCTGCAGACACCCAACTCGCCTCATCTATTGAGCAGACAGGGGGCTGACATTATGGCCTGTCTTCAGACAAAAGTGAGCTGCCACGTATTCGGTCTTGAGACATCTGTTTTTTGGTCTCCATTTGGTCTACTCTGTTTCAAGACAGGACTTTTAGTTATTGTCATTGTTACAATCATCATCAATCCAAGCAGAAATATGTCATAATGTTTAAATAAATATATATGTTCATCTTCGTTTCACCATAACGATAAGATTTAGCCATCGCCCAGTCCTAAATGAGGATCAAGCCAATTCCGAACAGTCAGATAGATAATAGATATCCAAACATTTTGAAAAAAAACAAACAACCACAAACAAACAACAACAAACGAGGTAAAAGACTAAAAAAATCAACACAAATAATACAAAATTAAATTAAGACACAAGACATGTTGTTATACTTCATTATAATTGCAGTTGGAAATGGTGTATGTTTACAGCTTTTCAAACAGAATTAATAAGGAATATTGTGCACCTCTGGTAATTAACCTATAGCTACCTGCAGCTTGTCTCTCTCTGTGGTAAAATCCAGACAGAACATAGACTGCTGGAGGCTTCAGTCAATGAACAGGACACTCCACCACTCCAACCAATCAAGACAGAAAGAATGATCAAGTGAAGGAGCCATCTGGGTTGCTGTGGCAACGGCATGAAGGCCACAGGTGCCTCTCCTTGTGAATGGCAGCGAGACGAGATGGACAACAACATCCTGTTGGGTTTACAAGACAGAGCCGATAAAGCTACAATCACCCGGGGGCTGGAGAATGTGTGTGTGTGTGTCTGCGTGTGACATAAACAAAATGTTTAAAAAAAAAAAAAAAAAAAAGGCCCACCGATCTCCTGCCTCGACATTACCTTTGCTGTCATGGCAACACAGCGCTGTAGTGCTTCCAGGGTAGGAGGGCGATGGAGAGCAAGGAGAGGATAACAAATGGAGGAAGATACACTGGCAGAGGAGGAGGAGGAGGACCGTCAGGCAGGATGCTGCTGGAGCTTTGACACACATGTGGGAAGGAGAGGCTGGATAACTCGGCCAGTTTGAGCGGTCTCACTTTGTCAGCCTGGCAAGGAGGCTCAGGAAATGGAAAGGAGGCAGTGTGAGATAATGACCACGAAAAGAAAAGGTTGGTCTGACTGCACTGATAGGTTTTTGCTTTCAGTGACAATTTCTGGTGCTGAAGGCCAAAACCCTTTGTTTGAAAAGAAGAATGAGTATTTGTGTTGAAGTTTGAAAGACTGGTGAATATACAATAGCAACATAGATGGTGGACGTGGGAGGTTTGTTTGAAGGAATAATTAATGAGAAGAAACAGGATTGAGGGGATTAATATGAGTCATAACAGTATGCAGGCCTCTGGCTTCCTCTCTGTGGGTGTGTGTGTGTGCCTGCAGAGAAAACAGCTGAGGAGACAAAGCGATAGATGCAACACTGGAGGTGAAAAGTCACCACTGCCTCTTTTTCTGATGACAAAAGTTCAGATTGCAAAATGGCCTTTACAGTGTAAACACATAAATGCATTGACCATGAAAGACATGCAGTAGTTGCAACATTGGGCAGTTATACAGTTCAATGCCAGTCAAAAAGTTTTATCAGCATATTTTTATGATTGTTCAGCATGTAAATATTCACATTCAAATTACAGCAAATGTAATCGTATTTGCGGTAAAGTTTTGCTTGAGACATGACTAATTTCTTATCCGAGAGTTCTCAATCAGTTATTTGAATTAAATGATTTCTTTGGTTTTGTTCAAAGCCATCAAGGAATCACAGAAAATACAAGTGTAGCAAGATTGGTGCTACCGGGGTCTCTCCTGGACACAGATGACACGCTCAGTCTTACGTTCAGGTGTAAAATGCTTTTATTTGCCCGGCCCATACACTAACATCCTCATGCAACCGCTTCCTCCTCAGCCTCCTTTTCCCTGCTCCCTTTATAGGGGAGAGCTCATCAGTCCACATCCAGCTCAGCTGTGCTCATCAGTTTGTATTCGGCTCAGCTGCGCTCATTACACCTGCCCGGCACCGTTCCCTGAACCACTCCTCCCACTCTCCACCCCCTGCAGCTGAGCTAACCACACCCCGCCACCACAACAAGCCTGTAAGATATCAGCAGATAACTAGAAAACACTTTCTCACAGTGTGCAATCCTCAAAACTTGTTACTTTAATAGCAAAATATTTTAATATTCTGGTCTCCGTCTTGATGCTGATCTATATCGATGGCTGACAGCCATGTGATTTGCAGAACACAAAAATCCTCTCATAATAATGGGGCTTCCTACGACTAAATCACACACTTCTGATTGATTTAAACTGATCATATTTCTGTAATTGGAAAATCATATTTTGCAGATTACCTGAGGTAGGAACACCAGGCATCTCAATTTGGTTGCAATTACTCAATGCATTATTGCTTTGGCAGCTTGTATCAAAATAGTGAAGCTCACATGTGCAAGACTCTCACCAAGGATAAAAAAAAATGTTTCCCCAAATTAAAAACAAATGTCTTTTTCAGTTATATAATAAATTGCAATTAGGAATATATTTATTGTATAATCATAACACATTTTTCCAAATTCCAGCAGTCCAGATGTAATGTGTAGGAGTGGTGGTGAAATAACTGATTTATATTAGTTGTAGTAGACTGCAAATGTTTATCATATGGTATTTACCCACCATAATCAGCAATGAATTCAGTGGTTCCAAAAACATCATTGATACATGCTGATGTCTAATAACATCCACGCAATGTACGTCTGTGACTGATGTTTAGAGGCCTGAAGGGGAAACATGCACAGTATTTTAAAAGAAAAAACACAACAAAGGCTACAGAAAAGGCCAAAATAATAATCTTTCATGCATGTAACCCCTTATATGGGTCCCAACCCCCAGTTTGGGAACCACTGCCAGCGCCTCCAAGCAGGATAGGACGTCCTGCACTGGTTGTCTCGTGTCACAGGATATTTTTTCTTATTTCAATTTCTCCTCACTTTAGGTCATTCCTAGCCATCTGTTAAACACATGCCCCTTTAATTTCAAAGTAAACTACGATTTGTTCTACCCAGCTCAAAAAGGACTTGAAAACTAATTTTACAGCATTTAAATGTAGCTCGTGGATTAGCAGGACTTGATATCTGTCTGTCATCCGCTGCACGACAACATTTTAAAGACATTTTGAAGACTTCTCCTTAAAATCTAAACTCTAAAATAATGCGGGAGGAAGTACAAAACAATGAAAGGTGTTTTTCTGTGATTGGTTATAGATTTCTTGATTAAAACAAATTTCCCATACTGTGAGTCAAGTATACAAACTCCTTTAATACAAATAGTTTTCATGCTGCACTGTATGTTTTTCACCAGGCGTAAGAACTCGTTAGCCTCAGGCTACATTATTGACTGGTTTCATTGCGTCATTTAGCTGCAGGCAGTTCATTGTAATTCTCTTCATGCTTAGATTTTACTGAGACTTTTTAGGTGCACTTCACAACTGTTTTTACAGTATCATCCAGTATTAGGCTAATATGAGACAACTATATCTAAAATATAACTAGGTGTGTCAAATATCTACTCGAGCCTTTTGTCATATTCACCACAGTTCAGTCCTCCTCCCTTCTGTAGTTTTAAAGGAATATAAAGTCCTTGTTAAAACTACCAACAGTACACTCATCCCCTGGGTGTAACTGCTGCTTCATTAGTTAGAAAATCCATACCATGACTGATGATTTAAATGTATATTTGATATGTTTGATATGGGAAAACATGCTCAGTGGTTGCCATTGAATTATTTACAGTCAGTTGTTTTAGATATTTATCTTGATGCAAAGCAAAAAGCCAAATGTGCTTCTGGGATTAAATCTCCAGGCTGATGCTCTTTCATCATTTTCAATGCTTTGTATTTTCAACATTTGCTTGCAGAGACAGAGAGAAGGTGTGGCTAATAGTCTGCAGAGAGGAAAGCAGAGGAAGATCAAAAGAGCCACCAGATCTGAACACAGAGGATTACGTGTGAGTGTGCGGGATTGGTGTATGCGATGTTAACATGCGTTTTACAACCTGAGGGGATTGATGAAGGCAGAAAAAAAAACTTCTTTTAATCTGCGCCATACCACCACCGGTTTTTCCCTCCATCTTCATCTCTCTCCCTCTGTATTTCTTCGTTTTTAATTTGTCGCTCTCATTCAACCACTTTCAGTAAGATTCTCATAAAAATCCTCTCATCTTGCTGACTGTATCATCTTTCACATGCTGCTCTATTTACATTACATTCCTGTGGTCTTTAGTGGCCTGCCATGGAGAGCCATCAGTCTCACACACACACACACACACACACACACACACACACACACACACACACACACACACACACACACACCCTTGATCCCTGACCCCTCTTTCTCACCAACATCAGTCTCCTGCCATGTTGCAAAACCACCGAGCGCATTCATCTTCCATCGAGTGCTGCTCACTTCTCGTACTTCTTTCACCAGCCAGTTTTTTCATCACATTTTTCCATCTGACTCTGTTGGATGCACACAAACAGACACACACACACATATTCATAACACAAACTAAAAGGAAATAGATGAATAAAATAGGGAATGATTGACAACACTGACGTCAGATCCTAAAACATGAATCACTTACCAACATGGAGGCTTCTTTACACGCGTACACACAAAGTCTTTGTTGTCAGGATAAAGAGTATGCAACCACTCACACTGATCATGTAGAGACTCACACACACACACACACACACACACACACACACACACACACACACACACACATGCTCTTCAACACATATTACATTTTGACCATATCGAAGGCCAAGCTCAGCATAATCACCTGCTTCATGTTTTGCTGACTCCCTATCACTCATTATGAGGACGTGTGTGTTTTTCTTGAGAGATGTTCCCTATGAAAAAGATCTATTATCTACTGTAGTTCAGTTTGTTACAGTAGCTTTACTGTAATATGTTTTTCATAATGACTGTGATTAAAGTTAATTGAGAATATTGAATAATACAGCAAGGGTTATCAGTTCATACGTCAGTGTTTTCATTGATTTCCCTTTGATGGAAAACCTTTAGTGATGTTGATCATTGATCTTCTTAGTGATCCCAAACAAAGTTGGATTACTTATTTGAATTGAATCAAATGCCTTTGCAGAACAAATATTAAAACGTATTGGAGTTAACTTAATGTTAGTAGTTTGTTAAAATCGGGGACATTTTGGAGAAGTAAAATGTTTTGATGTTCAAATGTTTTGCATAAATGTTTGCCGCATTATTTTATTGCAATTTAACCGTGGCTTCTAACACATAGCCAAAAAGATAAGTGCTTTGCCAAATGAAATGGATTCAATGTGATGAAATTGAGAATGGGTTTGAGGTTCTGTGAGTTAAAAGAGGCTTAATACCTTTGTAGATGACTGCTGGACCTCTGGAGTTTAAAACTATTTTATAAAAATAAATCATTTTAATGGAATGAAATACTGAAAACTGTCGCACATCATCACAACAATAACAAAACACAGGAAATACACATAGTAAAAACACAGTAGTGGGCTCCAATTCAGCTGAAATTGGTTTCTTTTACTTAAAAATGCATTTGTGATTACTTCAATTTCACAAAGAGTCCAGATTTTTTTTTGTATCAATATAGCTGTGCAGAGTTGTTCCTTTCTCTTAATCCCTCAATACTTCACTTCCGTTGCTTAACATGCAAAACAATGCACAGTCACAACCATCGAACTGACTGCAGAGCAGTGGAGGTCAGGTCAAATCACAGAGCCCTTCACTTATAAGAGGCTCTTTGGAGTTCGCAGGTGCCAGGCACAGTGGATTAGCAGCTGAGGCATGCTATTGCTGATGGTGTTGAACAGGCCGTTTGCTTGCATGCTGTTGTTTGTGCCACAATGTAATTTGCATGACATTCAGAGTGAACAAGACTGTGCACTCTCAAAATTTCAGCTCGAGCAGCATGATGCACAATAAAGGCAATAAAGTATTACCCTCATGGAACATTTTCTGGGAAGTCAGCTCAACCTCATTAGATTTTACAGTCAGCTGCTGCTTAAAAGTAAAACTCCCAGCCTGTGTGGGCGGAAATCAAGCCGACAAATTGATGCCAATTTTCGTACTTCTTTTGAGGTCCGAGTAACGCTCGCTTTGACACCACTAATCCATCCTCCTCCGCTTCTTGTTCTTCAGATTTAGGAGAACCAAGCTGGATTTGAGGGGGTAAGTCTGGGCAAAGAGCTCTGGAGAGAGCAGAGACAGGATGTGGGCTCAGTGGAGGGTAAGTGCTGGTTTGTCTAAAGCACGGATGACATTAACATTCTGGTCAGAGAACGAGACAGACAGACTGACAGATTGTGCATGTGTGAATGGTGCTGATGTTGCATCCCAGAAGTGTTCACAAGATAGAAATCTGTATTTTCCAACTATGTAAATGCAACAGATTGTGCTCTATTAGATTTGTCAACTTCACTTTCCTCACCATGCAGTATGACACTTGAAATTAATTTCCAGCTTGACTTTGCCTCAGATCCTGCATTGTACCTGGTTAGAGGGAGTGCAGCATGAAGCAGAGCAGAGCAGAGTCTAATGATTTTCTGCTGTCGGTGGCAGCACAGCCTACATGTTTACTGACACACAGACAGCAATCAGACACTCATACACATGCAGAGTTGATCGTTAGGGTTTAGCCTCCGTAATGATCTCTTGTCTTCATCTGCTGCTGCTGCTTAATTGCGCAACCGGAGAAGAGAACAAAGGTTATTGATCGCTTTGACATTACAGTACCACTCATCTCAATCACAAGACTGAGGAAGGAAAAGGAAGGGACCACTAAAACATTTCATCAAGGCTTTGTGAGGAAGTTGTCATGGACATCAGTAAATATATATTATCATGTGGTCTTGTCTCTGTAAGTCTTCTTAGAGTACATGAGATAGCCTATTTGGAGATAAATGATGACACATATGGGATCGATATGGGATTATTCAAATCTGTTATTTAAAAGCAGTATTTGTATTATTCAGTGCTGTATTGTAGGAGTTACAAAAAACAGTGTTTAATATTTCTGTATTTTTGTTACATTTATTGTTAAATATAGGCCAATAGCCTATACATAGGCTATATGTAGACACTAGAATATTTAAACTTATGAAACATGATAAAAGAAATATGTTATTTCTATGTGATATTTATTTAAAGGCTTTCAAAGTTGGGGTGATATTATTCTTACCGAGTTAGAGGCTTATTTGCTGTAAGAGTAACAGTCTATAAAATGCTCAGGGAAGTGACAAGTGGGACGATGACACACTGCGCCACATCTGTGGCTGTTTCACGAACTTATGTGCTTATATTGCGGGAATAAATGAATTTACACCAAGTATAGCAACATGGTCGACTTTTAATTGTCAAACGAGTCGTGAAAAACACCTTTGACCCTCAACGGTCGCCATTTTGGTGACGTGGCAGAAGGGGAGGGGCCACAGTCGAGGAAGCTGCAGCCGTCTCGGGAACAAAACAATGCAAAAGTTTGCGTTTCTTTTTTTAAATTTTTTTATTACTAAGTATCACCATAATTGTCGTCGGATAGAAACCAACAGTGCAGTTTATTGTGTGCGTGAAACAGAAGGCTGAAAATAAGTTACATTTGTAGTTAAATGACCAGAGACAGCCGGCGGATATTTTGTTGCTCGTCACGTCCTGTTAGTGCTCAACGGCTGTGCTCAATTTAAGACAATAACCTGTCGAAATTCATGTACTACGGAGGTAAAATGTACAAATATAACGTGTACAACATTGAAATACGCAATTTGAGACCCGAGACACAAAGTTCTCACGGACCACCAAGTACGGTTCCCGCCCTCCATCCTCAAGGAGCTGTCATGAGCCCGCTATGGTTTTGATGCGCCACAATATGTCAAAGAAGACGGAATAAGGAAACCACAAGCGACACAAAGGTAAGATTAATGTTACACTTGAAGGGTTTTCAAACAGTACTTTTTTTTGTTTTACTAAAGAACAGACTTTAGTAGTTCGTCCAAACTGGTTAGTTAAGCAATATAATATTGCGATTATACAAAAAGTTGTAAGAAATATTGTAAGTATAAATATGTAACAATAAGACAGACAACAACCAACAAACAAATTCTTGTTTACTTCCCAGACATCTTTTTGGAATAAATGAGAGAAACTGTTTTTCTGAGGCTCAAACATTGTACCTACTCATTTCACCCCCATGGATTTGAATTGCTTGCAAAATGAATAAACAAGCTTTGGATACAGGAAAATATGAAGTGAAATCCAAAATGAGAGTTCTCTCCGGACGGAGACACATTCAGCTTTATTTTTCAACAGCAGCTTAGAGGAAGGGAGATAAAATGCTGATCTAACATGCGGTCTTTGGTTAGAAGCATCCCAAACTCCCTGTCAAGCTTTCACCCAAAACTGCTGTTTTCACAGACTGAGATCAAACTGCTGCTGACATAAACTCGATTAAAAAAAACAACTATTTTAAGATCAAGGATTTCATATCAAGGCTCTGAGTTTTGATAGGAAACACGAAATGGCTGGATATTTTAATACATCGTAAACAGTTTAAACCGAGCCAAGTCTACATCCCTAACAGCTCAGATTGCACGTTTTATTCACTTTTTAGAAAAAATGAACACTTGAATCAGGTTGCAGTCTGCCAGTCTATTTGTCCCTTAAACCCTTTCTTTTCATAGATTCACAACGGATACGCGAGTACTTCAGTACTATCAATACAAGAATAAACTGCAACTGCAAGAGTGGAGTACACTAAATCAAAGTTTCTGAAGTGTGAGGTGTCTGGTAAGCGAGGAGCAGCAACAAATTAAACGATGTGGTCAAGTCTCCAGAGCATCAAACATTTAAGGCTTTCACTGGGAAGGTCAGAGTACATCTGATTGGTGTCGTGTTCAAGGGCGGGTTATAAGAGATGGAAACTGAATACATTGAGGGATTCCCAAGTGGAGGAGTACAGCTAGATCCATCAGGTTACATTGCTGACTCTTGTTTTGGTAAATCCCATCAACTAGATTGGTACAATATAATTTACATAGTTTACATCAAGCTGCAAGGAAGAAATAACGATCACTTTGGGTTAAATGCGATCATAAAGGCATTTTAGTGGAAGTTATTTTAGAAATGTGGCTGCTGTGATTTTAATCTTGGGAAGCGCCAATGTTGACATTAACTCCGCTCTAGAAACTCATTTTAGCTCTGAATAAGTTGATTAAAGCTCTAAAGGTCACATTTTGTTTTTGTATATAGCCATTTTCTATTTTACCCTTTAAGGTAATTTCTCCTCTGTAAACAAGGCTTGAGTAGGTGCAATTTGATATAAAAACAACATGACATGGACATTTTCTTTTATTAGAACAAACATGAGCGTCCATTTAAAAGTATTGGAGCTTGAAATGCCCCTTTTAGAGAAATGGTTACCAACTTGCAGTAGTTGTGTATTTGAGAAAGGCTTATTCTTGCTGAGAGTTAAATGAGGAGATTGATCCTACGCTCATGTCTGAACGACAAGTATCTACATTCAGCTCAGAACAAAAGCAAATAAGTCCAAACATCCAACAAATATCCTACTCCGTTCAAGTCTCGCTCGGTTTTTGTGGTAATATGGATGTTCAGCAGTGCAACATTTTTTATGTCAAAAAGATATTTATGAAAACTATTTAGGAGCTGCCTTTCAGTTTAGTTTGGTGCTTGAGCTCTTTCTTTGTTACACCAGCTGCTGTGAAAAGTATTGCCAAAATATAGACGCACTCAAAATGATGTACAAGCAGACACACAATGTGGTAAAACTGATATTTAAAACCCATTTTACATGAAATCTATTGAAATGATCATCAATCATGATATTAAACATCCATTTGTATTTGAGTTTATGACTCTTAAAGATCCTTTACTTTATTCATAGATCTGATTTTCCTTGTCCAAAGGGCTCTTCGTTTCAGCATCCCATGTGACTGGTAAAAGAGGTTCATGTTCACATGGAGCACTCAGATAATCTATGCTGTCATATGCACAGCACACAGCTGGTGTAATGCATCCTGCCGAGCAGCTCGTAGTCTCAGGTGGTGAGTCAGAAACGCTCAGCAGTCACTCACCGCCTCCGTGTTGTTTGTTCTCTTTTCCTTTTATGTCGTGTGTTGATTTGATTGGGTTTGTTTTGGATGTCCTCATTTTTGTATGAACCAAAAAAAGGTAGCGCTCGTGGAGGAAGAGGGGGGGGGGCCTTCATTTGAAACCTCTTGTCATTGTGTCCAGAATGGATTACAGTTCCTGTGGTGGCAAACTCGCCATCGAGAAGCACTGGGTTTCACACGTTGACTATGGCACGCGCGTCATTTTACGTCGGCACGCGTGCGCACGGGATTAAACAACGTCCCATGAAAATCTGTAGTCAGGCATTCATTTTAAAAGTGAAATTACTATGCATGTTGTGTATATAAGATCAAAAATAACCAAAGCTCCTGGTTGCAAGGTTTGCAGGTTTTAAAGTCATAAAGGTGAATATCTGATCACCGTAACTCTTCAGTCATTGTGTCTGCTGATTAGTGTTATTCTTCTTTTCCAGAAAGGAAGCGAATGATTTCTTCTCTCCAGGAAGTACCACACTGAGTTCACAAACATGGTAAGTGATGCAGAGTTTTAACAACATTCAGCCAGATATAAAGCACCATTCAAAATGTCACTGTACACATTTTGTTCATGTGCAGAGGAAACTGAAATAATAACCTTAAAGTTGCAGCTGTAATCAGGATGTTTATGAAATGATAATGTGAAAGATCGGTCTTTGCAGCTCCACACTCGATGGTACACAACTGCCCAGCACCAAGTGAGAGACTAGCTGGTGAACTTAGGGGGGCATTCAAATAGTCAGATCCATGTACATGTGGTGGAGACCAACAACAGAGCAAATACTGGACCGCAAAACAGGACTCCAAATACATGCAACTGTTGCACCAAAACTGCTGGATGTTAAGAAGCAACTGTTAAACAACACAACTTGTTTCTACTGTACCAAAGTGGCCAAAATATTAGAAAAATAGCAGTTTTAGTAAAAAATTATAAGATAGTAATTAAAAATGTTGACTTAAATGAGTCACAATTATGGCATTTTAATTGAGATAGTTAGCCTTTTTTACACAGCGTCTCTTAAGTTAAAACTGTTCTAAATTTTTAATTAGTAAGTACACATTTCCATCACTGAGGTTTTTTTTTAAAATTTGTAATTGTTTTTTTAAAAATTAATTTCACCTTTTTTGGAGCTCCCAGATGATGTATAAGCTGTCTTGATTCACTTTGACACATGAATGCCCACCATCCAATGCACATTTAGATGTATTAATTTATCATTTCAGATCAGTTAAACCATACTAAATGCAGAAAGAAAGAAGAATGTAGGAAGTTGAAGGTTAACGGGCAACAAAGGGTGAACAGAGCACGTGATTTTCAGGGATGGTGAGAGGGCCACGAGGGCAAATGGAGCTCATCTCATCACCCAGAGGGCTCTCCACTGGAGCAGCATGAATAATCCGTCCATCAGTCGTTCATCTCCTCGTCCCCTTCTCTGTCTTTTTACTCTTCAATGCTTTTTCGAATAGACTGTGAAGAAGAGGAGCTTATTGCAGTGATAGTCATGCTTGAGAAGCCAGTGTTAATTAAGATGTTGCTGTGTGTGTATACTCTTAAAATGTTAGAAGTGAACAATCTCCACAGAATTGAGTGGCCAGGCTGATCGATTATACAAAATATATGCATCAGTATGTTCTCAGTTGTCAAGGTGCTTGATTTTTGGTGGTGACAGCTCAGTTTCAGAGATGAAGGTCTGAAAAGAGCAGGATCAGGGTGATGTGAGACTAAAGGTTCTGCTTGGAGCTCAAGTGTTTGAGTGTTTTCTTGAGAGAGAAACACTGCGGGCCATGTGAACACGTTGACCTGAATTACAAAATGGAAGTAATAGTTTTTACTATATACTATATATCTTTGTGGTCAGGACAAATGAATACAAAATTAAGTAAACCCACCTAAGCAGGTATTGGGTCATGGTCAAATCCCAGCAGACCAATTCAAACAAAAGAAAAAAAAAACCTTAGCAAGACTCCGATCTGCTTTACTATTGTTTTTATCCCTGTGTGTTAATGTTTGCACATTTCAGAGTCAGCATTTTCAGCAACAAGTTGAATTGTCAAGGAGATAAAGACCAAATCGACAGAGCAGTCTGAGAGTATTAGGATAATGAGCCATTTGTTGTTGTGTTTGCAATGCATGGAGCATGTAGGATTAAAAAAAAAAAAAAAAGGAGGTTTAAGTGCTGACTGCGAGCTTTATACAACCACCTTTGATTTACACTGTGGGTATTGTAGCTCTTTTTATTTATGCACTGTTTTATGAGATGCAGGTAATACAAACTTGTACAGTTGCTGCACAACAGTCACACTTTTTAACAAATCAAAATGACATTTTATCACAACAACTGACTGACTAGCAAGTTCTGTGCATGTACTCGTTCACTGATGGGATCATTTTAGCACTGTAAGATATTTAAAGTCATATTTGATGAATTCACAATATAAGATCTTGATATCAGATCAGTGCTGAGTTTGTAAACTGGCAAAGTTTCACAGCTACTGAGAGGGGAGGCATGCGTAAGCTTTAAACCTCCAACTCCTGGTTTCTGGCACATTGGCAATGAATCATACACTTTACAAACTCTGTTACATTCTGCCAGGTCGGCACTGCAGCTGCCTTCACTTCAACAGGTCAGGGGCCAATATGTAAATTTAAATCTGTTTTTGAATTTTATTTTTTTTCTCTTTAAAAACTCAATTTTGTTTTACAGTAGATACCGGCAGGTTTTCAGTGATACTGCAGGGTTCCCCACATAGTGTCTTGGTTCTAATGGCTGTCAGAGTAGAATTTTATTTTATTTTTTTCAGTGTTTTATAGTTAAAGCAGTAGATGTTTTCTGTAGCTCACCATGATTTTGAAGTGCAGTGTGAAACTCTAATTTATCAAGTATCACATTAAGATAAAGAGACACAATGACATAACGTTCGTGTGTCGGAGGGAGTGTGTATCATGCACAAACACAGACAGTGAGGAAGGAAAAGAACAATGAGAAAAATGCCAATCACCATGGAAACAGGGAGAAATAACTCCTCTCCTCTCCTCTCCTCTCCTCTCCTCTCCTCTCCTCTCCTCTCCTCTCCTCTCCTCTCCTCTCCTCTCCTCTCTAATCACTCTCTGTCATTCTATGTCCTTCCTTTTATCAGTGTGTTTCATGTTTGCTCCTCTCTCGCACCCCGACTTGTCTTCTGTGGAGATTTATTAAGTCAATGTTTACACAACTAGGAAATATGAGAATATTATAAGACGATTAGCCCTCCAGGGCTGGCTTCTGGGAAAACTTTGAGGTCAAGTATCATGATGAACAGTGTGAATGTTCCTTCTTGAAGTCCAGATGGGCTGTAATTTCAGCGCCTCGTTTGTGATGTTATCGGGGCCCCACGCTTCATTTGCTTTGGAGATTAGATTCTTTTAGCCACTTCAGTAATTAGATATGTTAGTAACTTTGGGGAGTTTCTCTAAGCTGATCCAAACGCTCGCATTAGTTTTAATTGTTATCTTATTTTTTATTTACAACCTGCCTGAGGTTAAAAACACATTACTTGCAAATAATATTGCGTCTTATTGATCTTCAAAAGGATTGCAGGAGCTTCTGTGTTGCTTTTGATGTGACATTAATGCTATTTGGTTAAATGCATTGCAGTCACCCGGCGTATTACTGTTGAGACATGAAACTGTATAAATGCATTGCTTTAGTTCATATCATCTGAATTTACCTGCAAGGTCTTTGCTGTGGATAACTGTAAGTGAGCGTGGGCTTTGCATGTTACATTCAAATGGAATTCTCCTCGTATGTATGAGAGCTAATTCTCTGAAGACTCAGAGTGAAGAATAAGATCCACTTTAATATTCATGCACCTGGACAGGAGGACAATTGTAGTTTGTTCTCTGAAGGACTTTTAGCACGTCTTTCCTTTATATACTTTACCACAAGAGAACGTTAGTCGCTGACCTCAATGATTCAATTAGTCGTACATTCAGGAGGTAGTCATGTGTCATGGTTTCAGCCTGCTTTGTGAAGCTGAGGCCTTCCTAAACACGAAGGCAAAATGAACTCAGCTGAATCTTATCTGACTGCCTCACAACTTAAGCACAAGAATCACATGAACATCACTGAATCAACAGACTGATTTCCAACATCTAAGATGTTCATATCCCCTCATAACTTTCTGGCTTCAGTCCCCCGCAGCGCCAAGCTCACATTGATGATTCTGAACCGAAACAGGATTTGAGCTTTTTCCTTTTGCATGTACTTCTTCTTGACGTGTGATTTTCTTGTTTTGAATCCACTCAGTTACTTCAGTGAAATCTTCATTCAGTCAAAAGGTACGTGCTCAACTTTTTAAAGAGCAGCAGCCTGTCAGCCAGTCAGTCATACTCATGCTGTGGAAGCAGGCGTGTTCAAACCTACAGAGCATGATCCTAAATTCTAGCCGAGATCATAAAGTAGGATACCAAATACTGTATGTTGATGCACATTTTTAGTAAAAGTGTCTTATATTTGATTTATTTGTACTTTGCAGTGCAGGTCCAGTCATTTCCTGCTGCCTATCCGGGTGTCAGCTCGTGGTGACAGCAGGTGGAGCCCAGTCGTACCTCAACATATCGCAGCTCCTTCTGGAGGATACCGAGGTGTTTCTAGGGCAGGTGAGACATAAAATCCCTCCAACGTGTTCGAGGTATATCCCGGAGTCTCCCACCAGTTAGACCTGCCTGAAAGGCACCCAGGAGACATCCTAATCAGATGTGTAGGTATTTTTATTTTTAATGTGTGTAGTTTTGCAAAGGTGAGCAAAGTTTAGCTTGGACTAAAAATGCTATATGTCGTACTACGTAGTCTGTACTAAATACTTGTCCCTATGTAAATAAATATCGAATATTTCCAATTGTTGCAGCGAAGTGAAAAACAGAGCTGATTGAAAGCTTATTTTTCTGCATTCTACTACACAATATCCGTAGATAAGTTTGAAGCATCTGTAATTGACAGTATGTCAAATTTGAGAATAATGTGAAACGGTGAACTCGTAGTGATGTATCTAATGAATAATCTGCAGCTCCTCTTGGCTTTAGAGAGCGTTGTAGTTAGTTTTAGCTCATTGATTAGATGAGCTGCTCCTCTTTTGCCCCAACTCTTTTCTCTTTAAACCTTGTAGATCTCTTGTTAAGAGTACACGTTGTTAATATTTGTGTAGTGTGTACACAGCCCAGAGGAATAAAGGGAATTATGACATGGATCATGATAGATAACCCTAGATGCACAATGGTGTATAATTTGATTTTCTGTCCCCCTGCAGCATCGCACACATTGTGCAGTATGAATTTGTCCTTTAGAGATCTGCACAGTTCTTGTGTCAACTTATAAGCAGTGAAAAAACAAAAGGTGAAACCACCTGTGACGGAACCGGACGTTTCCTTCAGACAAAGGATCTTATTGTCACAGGGGTCAGAATTCTGTTACTATACAATACAGCAGTAACACATTAGTGCAAACAAGACCATAGGGTGCACCTTACTGGAACATGTTAGTTCAGACACGCACACAATGTGTGCTTTACTGTGTGACTCCCTCCTCTGAGTATGCAGTCAGTGACCTACAGCCTGTGTGAGAAAGAGTCTGTGTTTGAACAGACACACAAAACAAATTTTGGACATGAATATTAATATTTACTACAGAAATACTTCCTAATGCAGAGTAGATGTGCGCCTTTATGTGTCTGTGTTTGTTGTCTTTTATAAAAACAACACTTTTGCAGGTCAAAGTGGAATCTCCCTGTGTTTACCTGCATCTCTTCCTCTTATTACAGCCCACTCTGGAGACTGTATCCATCTGAAGCCGTTTTCCTCAGTTTTATAGTCTCTGATTAATGGAATGAGCCAAGGAGCAGAGACAGGCAGAGGGAGGCGGATGTATTTATTGAAGCGAATAGAAGATGGATAGAGCGAGGGAGACAGAGGAAGGAAAAGAGAGAGAAAGATGAGCTGTCAGGCGTTCTTCAAAGGCATAACGAGTCCCACCTGCAAAAACAAGGCTTTTGAATCCCTGATTTTCTGGCCCAGATGGAGAGAGAAGATTCTCTTTTGCGATGTTATCTGACATGCTGTTATTGTCTTCACTTGCTACACTTTGGGCCTGCTAATGGAAGCCCATCGGCAGCCACCCATGTACACACACAGGAACATAACATTTTAAGCACACGCTTTTAAAATGTCATATTTTCGGAGCAACAAGTGGAAGTGAAAACAAAGCATTTTTCTGTTTTTCAGGTCATTCAGTGTGTTGTATGCCACGACAAAACTGGAAAACAATGGCCATAAGTGTTGGAATTACAGGTATGAATGCACACAAACACCTTCACACACTTTTCTCTCAAGTGAAAGTACTCTGAAGTGTTCTTACAGTGGGAACAAAACAGCTGGAAAAAAAAAAAGCCCCTTAAAGAGGGTAAGAATCTTGTTGAAACTGATGTCAACAGAAAGTCTTTGAGAAGTTAAAGAAGAATCTGGTGTCGACAATGCTTCCTCTCCTGCATCCGTTTTCTTAGAGAAGACAGAGCACCAGAGATCTCTTGATTATATATTACATCTTTTGGAAAAACTTGAGATAACACATCAGCCAATAATGGCTTTACAAATGAAGGAAAGACAAACAGTTGTGCACATAAAAGGTAGATGCATAGCTTATATGGACAAACAATAGGTGAAGAGATGTCACAGTTACTGACAGAGAGGAGGGGAGAAGAGAGAGCAGATGAACAAGGTGATTGTGAAATGAGAAAACGGAGCAGGAACGAGGGATGGACCAATCTTTCTCA
Organism: Embiotoca jacksoni; assembly: GCF_022577435.1. Classification (NCBI taxonomy): domain Eukaryota; kingdom Metazoa; phylum Chordata; class Actinopteri; family Embiotocidae; genus Embiotoca; species Embiotoca jacksoni. The sequence continues at coordinate 7,086,145 of NW_027185375.1, read as the reverse complement.
ACTTGAGCAGCGCTGCTGGTGCTCAGTGAATACGTTACACGGCAGTTTATAAGTCACCCCTTTAAACCTGACTGGGGAGGAAAGTGGGAGTGGAGTAGAAGGGGAGAAGGGATGAACCAGAGGGAACGGGAGAAAGAAGCAACAGAAGAACAAACATAAGAGTCAGTGAACAAAAAGATGCAGCAAAGTAAAGAAGTTTGAGGTTTTCCACCTTTATCACAACATATCTGTCACATTTGTAGTAGTGTGGCTGCAGGGATGTGGATGGAGTCCAAAAGAGAGGTGGAGGAGGCCAGCAGGAGTCGTGCCAGCTTCAGCCGACGTTTGTTGAACAGTCTGCTGTTGTGCAATGGAGACATGGAGCACTTGGATGAGTACATGCAAGGTAGGAAAATACAAAACATTTCTTCTTCTTCTTCTTCTTCTTCTTCTTCCATGATTAATCAAAAAACTTTTTAAACAGAGGAAGTTCCCAAACAATTGGAAAGTGTCAAATTATCATAATCATAAATAAATGACTCTGAAATGCTGACATCTCCATTAAAATACGCAGATGTAATCATCCCACAAGTACCACAGTGAATACCGCTGCACTCTTCCTCCAACGTGAAAACATAATCATCATTAAAATCCCATCTCTTTAACAAAACCCTGAATTGGCATCAAGAAATCCAACTGAGGAATACGTTTTGTGCTGCCGTTTGCCTCTTTAGTTCCACTTTTACAACATGTGTTGTTTTCGGTGTCTGCGATTTCCTTCTGTGTCCTCAGACAAGTCGTTCGTGTTGCAGCTGGCGGTGTGGGGCCTAAGAGGGGTGACCAGGGTGATTCTAGCCAACAACCCGCTGAGTGGTGCTCTCATCCTGGCTGCTCTGTTCTGGGCTTCCCCCTGGCAGGGGCTGCTGGGAACTCTGGGTGTCCTGGCCTCTACGCTAACAGCTGTCATCATGGGACAAGACAGGTGGAACGACGCAAACATGCACAGAAACGCACTAATCACATAGATCACACTGCTCAATCTCACGACTGCAGCTGATTGAGGCTTCTACTTCAAATTCATGAGAATAACGGCTTCATGACTGATAGCCCAGTATACACCCACCAGTTCTTGACCCAATATTTATTGGTGAGATATGCTAATATGCTCCTTGTTCTAACATTTTGAAAATAATTCCAGCAGAACTGGGGCTTGTGATGTTTTTAAGTTTGGTATGATGAATAAATTTGCTGCCACCCTGCAGCCTCCACTCATTAAGACTGAACAGTTTGCATATTGAAGACCCATAAAAATCTACGCTAATGTTTGTTTTGGTCATGAAAACAAAAAGCCTCCTTATTATTTGGACTGGACATCTCTGTATTACAGACATGTTGCCCTTTTGTCCTCAATCTGTCTGTCTGTCTGTGTGTGTGTGTGTGTGTGTGTGTGTGTGTGTGTGTGTGTGTGTGTGTGTGTGTGTGTCTAGTGCTGAGGTGACAGGAGGACTTCATGGTTTTAACGGCATGTTGGTGTCTCTGCTGATGGGAGTGTTCAGCTCGGCTGGAGACTGGTACTGGTGGCTGCTGCTTCCTGTCTGCCTGGGGTCAGCTACATGGTAAGAGACTCTCTCTCTCTCTCTCACACACACACACACACACACACAGCTTCTACTATAGTTTAACAATGGCAGGTAACTTTATATCCCCAAACTATATCACTTAAATACATCAACTTCCAAAACAATGTGACTCATTAGTTGGGAAACTCGTCTGTCTGTTACTTTTAAAACACATCAATATTAGAAAAATATTTCGCAACCACCAAAGCTAGGCTTATGGTTCATGATTTCTAGGTTATAGAATGATTGCAGAACTTTAAAACCTGCATGTACTGTTCAGTGACAAATCAGCGAGTTAATGATTCATTTTAGGGGAGAATGTTTAACTTCTAAAGTTTTTGTTTCAATGATTTTTCAACCACCACCTAAAGAATTTTCAGTCACCTCCAGTCATCTTCAACATGGAGTTCAGAGCAATCTCTTGTTAAAAAGGTGGTTTCATTTCTTGTTAATGCATATTTAGAACAAACCACATTATGATCTAAATAAACCTGCCAAAGCCAGGCATCACAAATGATGTCTCTCTTTATGTCTGAAACGATTCGTCCAAAATTTATCGACAGAATATCACTAAACATGATCCAGTCCCAAATATTCACTGCACTCTGTAAAATTGTAATGGTTATTTTCTCTATTTCTACATCACTGGAACAAACGATTACCCAAGACACTGATCTAGAGACCAAGTGATTCTGAGAATTTTTAGTTGCAGCACCATTTCTCCTGATAATTTTTTTTTGCAGCGGTTTGGAGTCACTCTAGGAAATGCTTTAGTCTCAAACCCACATTGTGTGTATCAGGACAATTTGTTGTTGCTTTGCCTCCAGTTCACTTGCAACATATGTCAAAATATGTCAAATGGAAGCCATTTTGAAAGGGCTCTGTATTCGGTGTCTGAAAAAAATCATCGATGATTTCCACATGTCCATTTCATAAAAAAAATATCTGTATCCTCTGTTCTATTCCTCTTGTCTTTCCCCAGCGTCTTTCTGTTCAGTGGGCTCTCTTCACTCTTTGACTGCTGGAACTTGCCTGTCACCGTGTTTCCCTTCAACATCATTATCATCCTCTACCTCCTCTGTACTGGCCCAAACAACCCCTATTTTCCACACCAGAGAGTTACACCACCGGGGGTGCTGGAGCCCAACGCTACAGAGCTTCTTGCAGTACAGGTACGAAATTCACCAACATGAAAGGGTAAAACTTGCTATAAAGGTTTGAACGGCTCAACGTTTCAGACACTCACTTTGTGATCTATGTCATTGATAAATGTGGCGGACTGAGTAACACAAGTACCACTAATCCACATAATAAGATTATGTTATGCATCACTCCTGCCAAAAGGAGAAGACGGCGACCTCCGGACTCCAGTAAAACATGTGTGGCACTGTGAGATTTACACAACAGTCAATAATTAGCTTTGTAAACAGATGAAGTAATTTTGAAGTTAGACACCTGCAGAACAAACAACAACCCTCTCCTCAATAATGATAGTTAGACATTCTTTCCACCAGCATTGTGGAAGGGCAGTTTTTTTTTTTAAAGTTTGATGGCATTTGTCGAGCCACAGATGAGTCTCTGTCTTTGTGTAAGTGTTTGCGTGTAGCAGTAGCTTCCAATTATTGTCAAATAGTTCCCAGTAAATACTGAATATATCATCTTTTTTTTTTTTGCTTAAAATTTACATTGCTAATATGTTATATATTTTCACAGTTATATGTATTTAATGTGTGTTTCACAGTTATAGTTTTACATCCACTGATGCACGAGCGAGTCGTATTTACTGCAATGTTACTTTGAGACGTGGAACATTTCATGATTTAAGGCACAGGTGGGCTCAGTTCACAGTGGATGGAAAAAAAAAGAGCACGGGGAGAATCTTATTACATCACTATACAGTTTGAGCCCATTAGGGGTTTGTTAGGATTCAGCACATATTGAGTCCAACCACATTGTCTCCGTTCACCTCCTTAAAAAGTGGTAAACCCTCCATACATACCGACAGTTTAATGGTACTGTGAGTCCAGACCAGCTTCTTCTGAGGAGAAGCTAATTCTTTCATCCAGGATGTGCCAGAAATGTAAATATTAAGCAGCTGAAACATGCTGGCAGGAGCAGATAATGTCTCTCTTTTATTAATTCATGATTTGCTAGTCCAGTGGTCACTATGTTATGCCTGCACCGTGGCAACCAATTTTCCCCAAAATTTGCACAGTGACCCCATCTCCTGCAATAAATAACGTATGATAAAATAGGAATACATTAAATAAATTATTGACAAAAGTTGTACAATTTTTAATTACACCCGGGAACAAAATACTGTGAGTTTGCAGTTAATGTCTCTTCATGTTGTCCTGCATTAGACACTATTTGGATTAAACTGTTTATATGTGCTTCTTATGCAAATATTTCATTCATATTTCATGTACATGATGATGCATTTATATTTATGATAAATATCCACAATCTCATCTCATCAGCACAGAACAGTCAGTTGATGGGTTTTTTAAAATTATTTTTTGCCCATTATGTCTGCCCATTGGTAAACTATTTAATGGTTATTTGCAAAAAGGGTTTGTATCATTTTTTTTTTTATTGCATCATAGAAATGTTTCCCTGGAATCTATTCAGATGGGAAGAAAACAAGCATTCAGGGTTGTTGTTTTTTCCTTCATCAGCATTTCAACATGCGAGCTGCCACCATGAGGATATCTGTCAAAGTAACATTTGCAGTGATTTTTAAGCAGAAGCAGCTCATCCAGTAACGTGATGGGACCACAGGTGCAGCTCATTAACAGTCTCAAAGGGAAATATTAAAAGTGACAGGATAATTGATGAGGGAAGATTACAAAGAGACAAAAACCAAGCTGTACACACACCAGGGTTATCCTAAGTTGCATCCCGGTCTCCAGAGTGAGCGAGGAAGTGATAGGAGCACAATAATAAATGCACAGGATCAGCCTGCTATGATTCACCAGTTACTTAGCAACAGTCACTGGTGGAGCTCCTGTTTGGAAATTATAATCAGCCCAAACTGCTTCATTAACAGTTCTTGGTGATTTCATCTCATAGTGCAGGTTAAGCTTTGTATGCAAGTGAGGATGTTGATGATATTTTGTTTAGTTTCTATCAATATAAATATTCTCAACCTGTGATAGACAGGTTTGAATATCACAGGTGTCCGTCAGGTTTCCAGAATGGGGAGTAGTGGGGATTTAGTTTGGAAAAACCAGGTGGACAAAGACAAATAACAACATCAAGACCTCAAGGCCTGAGCTGTTGTGCAGTGCAGTTTGTAAAGAAAATTTATAATTTTCTTCAGCTACTAAATTCTAATAAAATACTCTTACCTTGAGCTGCTTCTCACCAGACAAGAATCTCTCACCAGCTGCCGCTCTCGGCTTTTGATCTCCGCGAGGCAGCTGGTATTTCAATGCTCGAAGAGAGACTGAATTTTAATTTTCCTGCTTTTGTAAAAAAAACAGGCAGAATAGATTATGTGATCTGCATCTGAAGAGCTCTATTGTCTTCCAAATGTAATGAATGCACATTTACTTGTTAGCATACAGTGTGTTTATGTAGTACTTACAGTTTGGCAGTATGTACTGATTATATGTACGACAAAACATCACAGAGATATAAAAACTGCAGAAATTACTATAAGCATAGTTTGCATTTGGTCCCTGTGCCTGTGTGGATTTTCTTCAGTTGCTCAGACTTCCTCCCACAGTCCAAAGATGTATGTCAGGATGATTAAAATTCTAAAATGGCTCAAGGTGTGTATGTGAGCGTGGACGGTTGTCAGTCTTTCCGTGTTGGTCCTGTGAGGGACTGTTGACCTGTTCAGGGTGCACACAACCTTCACCCAAAAGTCAGCTGGGAAAGGCTCCAATCTGTTTCATGTCAGTAAATACCTGGAACATAAATAACAATGACATTTCTGTTTGCCTTTTAGGCTTTGTAAACAAATACTGCACAGGTTCAGATATGGCACCAACAAATATACGAAGACTATCAATGAAATGTACAAAGAAATTACAGGTACCAACAAATCACAAACAAACTGATGGAAATGTGACACTTGTTATTTCAATAATAAAAATATACAAAATAATTGCAGTTATCTCAAATAATTACAATTATCAGGTGATTATATAACAATTGTGACAGGTCTAGTTGCATTAATCTACATTCTCTTATTGCCACCAGGTCAAATAAGTATGTGAAAGAAATCTTTCCAGATGTTTTGAAGGGAAAGGATTTGAAAACTGCTGTGTACCAACTGTCAGCATCAAATGACAAGTAATGTTAGCAACTAGCTAATGATCAAAATGGTTTTTGTTTTGTTTTTTTAGCAGTTAAATAAAAGATCTATGCCTCAGGACTTGATGGAGAACACAAAACACATTCTCTGCTGCATGACTTTGCTTCATTGTTTCCTCGCCCTGGAAGTGGGTGTCTTGGTATGAAACTAAAGAGGCCACTGACTAAAGTTGTTAGATTAATTCAGCCTTGTGTGTATTTCTGTACACGATGATCGACAAACTGACCGTGAAGTTGTCTAAACTAGATTAGCTGCGCTGACTAAACCCTCTGAGCACCGTTAAGTGTCCTGAATATTGAGTCAAGATTTACACACAATTTCTATTGAGAAGTATCACGCCCCGTGGCACTGTGTCCTCCGGTCTGAATAATTACTTTCAACAAGTTTCAGCTCCACCATCTCTCATTATTTCTGTTTCTGTTTGCTTCCCCTCCGTCACTCCATTGCTGCCCTTTTATTAATATTCTACATATTCCTTTCCCTCCATCTGTCCCTCTCTGGCTTTATAAATGCTGTTCCTTTCATTTAATAAATTCCCTCTGGTCTGTTACTTGGGAAATCTAAAACCTCTAAATCCTTCTTTTCATCTCTGCTTCTCGTCTCACCAGTCTCAATCTGTTTCTCTGCTCTATGAAAATCTCCTTCCTCCTTCTCCCACTTTCTACATCTTTATCACAATCTAATCACCGCTGTCTTTTTTAAAAATTGTTTTACCTTCCTTCCCTCTCCTTCCTCATAGTTCAGTTTACGGTAAACAACTATGAAACCATATTTCAAGGAGATGCTTGTGAAGTAATCTCATCCTCGCATTCACCTCTCCTCTCTCTTTCCTCCTCCTCTATTAATTCCCTTTTCATCCCATTTTTCTTTTCGCTCTCCTTCCTTTTCTTCCACCCATCTCCGTTTCCTCCTTTCGTCTCTCCTCCTCCTCCTCCTCATCTTCCTCTGCTTCTCTCCAGAGAAGGCGATGACGTCGGTCCTATTTATATTTAATGTCTTCAGCTTCAGTCACTCTGCTGAGGATGGCGCTCTGACTGCACTACCATGACAGCATATTTAATCTTACACAAAGACACACACACACACACACATAGAAGCACGTACGCACAAAGTTTTGCGGCAGCGACATAATTAAAGACCATTTATGACTTGTAAATATCAGCAAATGGGAGGTGCACCCATCTCGTCACCATGGAAACTTCACTTCTTACTGACTGTCGGGAATGCAGCATATGTGTGTGTAAAAGTGTTTGCCGCATTTTGTGTTTGTGAGCGTTTCTACTCTTGGAATTTGATCCTTGTGTGTAAAGCTTGTTAAATGTTTTTTTTTTTTAAATGTAAACAGTCCTCTCTTTATCCAGGTAATACGTGGCATCCCTCTCGGCGTGGGTCAAATCTTTGCCTGCGGAGCCCTGGGGCCCTCCCTTCTCATCCTAGGAGCCGTTCTGCTCTACTCCCCCCTGCTGGCCGTCCACGCTCTGCTGGGATCTGCCGTCGGAACGTTGGCTGGTTCGTCTCAATCTGTGCGTTCGTGGGTGTGCGTGGGAGGAGTGGCAGAGAGAGTTATTAGGCTCTTTTGTTGCTCATACAAGGTAAAATCAAGTAGGCCTTGTTACACATTGTTGCGTCAGAGGCTGAAATGCTCTACTTTTACGGAGTTATTCACAATCTGCACCCCTGGCTGGTATTTTTAAGATCAATTTAACACTTCTCGGAATAACGCATCATCTTTGGTGTCATTGCTTGCAGGGAAACTCCTAAACCTCATAGTAAAATGTCAGTTTACTATTCATGAGGAGAACTTCTCAGTCTGGGAAAACAGTTCAGGAGTCTGAGACTTGAGAACATGTGTAGCAAAAAGCCAGCAAGACAAACTATGGGAGGGGACGTTCAATAAAAAGATGGTTTTAGTTGCACTTCAGAAAGATAGGAACCATCGTTTATAGAGCTTGACCAATACTAAGGACTTGAAGTCAGGCTATTTTTTGCATCAGCTGTTTTGATCTTGACCATTCATGTCTCAACACCAACGCCACAGTGCTGCTCTCATTTTCTCCCATGATGTGTCTCTTGTGATTTTTCAAACATGTAAATCCATCAATTATCTACAGTAACTTGCCTTGCGCAGGTTCGCAAGGTGCTCAAACCCATCCGAGATGACTTTGAGCGATTAGACAGGTTGCAAGTCAGTCACAGCTGGCACACATAGACAGACGGCCATTAACCTGAACCTCATGCCTTTGGACTGTGGAAAAAAAAACTGAGAACATGGAGGAAGTGTAGGACAACATGTAAAGTCCAAACAGTTCTGCAACATAGGAGTGCAACAGAAAATGACAGGTATCCTTGGAAAAACAAACCAAAAAACCCTCACCAAGTTTCATCATTCCCACCATGAATTGTGATTGAATAAGGAGGGGTTCTCTTCCAAGCATAATATATAAGCTTACAGCTCAAAGGTTAAATGGTGATTATGCTATTTAAGCTAAAAGCAGCACAATTTAAGTCTAAAAGTAATCCCATACTAGCTTCACCATGCTTCATTTGCTTACTGACACATTGTGCTGCAGTCTAATTGCACAAGTCATCCTACCTGTGCTGATAGCAAAGTGCAGCATCATAAATTTAGCTGGCAGAATAAACCTTCCATTTATTGAACCATAAGTCAGGACCTCAACTGGCATGCAGGCTTAGCTCCATGCATGGCAAATGTTAAATTACGGTACATCTTTACGAGGTTAATGTCAAGAAAGGTTTATGAATCCCTCTGGCAGGAAGATAGAATGTCGGCAGCAGCAGATGTATTAAAACTGTGGCAGCAGCAGCGGCTGCAGCCCGAGACACTCGGCAACAAAACAAACCGAGCAATTAGCCAGGGCACTGATACTGTTGGTGCGTATCCAAACACACAGGCCTGTGGCTGTGTTTGCCTTTTACATCTGCCTCATGTGACTCTATTCAGGAATAGAGAGAATGAGCAATGCTGGAAGTTCAGCCTGTTCCATCTGCTGCAATAAGCGCAATACAGTGGCTTAAAATACGTGTGTGTGTGTGTGTGTGTGTGTGTGTGTGTGTGTGTGTTTGTAGCTATGAGTCATGCTGTGAAAAACAGAGGGGTGGGAGTGAGCTCGTATGAAGACACACGTGCACAAACCTGTGGATACATGGTAACAGTGGCACACACACACAGACACACTGCTGCAATAAAAACAACAGTGTGACAAGAAAGTAATCAAAGGGATTTGACTGTAATGAGATTGTGTGGGCAACAGAGACGAGAGGAAACAGCCCGCTGCAGCTAAATGTATACCAGTTAAATGTACACCAGCTAAATGCCACATTGTCTGATGTAGTGTTTTATGTTATTCTCACTTCCTGCTGTCATCATTTCTTCTTTCCTTCCTGCATCATTGTACAATTCAGTTTTTCCAAGTTTTACTCCTCTAAGGGCCTACACTTATGAAACGCCTGCGTGTGTAAAATCACCTGCAAACTCCACACCACCCACCAAAAAATGTCTAAGCTGATCTACTAACGACGTGAAGTGATGATTGCATCTTTCAAATGTGCAATTTAACACACGTTGTCCATTGAGCGTGTTTGCCTGAATGAATATGTAATATTGGGCTTTTCTACCTGAATGTGCAAAATACTGGAAGGGGAAATGTCAATAGAAACATTTTGCACCCGCAACGATATTTACTAAACCTGAAAGTAGAAATAGGAGAAATGATTGTTGTGTATTTTAGTATGACTGAAAGGCACGTATTAATCAGATGCGCACATCAGGAGGTTGCTCTTATTGTGGTGAGACGGAGACGTAGGAAACTAAAGAATATGTAGAGAACGTGGTTTTACACCTGTGGAAACATTTTTGAGATAATGCAGGGGAAAATTATTCAGACACATCGTTTGTCCAGCGATGACATTTCTGAGTTATTGAATGAACTGAATGATGATTGACAGCCAACGACAAGGAGGAGCCACGAAATACCAGCAATTTAAAAAAAAAAAAAACTTTTTACGACTCAGCATTTTCCAGCCTCTGGGTCATTCCAGCGTATCACTGCTTGATATCCCACCCAGTCCTGTTATTCAGGTGTGCTGTCACAGGTCCTGAATGTGTTCAAGCAGAATTCACAGGTAGCTTCATAAGGTTCACGAGCTTCGCGAGGCACTGAAAGAGCTGGACCTGCTGATCGGTGTTTGTTAGAGGATTTTATATAGAGGTCCTTCCTGTTTTATTTGCCGACGTTTTATTATTAGGCCTTTTTTTTTCGCCTCTTTGTTTTTCCCACAGTATTGACTTTTTTGCTGATAATCTCCTATATTTATATTTCTTAATTTCAATGGGATCAGATTTTCTTTTGCGGTCGCTCTCTGTTTTCCATTGCTGGAATCACTTTAACACACGCAAACCCCTCATTTAAATACAGCGATTTGCACCTGATATCAGTGACGCAAATACGCAGTGTGGATGTGTCTCTACAGAATTAAGTGGTTACAGATAATGGATAGATGGAGCTACTGTAATTAACTACTGGCTGTGACTTCTGATGGCGCATACTCCTCCATATCATAACTCCATTGTTGACCACAACTCTTAAAGCCAATCAAATGTTGCACTGGGTGACACATGCACTTTATTTGGAGTCAATCATGCATAGACATTGTGGCAGTAAATACTCATTAGAGCACCAAATTTGTATTAATGCTTAGCTGAAAATAGTTCCCAAAGATTGCACTATTTACCCCCGTTTGAGTAAGATTTGATTAAAAACTGCAGTGCTCAGCTGTTTTAAAAACCTACTTAACTTTATTGTATATGTGTGCGGGATATTTTATCCTATCTATCCATGTCTTGGAACAACAACGCTCAATATCTAATGTCAATATCTTTGACATTACAGAAAGTCAAAGATATTGAGATATGGATATTTTATGGAATATGTAGGCAATACAAAATACAGAAAATTTAAATATAGAATAGTTATAGAGAAGAAATTCAACTGTATTTGATCACCATAATTCTGCCCTTGTAAGTGCTACTTTTTTTGTTGTTAGGCCCAACTTTGTTTGGAAGAACATGCTAAAAAAAAAAAAGTTGAATTTTGTCATTTTCTTTAGCAGGAAAGATGCATTTTTTTACCATGGAGTTTGGTGAACTGGCTGCCCTGATGTAAATGCACACCCACGCACAGAAACAAATGAAGCTGTGGCACACTGAGAGAGTTAAGAGTGTGAATAAGGGCAACAAAGTCAGATTCAAAACCTAACCCTGCTTGACAGATAACCAGAAAGGAAAAGAAGGATCAGTGTCAGGAGACAAAGAAGAAAATGTCAGATGGAGTAGAGACAAATGGGATAAAGAGTTTAGAGGGAACAAAAAAAAAGGTAATAAATTGACTAAAAGGGGGGAAAAGTGGTGCCAGAGAGAGAAGCAACAACAGAAAAATATGCTTATAAATGCAGCAAAGAAGAAAAGAGGACCCCCGAAATGATCAAGAGACCTGAGAATGTGGGTGTGTCCTGGATTAACACAATTTTAACACTTCAGACACGCCGTGCCTCTGGTTCTGTCTTACCTCCATCTGATGAACAGCCTTTTTCTTCTTTCAAGTCTTCTCTCTATCTCCTTTAATCCTTTCATCCTATCAACTTTAAAAACTCCCCTCATCATTCTTTTCTCTTGCATCCTTCTCTATTCATTATCCTTCGGTGCCCACAAAATGATGAGTGTAAAGCCGTGTGTGTGTGTGTGTGTGTGTGTGTGTGTGTGTGTGTGTGTGTGTGTGTGTGACACACATTGTCATCCTCATCGATTACTGATAAGGAACTGATCATTGTTCACAAAACCTTGTCTCAACCAAAAACTGTCCAGTCATAGCATAGCAACGGTAACCAGGCAGGCTGTTAAGCTTTGGATTTCTTCACATGCCGATAGTGTGCATGGGGCAATAATAAGAGATACTACATTTTTTTGGGTGTTGTCTTTTTAGTCATCTTTCCAAAACAAAAAAGAAGAAAAGTGGAACGAATAAGTAAGTATAAAGAATTGATTGGGCTGGTTGATATATCATTATTTTATCGATTGTAATATGACACAAGCTATCGTTTTAGATTTTGGATATGGTAATACCATGATCTGGCATTACTCTTGTCTTTTCTTGGTTTTAAAGGCTCAATTACAGCAAAGTGATGTCATTTTCTGAACTTACTATACTAGTCTAGCTGCTCTATCGTTTGTTTTTAACCACTTGGTAAATTTTTTTTTCCCTTATACCAATGATTTAAAAAAAACAACTCTCGTGTAAATATTTTGTGAAAGCACCAATATATGATATTGTTGCAATATTAATATTGAGGTACTTGGTCAAAGATATGATGTATTTTCCATTACAGTCACTAATTGGACAATGTGTTTATCTCCTAGAATACACAGGAAGTGCAAACATTAGTGGCCAGCTAATTACCTACATTGTTTTCAAAGGCAAGTGCACGTCATTTGTGAAATATAGCCTGTTATTATGTAGGGTTACAGGCTATGATGGGAAAATACATATTCAGGCCTGGAACACTCACTGCATAGAAACAACAGTTCAGTGTACTGCTTTGAGGAAGTTTAAACTCCAGCCGAGCATGTCTGTTTCCTAAATGAAACACAGGCCTGAAAATATGACCATTAAATCTCACCACTTGTTTGCTTGTCCAAGAATGTTTTTCATAGTAAGTATTCAGAACATGTAAGGGTTTTATTAGGGCAAAAAAATATGTTTTAATTACACATTCTATAGCAAAGCTCATTTGCTCTACCCTGCAATTCTGCTTCTTCTTTTTTCTGTCACATCTGTCTATATGTAATATAAACTCTTTTACAACCTTTTATAACAATTAAGCAGTGAAAACAAAAACAATTCACAGGTTTAGTTGTAACACTATCTGATACTAGCTAGCTTCAGCTGATAAAATATTTCAGTGGCATTTGTCTTTTCAGATAACAATTTGACCAGAATCAGAGGCCTGCTTTTCTTTTACTGAATAATGAAATCGCTGAGCTATATTGTTCCAAAATGATTGTTGTTCTCAGTGATTTTAAGGATAAAGCTGAGACCAAAAGGCAGGCAGACAGCAAATATTAAGAGATGTGTGGATCAGGCAGGAGGAATCACTGTAGCTTAGAGTAATAGGTGCATCACCTTTAAATACCCACTCTAAAGAAAGACAGAGATACAGTAAGCGTGAGTCAGACTGAGAGAGAGGCATGAGGCCATTTTTAGAGCTGTCACTCAAAGCATCACGGTGTAAACTATTCCCATGAGGGGTTTCCTGAGGAGGAGATCAGGGGCTGTATGTAGGCCAGAGCCTCTCCACCTCCCGCTGCATTCAGGTTGCTGGAAAATAATCGAGCGATGCTTCACAGTGGGATCAAATACAGGACGTAAGAGAAAGTGAGGCAGTTGGAGAAGCCAACTGGGGTTCACTGCTTACCTCTGACTTCTTGAATTACTTTTGTGTATTCAAGATGTGAATGGTAGTTTCCAGTGATAATCTCACATCTGCCTTTTCTGGTTTGACAAACTGTAGATCAGCAGCATAAAGAGAACACAAGAAAGGAGGATGAAGCAGGGTTTTTTTGGAGGAGGAAGACCTGTACTACACAGGAATGTTATAATGTGTAGGGATGCTTACGCCACCTCGACTTGAGACAAAGGGCATGTTAAGAGCAAACACCCACTTTTGCAATTTTACTTTTGCTAGTGGCGGGACTTATTTCCTGTACATTAATGGTCTGGGTGTTACATAAGAAGAAGCTTTAAGAAGAAGAGCAACTGGCGATACACAGTCTGGGCCATGAATGAAAGATGATCTGTAAACAACTGAGCTGAATGAAAGTTAGTCATACTAGTGACATTGCCCCGGGGATGGTTATGTTGTTTGATCGGTACGTCCTCGGTCCACGACTCAGGATGAATTTAAATAGCTTTGGTCAATGACCTTCCCCTCAGCTTCTGCTGCAGTTTGTGTCCACAGATAATTAGCTAATTTTATCATGCTAAAATGCTTCAGCCTTTTAATATTGCATTAAACATTATGCTTGATAAACATCTGCGTAGCAGTAAGCATGTTAGTACTAATCTCAACTGTGCCCAAATAGAGCCTCACAACCCTCGCTGCAGACCCATAGTGTTTTTGTTGAATCTTAACAGACTCCATTTTCTGTAGAGGAGCTGAAATAGAGTGTTAAACAGAGAGGATTAACTTCTAAAGAGAGCAAAGAATTAATTTAACCACATTTATTTTTAGGTAATGAAGTTTGTAGAAATAGGTCTCTACATCATCGAATGAGGCTCTTAGTTGGAAAAACGTTGGTTGAAACTGAGCCTAATAACACAGGCAGTAGTGGAAAGGGCGATTAAAAGACTGTGTGGATAAAGAGTTTCCTCTATAGCTCGTGCTGCTGATAGTTGGACAGTGTTAACAAATGAGCCCACATATGGAGCAATCCATTTAGCTGCATCCACAAACAGTTTTGCCCTCAAAGGCATCAAAGGACACTATGATGGATTCACCAGCTGCAAGAGGGGCACAGGGCAGAAATGCAAAGTTAGAAAGGCAACCATTCATTTGTCGTTGATTCCTGTTATACTGTCCCCTATTCAGACTGAGGAGAGGACAAGGAGAGGGAGAGGAGATTTTGTGTTTGATATGATAAGAGCACTCTGACTCACTCTATTAGCATAGACAACATCACACTGGGAGTGATTCGCGCGCACACACACACACACACACACACACACGGTAGAAAAACTGTAAAAATTCTAGTATCCTCCGGGGCCTTCCTTCTACATTGCCATTAGTCTTTAATGACACCCTTATGTGGGGAGGGAAGGAGCAGGAAAAAAACTGTTTGATGGAAAAAAACAAGGAAGGGAACCAGAGAGGCACTGAGAGGGAGACGCATATACAGGAAGATGGCAGAAGAGATAATATAGTGTAGAATTAGATGGAGGCAAGATGAGTGCAGAGGGAGGTGGAGCGTTTTAAGACCCTCGGAAGAAGAAGGTGGCTGTGAAAGAGGAAAAAGCAAACGGGAGTAGTCTAGCAGCCATGTAGAGTGAGGAGGCAGCACAAGGGTGTGGTCAGTCTGCTTCAGGACCAGACTGCTAAACTGCAGCTCCCAGTGCCTGGTAATGAGGAAATCAATCACAGCACTGCCGGAGGGTTATTTATCTACAGAGCAGCCTCCAAAAATTTACACCTGTTTGGAAAACCCTGCAGTAGTAATACAGGAAAGATGCAGTGATGCAGCTGCAGTGAACTTAGACTCTTTATATTTGTTCAACATGCATGGTCAAGCATCACTGGGTTTGAAAGGGCTTCTACTCACCAAAATATATCAGCTACCAGAAATGCTCTTGGCAATGTTGTCACATGACAATGCAGACAGCCTGTCCAGCAGCACATTCATCTTAGTGCACGTGAGTGTAAATAATACATAATGAGACCAAATGGAGGGTTAGAGAGAGGCTTTTCTTTATGATATTATTCCTAGGGAGGTAAGAAATGCACCATTTCTGCTTCAGGGTTCATGCGCCCACGAACATCAGTGCTGTACCAGTCAATGACCCAGTCGGTAAGCAGTGGACTCTCAGCGGAGTCCTAGTGTGCAGGAAGTTGCAAAAACGCTTTGCAATGAGTCTTCGGAAATCTTAAAATGTGTAGTTTTTCTGGACGGTGTGGCAAAGAGAAGGAGATCCATTTTTTTTTTTTTTTTAGCCTTCATGGTGGCTCGTTAACAGCTGTGTGATGGATTGCAACGAAAGTTGGTACTTACCATTCATGCCCCCCTCAGGATGAATATTAAATCACTTTGTTGGTGCTCTGACTATTAATCTGCACGAAATACCCAAACACATGCTAATTAGCTAACAATAGCATGCTGCTGATGTAGTGGGCTGCATTACATTAAAAAGGTGTTTCTGTATTTTTGCTGGTTTACCTCAATGTTGTCGGTGAGAAAGCAACCAATGCATATGTTTTGAGAAACAAATCTGATTTGCCTGTAGTCTTAACAAAGCCTTTGGTGCTCCACTTCTCACCCACTACACTCTCGTCAGGAGTCCAAGACTTCTGCCCGAATGCAGCTTTTTCATTCAGCCATGAGCTCAACACCGGTTGCGCTCAGTATCCCCACCTCGTCGCCAAATTGTTGTGGAAATTCTGTAGCAAATATTTACCAAAGAGAAGTTGTATATTTTGTCTTTTTACAAGCAGGACCTTAATGTCACAGTCAAACAAAGTGGAATAAATAGACTGAAGAATGAAGAATTTATTCTCTCTCGCTCCAACCCACCACAGTCTCAGTTATTTGGTTAATGCAAGCAACAAGGCTAACACTCAGCACAAAGCTTCTCTAACTGTCTATGAATGTGTCCTTGTGTCAACAAAGAAGTTCCATATTCTAAAGTGTGCACGGTCCACTCATCGTCTGAGAATTTAAAAAGGTAGACGTACAGTTTTCTGAAGCACAAACACATACACATGTTGAAGGATATATGAGAGTAAAGCATACATATGAGAATATTATAATGTTGCGTTATGAGGTGCAGGAGAAAGTGGTGAAATTTGGTACAGACTTTGTCAACTAAACATTTCAGAGAACTGTTGAGCATTAAGCTCGCTGATTTGAAACGGGACTTATTGACCTTTTGCAGCTGAACTCAGCTGCTGTACTCTTACTGACCTCATTGTGATTTTACTGTTATTCTCCCTCACATGTGGGTGGACAGACATGGTGCAACTGGTGCTGCAGGCCAGCAGAGGGAATGTCAATGCTTCTGGCTTTACTGAGATTTTTCTGGGTCAGCGTGCCCTCCTGTGCAGTCTGCTTTTAGTTTCAGCATCACGGTGTTGTTTTATCTGGAATACACATGAGTCACAGGTGACGCTCTGACCTGGTGTTCATCCACCTGCTTCATCAGTACTGTGCAGCAGTTCGAGAGACTGAAGGATAAAATCGGGAATAAAAATGTTGAAAAAAAAAAAATATTGAAGTTGGTATTTTAAGGACGAGTGCACTTTAGGAAATTAAAAAAAAATTAATATTATTACTGCACAAATGAAAAGGGCAGTTGTAAGTTTAAAGTCAACTCAGAGATTCCTGTGTGGTTCATCTCCATGAAGGCTTTCTCCTTTTATGTCTACTCTTCTCATTACTTGTACAGTCTCATTACAGTAAAACCATTTATGTTCTAGTGCAGCTCCAGCTCAAAGAAAAGGAGACAAGCAGCTTCTCTGTCTGCACTTCTCTTTGGCCTAGTTCTGCTCACCTCCACACAGCTGCCGGCTGAACACAGACATTCAACTCCAACCCACAACAATCTGAAATTTGAAAGACAAAACTGGCAAATGAGCACTGGTTTTTCAGACTGTCGTCTTTAGCAGATGTCTCATTTCCTTTGAGTAGACATCAGGGTACAGAAAAGGAGAATCATGAATTTCCTTATAAGGTCACAAGCAAATTAGATCTTGCTCTGAAGGCAAACATGCCAACAGTGTGTGTCTAGCCCCACCACATGGACAAGTTTAATACTGCAGCTTCAACAAGCCATAATTCTGACCTGTGTAGGTAGGTAGGTAGGTATATACTTTATTAATCCCCGAGGGGAAATTTTTTCGCCACAGCAGCATACATACAGAAGCAATAATAGAACAATAGAATAAAATAATAGAATAGAATATATAATAGAAAAGCAATAAAATAAAATAGCAGTAAATAGTAGTAAAAAATATAAATATAAAATGCACAGCATATACAGTATATATACACAGTACATTAAATATCTATATATATTATATACAACAACCAATAATCACAGTCAACATATATATATATATATATGTATATATACATATAGTACAGTATATATCTATATATATAATATACACATAATATACAAGCAACCAAGAAACACAGTCATCAGTGTTATTGTACTGTGATGGATTTTGCCAGAGGTGAGTTATTGTAAAGTCTTATGGCAGTGGGCAGGAATGATTTCCTGTATCTGTCCTTGTGACAGCGGCGCTGGAGGAATCTTTTAGAGAAAGTGCTCCGCTGTCCCTGCAGCAGGTGGTTGAGAGGGTGGACAGGATTATCCAAGATGGACAATAGTTTGTTGAGCGTCCTCCTCTCCACCACCTTTTCCAGACTATCTAGTTTGTAGCCGATGATGGAGCCGGCCTTCTTAACCAGTTTGTTAAGTTTGTTGGTGTCACCGGCTCCAATGCTGCTCCCCCAGCAGACTACTAGAAGTACAATGCACTGGCCACAACAGACTGGTAAAACATCTCCAGCATCATGCTGCACACATTGAAGGATCGAAGTTTCCTCAAGAAAAAGAGTCGACTCATCACCATCTTGTAGACAGCATTGATGTTGGTCTTCCATTTCAGTCTGTTGTCGATGGACACACCCAGGTACTTGTACTCCTCAACCATGTCCACCTCCTCTCCCAGAACTCTCAGCGGTTGTGGAGCCGTCGTCTTCCTCCTGAAGTCGACCACCATCTCTCTGGTCTTGGCCACGTTCAGGAGCAGGTGATTCCTTCCCGCCCACTCCACAAAGTCCTCCACTACTGCCCAGTACTCGTCCTGTACTCATCCTCCTGTCCATCCCTTATACATCCTACCACTGCAGAGTCATCAGAGAACTTCTGCAGATGGCAGGACTCTGAGTTGTACTGGAAGTCAGTTGTGTATAAGGTGAATAGAAAGGGAGACAGAACAGTTCCCTGAGGAGCTCCAGTACCACTGACCACCGTATCAGACAGCACACTGCCCAGACGGACAAACTGTGGTCTGCCTGTCAGGTAGTCATTGATCCAGGAGACGGTGGACGCGTCCACCCCCACCACCCTCAGCTTCTCACTCAGTAGCAGTGGTTGGATGGTGTTGAATGCACTGGAGAAATCAAAGAAAGTGATTCTCACAGAGTCACCAGTTCCATCCAGGTGAGACTGAGCTCGTTGCAGCAGGTAGATGATGGCGTCGTCCACTCCCACACGAGGCTGTGTGTGTGTTGCTGTGTAGTTCTGCTTGTCTCATTCCCACATTTACTCTCACTGTGTCTGTCTGTGTCTCCATCTCTCTTTGTGTGTGTGTGTCTCCATCTCTCTTTGTGTGTGTGTGTGTGTGTGTGTGTGTGTGTGTGTGTGGCAGGTTTATCCATGGCAGTGCACCATCATTTTCTGTACTCGGGTCTGTCTGGGTTTAATGGAGCTCTGGGCTGCATGGCTGTTGGAGGACTCTTCTTCACCTTCAACTGGAGGACCCACCTCTTTGCCATTGCTAGCGGTGACAAAAATACACACACACACACACACACACACACACACACACACACACACACACACACACACACACACACACACTATTGTCCCAAGTGTATGATAATAGAGTTATTAGTATATGACATGAAACCCTCTATAACAGATATTTTGATTTAGTTTTTAAAAGAAAAGGGTGAACCATTTGACACAAAAAAAAACATTTCTTTGTTTATTTTGTGTTTTTCAACTCGTATCTGCTGTCAACAGAATAAGCTTACTTTTATTTTAGAGCACTAATAAAACAGTCTTTTTGCTTGTCATTTTTATTGTCTTTGCTGGTTTCAACCACTGGGAGGAGACATAACGAGTTATTTTAATGTGTTCTTTCCCTAATTCTAATGTAATCCTTCTCACTGTCTCTGTCCATTGTGCTAAAACATTCAAGTGCAGTGCAGTGCATATGAAACATACGCTACAAGCATAGAATTTGTCACAATGCTCAAACCTACCCCCTTTTAAAATCCTACAACCTTCACTTTTAGCCTTTCAGAAGGTCATTTTAAGCTTTACACCAATTGAAACCTGAGTACTTTAAGGTTTTATGCATTTTTCACATTTATTTTCATACTTAATAATTGGACTGGGGACTCAAGTGCTTCTCCTGGGTTGAGCTGCACTCTCCATAAGACCCTTGGTCCTTTTGAAACTTTAATAGAAATCCACTGAGGCCAAACAAACGAGACTAATTTTCTTAGTTCCTAAGCAGTAAAACCCAGACAGTTTATATGTGACTCTTAACAGATTCACCTGCTTGTATGGCCTCTTGTTGGGAGTTTTTGTAGTTTGTTTATCTCCCTTAAGTCATCAAGATGTTACTTACTGCATCACAGCTCCTCTCAGTGAATCATGAACTCATCAATCAGATGCTAAATCATGTCTTCTTTAGTAGAGAAATGTCTTAATTTTATAAACAGGGAGGCTCATGGGTAATAATGATGACAGATGGGAAATGTGCTTTGCTCAAACTCAGCTGTGCTTCTATAAGTTAATGAGTCATTAAATACAAAGCAGCTTATTCAGCCGTCTCCTTGTACTATGCAGGAAAATGTTTTCTTTACATGCTGTATTTCTCCTTTGCTGTCATAAATCCAATTTATTTCTAATTGCTCTGACTCTACATCCTACTTATCTAGACCAATCTCCCACTCTGTTTATCTCTCTGTTAATCCAAACTGTTACTTTCACATCATTTTACAATCCTTTGTGTTTACATGTACCTTGAGCTGAAGGTACTTGTGCTCTTCTGTCTGCAGCTTTCCTCTCTGCATATGCTGACATCGCTCTGAGCAATATGCTGGGAACTGTAAGTACACACAGAAGCCTATAACACCCATTTTCTCATCTTTTAGGCCTGAGGTGATTCCATTTTTCTTTCATTTTTCATGCTCAGTTTGTTGCTGTGTATAACGCTAGAAATGTTGAACAGGGATGAAACAAGCCCTGACCCCATTAGCCCTGACCCCATTAGAGGTCAAACTGTGATTATTGCTATATTACTTTTGAGGTGTAGAAATGTTTGTTCCATTTTATTTTGACCAAATTAACTAACTTTCAGATAAGCAAGTGTTCAGATTTTTCCTTAATGTGCTTTGATTTTAAATTTGTTTTAATTTAATCGTTTACTCTGAGCATAGATGCATTTTGAATGGTTCATAGATGAACGACAATTTTAAAGGATTGTTTTTGCCTGAATTTAAGGAACAGACAGTAGGTGGTTGTGGTTAAAGGCCTGCCATGGTTTGGAAAATTACTTAAGCTTTTAATGAAATCTATAATTAGTAATTTGCGTCAGTAGTTATGAAATACACAGGACGATATGCAGGAAGCCAGTTGTTAGTAAAAGTCATGTTGTAGCCACATATTCTCTTTTCCATCCAATGATTCATGTCCATCACCCATTTCATTCAAGTAGGTTAAAGTGATAGGTAGATATAATAAACTTTTTGATAAGAAATTGAATGTTGGAACATTTCAATAAAGACAAATACAGATACATAAAACAAGCTATGACTGAAATCTATAAGTGTTATACACAAGGTGGTATATCTGCTGCAGCTGTCATGATCATTGGTTATCCTAATCATGTTGTTGAATGGTTACTTTCAAGGCTGTGGTTAACAGAAAGTATGCAAGAGTCAGCTCCAATATGACAGTCTCTGTTACAAACTGACCGCAAATAAATTTACTTCACCTCTCCACATTTCTTTAGCTTTAGTTGTGTTTACAGAACAAATAATCATTATTGCGTGCTTATGATCATTAAATGATTCGTCTCAAGCTCTTGTGAGCTCAGGGACGGTATTTATCGAGATTTGCTCCAGAGAATCATGTGCAACTTCACAGCTCCCATCTAAAATATGTCGCATTTAAAATGATGATTCATATCTATATAAGTATTTGAAACATAGTAGAAAGAGTTGGTCAGTGCTACAACTCTACAGGAGCATTTACACTCATGGTGTACTTGAAAACTTCTGTCTATCTTCGCTCTTATTCATTATTGAAATCCTCCCTCTCTGCCTAGATGGGTCTCCCAGCATGCAGTTGGGCAGCTACTCTGACAGCCACACTGATGTTGCTGTTGACCGGCAGTTTAGCAGCTTACCGCATCCCTATTGGTCAAGTGAGGGCCCCTGAATGCAACCTGCTGTCCCACAGCCAATGGAAAGCTGGAAACACTTTGGAAAGGGAGAGCACAGATGTGTAGTGAGAGGACACACACACACACACACACACACACACACACACAGAGAGAGAGTACTGTATCAGTACTTTCAACCATTGAGTTGGATGAACTGGACCACACATAAACACATTTTTATTACAAACACTACAAATTTACAAATAACTGAGAAAGTTAATGCAAACCTCCATATTTTGCCCATAGCAGTTCCATATACTGTATGTTTATCAATGAAATATTGATAGTGTTTATGAAAGATCACAAAGTAGTCATGTACCTGTAGTTCAACCTGAACATTTTTTATTAAAGGTCCCATATTTTACACTATTCCAGTGTTTTATGTGCAGTTTTGATATCAATCAAAATATATTTGATATTTTTGTCATTTCAAGCACCAAAACTATATAGTTTTCCATCTCCTCTTTTAAGCTTCTCTCTGGAGCTCTACTAAGAACAGGCTGTTTTGTGTCTGTGTCTTCATGGCTAATTGATGTCATTGACCATCTATTGTGTTTGGCTGATTCTTTTCTGACACAAGTCACAAAGCCCAAGTCGACCAGAGGTTTTTCTCAGTCTTGTTGCTTGCTAGCTCCGTGACGGAATGACCGCTCTGTTTTCTTTCCACATAAAAGGTCGGACAGTGGGCCGTGCTAAGGGCGGAGATATAACATGACCGTGGTTTTGTGACATCACAAACTTATGAAAGTCAAGACGGCACTGTTGCAGAATAAAGGCAGTGTTTATTTCTCCCTGGATTGAATGTTTTGACACTTTGACAGTATTCAATATCAGCTAGATCTGCTTTATAATAAAAAAAAGAGATGGAAATCTGAGTTTATACAATATGGGACCTTTTGAATTTTAAAGATTTCTCTGCAAATTCAGCTCAATGTATTATTCTAGTTTGTCCTTACCATGACACAAGAAAAAGCCAAAGACACAGACAGTTTAAAGGGAAAGAAAACTTCTTTTAATATGCATGAAAATCAACAAGTCAGTTTAGTAAAATCATTGTTTTTAAAATGAAGGTTTTTTTTTTTTTTTTAAATGACAGTTCTACTGTTATTGTCAATAAAAACACAGACTGGATTCTACAATTATTATTATTTTTTTCAACTCCTTCATTACCCTGCATAGACATACTACATAGCACTCCACTGGAACTGATTGTAAACACAGACTGTACATGTAGCTCAATGCAGGCAGACCGTGAGACAGGTAATGTATTAATGAAATGGAGGGAGTGGTCAGCTGCTTAGGTTTCAAGTTTAAAGGCAACTGTTGTTGTTGTTATTATTATTATTATTATTATTATTGTCGTCGTCATCATGATTGCTGTTGTAGTTAAAAATAATCTTCAATGAAAAAGCCGGGGTTCATCAAGCCTTCTTTTTTCAGTGTTGCCTGTGCAGATCTTCCATGTAGTTTCCCCTCACCATCCCTGTTTCCCAAACACACACATGCCTACATTCACACACATTTTTAATTAGTAGAGTCAAAAATACCAAAAAGCAAAACATGTTCCATGTTACATCATGCATTTCTATTTTGGTGCCTTTTTTTTTTTTCTCTCTACATACAATTTCCACATCTGGGACTAAATTCTTTCATCATGATGTGGCGCACAGACTACGGTGATGAGGCTGGTAACAAGAAACATACAAAAGTGCCTTTCAGTCTGTGATTGATTGAGCGTAAGAGTAAAAAAAAAAAAAAAAAAAAAAAAAAAAAAAAAAAAATCAAGAGTAGAAATATAAATACTTGCACAAACAGTAGTTGTGTCTTCGTAAGCTGCATTACAAAATAAATGAACATTCATAGTTCTACATACTTTCGGTTGAAGATCTGATTGTGAGTGCCGTTGTGCTTCTTTTAGCATGATTGTGTGTGTGTGTGTTTATGTGTGTATCGGTGAGTGAATGATTCCGTGCATGCTTGTGATCATCATAGTTCAGAATAAAGGCAGAATGACACAGCTGACTTAGTTTGTATATTTGGCACACGCACGCACGCGCGCGCACACACCTCAATCAAAGTACCGACACACACATACACTATATGCCAGTGCGTAGCAGTCACACCGGCAGTGTTTACCGTGTCTGACAACTGTGTAAACAGGAGGTCTCTATTATATCCAATTGAACCAAGTGTAAACTTCACATAAGTCGTGTGTGTGTGGGGGGGAGGGGGGTGTCACAAAACCAGTAAGAGGGTTTATATGAAGTCACAGATGTCCAGTAACTGTCTATAGAAACTGATTAAATAGAGCGTACTGTACAGTCAAGCTGTACATCTCATTGTGCTCCGACTACAAGACAACTGTTTACAGTAAACTGACTACACTGGAGCCGCATTTATGTTTTATGGTTTTAACAAGCATCGTGGACTGAAATAGAGCTTCAGCATCATGGCAGAGGGTGTGTGTGTGTGTGTGTGTTTGTTTCTGATGAATTTTAGCATGCATGCATTTGCATTTTTTTTTTATTATGTTACGACGTCTTTATCGCTATAATAGCTGATAAAAGTCCAATAGAAAATCTTCCTTTATGTTGCCATGTTAGAGCATGCCATTGAAATTAAATGTTTGCCTCCATGTCAGTATGCATGTAACCCTACTCTGTGAACAGCCACGCAATGTTTTGTTCTTCATGCATGTAAACATTCATCTAAACTAAGCGAGTGTAAACAGTGATGCCACATCTGGGCCCGGCCTGGTGTTTGCAGACCATTTGACCATCAGGACAGGTGCTGAGTTTTAAGAAAAAAAAGATCAATTGTGAACAAAGCAGAGGAAGCAGAGCACCAGATCAACCATAGGAGCCTCACTGGGGTCAGGAGGGGATTGCTTTATATCTTAGGTGAGAAGATCAAAACCACTCTCTTGTCTGTACGGTAAATATGAACCTACAGCTAGCTTAGCACAGGCTGGAAACAAACAAAATTTGCCCACCAGCACCGAGTTTAGCAATTAACATTTTATATTGCTGTTTAATCCGTGCACTGGTAGTGACAAGACTCCAGGAAGTTACTGTGCCTGGAACATAAGCACTCTGGCTGTTGAAGAGTTGCTCCTCTTCAGGGAGATCAAATCCATTTCAAACAGTAGCTCTGAGGCTTGTAAGGATTTAGAGAAAACCAAAACAAACAAGCTGAAAGATACTAAAATGCTCCATTGGGCTGAGAGGAATTTCTGAGTTACTTAATTCTCTTCGGGTTCTAAAGAAATGATATTATCCAAAAGCAAATTATTCCAATTAAAAGAAATGCACATGGTGGAATGGCTCGTGGCCCACGGAGGGGAATGTTGTAGCTGCTGTGATCAAGCACTCTGCTCCCGTCTCGACCTATTCTGTCCTTGTTACTTTCTTGTAATCCTCAGCCAGGGGCGGCATCAGAGAAAGATTAACACAGCTCTGCTAAAGGTTTAAAGTTGAAGCTTATTTTATGTTTTGAAAATCCCTCTGAAATCTCTGGGCTCGTTCCCATCACTGCCACACAGACTCAAAGGAATTCAAACTTGTCGCTCAACAAAGGTTCCCTCTCTCGACGGAGTAATTACAGAGCCTACTCCTTCGCAAATATTTATTTGTCTCTGTGCCTTACTGCACATGCTGTGTTACACCTTTCAGTGTGTGTAAATGCCTTTTGTGTGTTAATTGTATATGAGCAAGTGTCTGTTGGTGTGTATGTGTGTGACAATGCTTGTGTGAGTGATTTTAGTGTTCAGAGCAGCCTTCCCAGCACCACCCCCTCTCTGCTGCGGGCTTCTCCTCTGAGGATCTCCAGGAAGCCCAGTTTGGTCAAGAATTCCAGCCTCTGACGGTCTGTAGGCTGCACCTCACAAAACACACCCTGAGAACCTGCAGTGAGAATAACAAGAAACACAAACCGGTAGAGATTAGTTTAGCTTTTTTGTTGCTATAGCCCTTTCAGCAATCATGACTAGTAACTGCTGGGTGATGAGCTTGGGGAGGGAAATATTAATAATCACAGCAGAAGTCCGCCGATCGGTGTGCACATTTTTGTACAGCAGTAATTTCCAAAACATTTTAGATAGCCCGATTAGAGCCTGAAAGACTTATTGGTCATTGATTTTATCGATCGATATTGACCTTTTACAGGTAAACCTGTATCAGCGATACATTTGAACAGAACAGAAAAAGAGGCTCAGGTAAATTTATAAATGGTTCTATTTGCTTTTTGTTTAAACTTATAATTGCTTAGAATTATTACATACCCTGTGACGTTCACCGTTTCAATGCACTGATGTCATTTTGGACACTGAAGTTTATTGTTAAACTTTAAAATATCCTGTCTCCATTACATATATTTGTCACAAGTTTGATAACCACATTTCAGTTGATGTGTCGATGTCAGAATTTTTTCACTTCCTAATATCAGTATTGTACCCTAAAATCCAGCACCAAGTTTTTGTTTGTTTGATAGAGACAGGTGGTCGTTTCAGTGTTCAATTTTCTATTGTTTACATGAATAAGGAAACCCTTGTTCTCTCTCAGAGCTTACCGTTGGCTTTGAGTGCAGCGAGGAGGGCAGTGAGCAGGGTGCGGCTCACACTGATGTCCACCAGCTCAGGCAGGGCGTCCAGTCGCAGCTGAGAGGGGAAGTGATAGAGGAGCGATTCTGGGTACTCGCCTTGGTCCTCCTCCATCAGCCGGATCAAGTCCTCCAGAAAGGGAAAAGGAGACACAAAGGTATTCTCTCAATGTGCTTTTGATGAGAGGTGAAGATAACCTTTGTCAGTCCCATGTTCTTGTAGTTTTCTAACACTGCCACTAGATGCTGCTAATGTGTCATATTTGACTGACCCGGGTACGTTCAAGATAACTAACAACCTTAAAGCTAAACTTCTTACTAACAGACAGACTAAAGATAAATTATCATCGTAAATTCAATTTCTCTGTTGATGTTGCAAGACACTTGTAATATTTTCAGAGTCTCTGCTGTACCAGCAGCTTATATTTTGTAGAAATAGGCCTCTCTAATTAGTCTGATGTACTTCCTATCAAAGAAGCTGGTAAGCATTTTTTTCTTGGAATACAAATTGCTTGTAAGGAAGTTTTCTCCTCCCTGTTTTCAAGACAAAAACACATAGCAGCTACACCAAAAAAAAGTATAAGTGACAAAATAATATTGTAAAATACCAGTAATATGTTACAGGAACAAATGTCATTGTCAGTCAACACTAAAGCCTTCAACTGTAAAACCTTTTGCACCATCACACCTGTGGCTGCAGTGTGAGTGACAGTCATCCAAAGTGTGTGCTGTGACGCACAGAGCAGGAGGAAGCATCATCCACAGACGTCAGGCTTTGACTCTGTCTGTTGCTCACCACCACGCTCCGTTTGGCTCTTTGCCTGAGATCACTGAAGTGTTTGTCATGGTGGGCAACAACAACACTGTGCGATACAGTCTACCCTTCTGTTTTCATCAAAGATTCTTTAATGTAAGGTGTTCAATTCTTAACTCTACCATTAAATCCTTTTGTATTTAATAGCTGCATCAGTTACACCATTGTATGTGTGCACATGGCAACAACTGTTAAGTCTAGTTGGATGTAAGTGTGTATGATGCACTGCTGATACAGGAAATAGAGGCCCATAGCAACATGAAGAGGTGGAGAGAGAATATTGCAGGTGGCTGTAAAACACATCTTGTCTTCAGTATGTGTTGTTTACCTATGTGTCACTAACTTCCTGGTGGGTTATTAATCCTTCACCGAGGAATCCAGATGGTGTGACAGCAGGTACTGAAACACCTTAACATTTGTGTGCATGAATGTGTTGGGTGTGTCTATAGCTCTTTGTGTGCGTATACCTGTAACGTGGACCGTGTCCTTCAAAATAAATGACCTGTTCAAAAAGAGATATTTAAAGGAGTTCTGAATGCTGCTGAATAATACCCACGTATTCACCTGTGTGTTGAGGGGGGTGTTGTTCCCTTTCGGTGGGTATTTGTCCCTCATGGCGGGAATCCAGCTGGCCTGGCAGCGCTTGGCGAAGGAGCGGACGTCCGAGATGCCTAACACACAGCCACAAACACCGAGCTCATCTTCCAAGATGAAGCTGTACTCGGGGCACAACGCCAGGCACGGTCCGAGACATCTACGGGAATGAAAGGAGGTATCTGTATACACTGTTTTACAAGTCATTCTATTATGATGAAGTGTCAAAGACTGCCCAGCTCTCTTTGTCTCTCACACACAGACACACCTGTCTCCTATGACATCTGGATGAGCAGCACTGGACTCTTGGCCACCCTGAGTCCTCAGGTGGAGTTGGCGGACCATCCGATATAGCTCCACCTGCACACAAAGTAATATCCTTTTGAAAGATGTTTGTGATTTTTTTTTTTTTTTTTAGACCATGGGTTTCCCTACACCAGTGTGTAAACGTCCAACTAAAAATCTACAGATGACTAAACAATCAGGGTTCTTTGAAAACTATTTCTATAGCATTTATCTATGAGATTACTGATCTCATTAAGGATTACTGATTCCTTAAATTTTCCATGACTTTTCTGGCCTGAGCATCTGCATGATATAGAAATGTTCCTCCTAAATAGTCTGTTTCTACAGCAGCTATACAAAAGACTACAAATAGAGGAAAACACAAATATTCTCTGACTTTCCCTCTCTTGAGTGCACCTCTTTTGACTTGTGGGATATTTCCTGAATGATCCTGCCATTGTTTATGTGGGTACCTTGTCTTTGCTGTGGTAGGGCCTGATGTTGTAGAGACGAGAGGTAGGGAAGAGAGGAGGAGGGTGGGTGAAAAGTTCACTGCTGCTGCCTATTGGGAGAAGCATCTACACACCACATGAACAAACATGCACATGCCAGAAAGTTTTAGATACTGTACTAGACAGAGGCAGGTCATATATTATTAAGAATTTAAGGAGCACCAGCATGCACCCACAAAAAAAAAAAAAAAAATCCATTGATAAAGATCATTTCAAGTAGACCGACACGCTACCTGCACCTCCCCAGACACGCCCCCTTTGAACACCCAGGGCTCTGACTCCACTCCCAGTAGGTCTGCTCCTGTGGTCTTTCCACACCCTACCACAGATAAGAGTCACATGTCACTGATGACATGATAAGGGTAGGGCCCATCAAATGCCAGCAGAGTTGTCAGCGCAGATGGAGAATGATTGCACAGCTTTAAATATTTATGCCAGCATTAAAGTTCAGTGGTTTACACCATTAGACCGCCTCCAGAGATGTTGACTGAAATCAACTTTTTTAAGTTTTTATGCTGGTGTCATAAATAATTGAAGCATAACTGGTGAATCAGTCCTCACTGCTCCATTACCAGCTGACCTTGTGCTGAGCAGTCATGAGTGAATCTTGTACCTGTCGTTAGTTACTTCTGGCACAGACAGGGAGATAAAACGATTAAAGGTCACGTCTACTCACAGTGGAAGCAGTTCCTCCAGGAGCCGAGGGTGGAGCTGTCACTTAACACATGTCCTTCTGAGAGAGGTAGACGAGTGAGTGGGGTGGAGAACAAGAAAGTGTTATTAAAATGAGACAACACCACCCCACTAATGTACAGGACCTTTTCGATCACCCCCTGTCCTCCCTCTTCAAACACAAGTACCTCATTGGTAACATTGTGTCCCAAATTATGCGATATTGTATGGAAAAAAAAAACACCGTGCTATACTATATTATACTATACTATATGATACAGTACTCTTCTATGCTATGCTATGCCATGGTGGGCAGTTTATAAACTGTCGTAAAGCAGTATGGTTTACCGCACTGTATTGCACTCTACACTATGCAGGTAGTATAACTATATAGTATAATATATAGTAACGTGCTTCAGTACACAGTAGCGCATTACAGGAAAACAAGTTATGGTCCTGTATGTTTCCTGCTTCCATCTCTGTGTCCTTACCCAGCCAGCATATGAAAGCCTTTGCCACCAGAGCTGTGTTCCTCAGGTCCCACACATAAGGGTAAAGGTCGTAGAGCACAGCCCTGTTGGCCCCGCCCACAACACTGCAGTGGAGCTGTGCTATGTCTTCACACAGAGACATGAACCTGGAGGACCGGCCACGCCACTCATCAATCTGAGGACATAAGTAAGTACACTTGGTCATGTACATCATCAGACATGCACAGCACAATTCAAACTTAATCAACAAAAACCCAACACAAAGTCCTCACTGACCTTCAGAGGCGGCGGCTTCTTGCTGTTAGCGCTGACCAGGTGGCAGTTTGTCTTCAGCCAGGTGAGATCCTGCAGCAGTTTCTCAGCGGACGGGCCATGCTCGTGGGGGAGGTAATAAAGACCAACCAACAGCCGCACCTGTGACTCACTCAGCAGGCCCTTCCCACCGCAGAGCCCCCGACCCAGGGCCTTCTGTCCACGGCATCCACCGAGCGCTGCAGGCCTGGATCCTGGAGTTGGCTGATGGGGTTGGCCTGGCTGGTTTGACCTCTTTTTCTCCTCCTCTTGTACTTCCGTCTCGCCCTTGACCTTAGTGGGTGAGGAGGGAGGGGAACTGGAATTCAGGGGGAAGACTGGGAGTTTGGCCACAGTTTTTGATCCTCTGAAGGTTGATGGGCGGTCGGGTCTGTCAGGAGTTTTGCAGCGAGATGTTGGGACGGAGGCTCGCTGGTCTGCCCTTGTGCTCTGCCGACCTAGAATGATAATAATGAAGAAAAAAACCTCACAGGTTAACATTCTTGTTGGCTTAGTTGGGCAGTCTCTAAAAATATAGCCTTTCAGGTTTAATCAATTTATTGGTCCACTTGAAAAGTAAAGCACACACAGGTAGTTTTTACCTGCTTGTAGAGGTTGGTTGAGTTCTTCCATCCAGTCATGCAGTGCAGCAGACAAAGCTCTATCAGGACAGTACTCCTCATCTAGAGCACACATAAGACTGTATTATAGTATCTGTGAGGAAACTCTACTAATTTATATTCAGAGCATCTCGCAGACATACAGAAATTCAGCCTCAAATAATTTTGCATAATCAGTCGGTAATGCTCACTGGCTCACACTGGCATCATATATAGGCAAAATATTATAGGACTGCACCGCAGCCTCCCATGTAATCATTAAACTTCCTCTTCCGTTTCCATCCACATTACGAGCCTCAGCCTGCCCTTCATCTTTTTTTCCCCTCATCTCCTCCCTTTAAGCCTATTCATCCTCCAGCCCTTCGCCTGCTTTCTCCTCCACAGAGGGACCTTGTTCTCTTCTCACTTCTTCCTTCATCACACCACACAATTGTCCCCCCCCCCCCCCTCCATCCCCCACCACCTCCCTCCACCCAGTCTTCAGAACATCACACACTGCAGTGCTTCTCTATTCTTACAATTCTTCGTCCAATTCCCTTGTTCCCTCTTTCTCTCTCTGGCTGTGTGTTCATGTACATCACAATGAATGAAATGCACTGAATATAAACCGAATCCCAAATTAGGGTGATGTAAAGGGTAATACAGCTCGACTGTTACAGAAATTCTTACAGTAACTTAAACTACAAAACTTCAGGGATATATACACTGTGAATCAGAATGGTGAAATAAATCGGACCTAAAGACACAATTAAAAAAATAATAATTTTGCACTGAAAATAGTTGATTGGTGAAATTTTGTAGGTCAGTATGAGGAAAATATTGGTGCTGTGTGTGAAAGCTTACTGAATAACTTTTCTATGGCAACAGATGGATCTTGAATACCTTTTGTTAAGTAATATCAGACTGAATTTCTACTTGGTGGTCAAAATGATGCTCATTGCCAAGCAACACTGGCTTATTGAACATTTCTCCAGGAAGCACTGGGATGAGCTGTACATGAACGGGGTCTGGCAGAGACAATATTATTTTATTAACTTGGGACATCTCCGGTCTCATCACTGCTACTTCCTCCACTCCATCTGCCATCCCTCCACTGGTGCCCTCACCTTTCATTTCCTCTTTTCCAGCTCTGTACCAGCTTCCCAGCGTGTGCAGCGGGATGTAGTTGGCTTCAAATTCGCAGTTGGGGTTGAGCAGCAGGCCCCTCAGCTGGCGCCTCAGCTGAGGCTCTCGACCCTTGAAAGGTCCCAAAAAGAGACGCCTGGAGTCGTAGTCGTTGGCGTGCAGGTTGTCCCAGATGAGCGGTGGGCGCTGGAGGACAGACTCCACCTCAGCCAAGCAGTCTACGGACAGTTTCCTGGAAATGACCTTAGTGCCTGTGAGACAGAGTGAAGGGAAGACAGCAAGTGAAAGCACGAAGGTCTGAAAAACAAACTTCACATCCAAATCTGAGGGAGGCTAAAATGACGAAGCTGTTCTTATCTAAGAATTTGATCAAATCAAAACCGAGCTAACCATCAAAATATGAAATTCAAGAAATCTGGTAACCATCAGGTACTTATGCTTTGAGAGTCTGCTGTAGCATAACCAAATGAACTGCTGTGGGGGAAAATATTTTTCTATCTCCCGTACAATGTCTGTACGTTTTTATGTGTTTTGCTAATTTTGCTCATTATATGTACAGCTCTATGGTGCATGCTTTGGGATATTAGACTATAATAATCTCTGACTTGATTTAGGTAGTGCTTTGACTATCCTGTAATATTCATGTAATACTATAAATAATGTTTATATATATATATATAGGTACATTTATGAAGGTTGTGGTGCATGGTGTGACATTCCAATGAATTTTAAATATAATTTAAATGTAGCCACTACAGAATAGCCTCTGAGGTGGAAGAGTAAAAATTCAAGAAATGAACTGAAAGAGAAGGCGATAATGTGTGTGTGTTTTTACTGTACTTCCATATGCGTGTGGGTGGATGTGAACCTATATCATTTTCTGGTTTGTGGGGGAGGTTGTGTAGAATTTGTGCCTACACTAATTTGCATGTGTGCAGGCTGAGCTGTGTTTCGCGTGCGTGTGTGCACATGTGTGTGTGTAAAATTGCAGGTCAACTAATGGGGCTAAAAAAAAACCAACTAGAAGTTGCAGTTTGTGTTTCTGGTTAATAGCTGCAGGAATACAGCCACATTATAGTTATTATATGTCTCACCTGTCCATATTACTGTTATATTAGGCAGCAGGTCCTCTCCAATAGTTTGCAGGTAGGGAGACTTGGATACACTGGGAGAACACAGAGAACCACAGTACTCTGCGGGGGGAGAGAAAGACGGATGATGTGTCATGAAGATGCAGTAAAACTGTCACATTCTTTTGAAGTCCTGACTCTGAGTTCTCCACCTCCGATCCTACCTGTAGGGCAGAAGAGGAAGACGGGCGGTTCCCCCAAGAACCGATAAATGTCATTGGTTACTGTGACCTGAGCATGGGCGAAGGAGGCGAAGGCCTCGCTGTCGGCCTGACACATGGAGTGATCGATGTCATCAAACAGAATGGCAAATGCCTGGCAACCCAGGTCGGATACCTGGAGAGAGTGATGAGGTTCTGTGTGAGTGATTTTAAAGGAACAAACCAGTTGCATTTCTGTAGTATTTTACCGTGTGTAAAGTACTTGTCTCAGCTTGCGTTTGAGCAGCGTCAAGTCACAGGAAGAAGAGAAGACAATGTCCTGGCCAGGAGAGAGCGCGTAAACAAACCTCAGGCCTCTCGACTGGGCCTCTACGATGAGGGTACGCAACTGACCTGGGATGAAGAGGAGAGAGATCTTAAACATGACATTTAAAATGGGACAAAATGAGAAATAATTACCAAAATTATAATTTAATTCAAGAGAAAATGATGGATGTATGAGGTGCTGTGATGCAGCAGACTAAGATATATAGTCAATACAGTGCTTATATGTGAACACAACTTTTGAACACTGATTAGTGTATTTTATTAGATCCTTATTCATGTAACAAACATACACTCTAAATCAGGGTTATATTATATAGTGCTACCATCATTTCTCTCTTCATGTATCTCTGAGGAAATTCTGCTTGTCTCAGTATCTGTATGGTACATTATAATAAAAGATATTTTTTCCAGAAATGTAAAAAAGTCAATCTCATACTTATGACAGGAGACAGAATATCTTATTGAACTTCAGCCTCATTTACCTGTGCTTCACTAAATCTGCTTTAAGTGATTTAAAATGGATTTTTATTGCTTTGTAGGAAAACCTGGATGCACATATGAGTGAATAAATGGCGGGACATGAGAGACCGACAGATGGAGAAATGGGAAGTCCGTACCTTCCTCTTGAGGAGAATATACTTCCCTCCACAACAGTCTATGCTTCAGGTCGTCTTTTGGACCGTACAGGTAGGTGTTCAGCCCCCAATGCTGCATCCTGGTGGAGACAAAAAAAGGAGAGAGAGGAAACGGAGTTAAACAAAGTGCAGGTTTGAGTGTTTGGTTTGAAAAATAGGCTGTCTGTATAGGAAGGAAAACTGCTGAATGCTCACTTTTAACATAATTTCTGAAATCCAACCATATAATGGTTCAAAAAGACAATTTTTAATCATCATAATTCTTTTTTGTTTCCTCCTTACAGTTGATATTTTACAATCCCACATTTCTGTTTTACAGATTTTGTATAGAATTTGATTTTATACCTCATATTCTGGTCAAATTCAGGAATTCTGCATTATTTAATATGAATATTGAAATTAATATAATCTGTTACTTTGTATATTCATGCTCTAAACTTAATTAATCTGTTCCCTGGGGGGGAGAGAGAAATTAGAAGCTGAAAGTGAGGCGAGGACAGATGAAGGGAAAAAAATTAAAAACAACAAGCTGCAAGAAAATAGATCCACTGTATTGATCGAGAGGCTTCAGTTACAGGAAATTACCTGCTGAATTATAAATAGAGCATAGTAATAGGAGTGAAACAATATCTGCATCAGCATGCATTCACACACACACACACACACACATACATATATATGCACATGAATATTGCTGTCTCTCTCTGGACACGGACCAGCTTTTCTCTTTCTTGTCATTTGTTGGTGGGCAGTGTTTCTCTCTCTCTCTTTGCTTCACTTCACTTCCTGGACAGATGGTACGCAAGTCGCCTCCACAAAGCTACAACCTACCTCCCTCAAAAACACAATCACACGCGCGCACACACACACACACACACACACACACACACACACACACACACACACACACACACACACACTTTACTGTCGACACATCCACAGCTCTTCTCTGCCAATCTTATGCAACTCTCGGCGTATGAATTTTTCCTGCACCCCACACTAGAGCCTAAAAAAGCCCGTCTATAAATAAACCTGGTGTCCACACACTCAGCTGCTGCCACACTCACAAAGTTTTGGAAGTAAAATCAATTCCCATTGTCTCTTCATAAAGCAGTGATTGCCTGTTTGGCAGTGTTCTTTGCCAGTTTGCTCCACATGTACAAACTAAACTCCTCCTCAAGCACCTGCAAATCAAAACAAGTTTCTGGACACATTTTTGTGACTTAATCCAAGCTGCTTATCATGTTTTTATATTACAAATCTCGCATAGTTGTTCGAGCATGAATATAAACAAAACTTACAGCGCTGTGAATACTTTCCGGATGCACTGTATGTGCCATAATGATTTGGATGCATATGTTTTGCATATATTTAAGAGCGGTGGAAAGCAGAGCAGAGGGACTCGCTCTCTCTGGGGACGCATCCGACTGTGACTATTGGCTGTCGAACTACAAAACTGTGTTGCAGCTCCCAACAGGGATTTATGTTGTTCCATTTATATGTAAGATCAATGTGTTAATTGGTTCCCTTCCAACTAGGAGGTATACACGAGGGGTGATATGGACGCACATGAAAAGGGAATGCCACATCCTTCATTAGTGCATCTATTAATATTTGACACTGTTGTGCCTTGACTGTTGTGTTCACATTACATTAATGGACTGACAATTGTTTGAATGATGCTTTTCATGTTTTTTCTGTGCTGAAGATGAACTATTAGTATTCTGTCATAGAAATCAGTATGCACTGATTCATGCTATTTATGAGCTGATGAAAGTGTTAATGAAAACTGTTGTGACAGATAAGAAGCTGCCTTTCAGTCAAGATTCAAATACACTTGAATTCTGACCGTGCTGCCTTTATATTACATCTGATTTGGAGCACCCTTATTGTGTAGATTATCTTGAATGTTATTTTTATTTTTTTCTGGTTTAAATGGCTTTTTTTTTTTTTTTTTTTTTTTTTTACCCAGCTTCATGTTGTTGTGATGCCTCGCTTTCGTCTGCCTAAAACAGCCTGCTGTTGCACTAAACTGGTATCGCTCCTCGCACTGTGGCCAACAGCTAAAGAGTGTGGTTGTGCTGAGCAGCTCCCTGGTGTTCATGGAAAAAAGGTGTTGCTAAATAAAGAGCTTTAGGCTCAGCGAAACATGCTTAAATGTTGATAAATTATCTGTAACTAGGAGGTTTTTTTTTCCTCATTCATTCATTCTATATTACAAATTGTGGAGATTTAGTATTGCAGAGGCATACATTTTTTTTGGCAAGCCTTTAAACTCGAAACATATCACTATGGAGGAAACACTGAATATTTGTGTGCACAAAATTTCACCGCAATCTATTGAGGCGTTTCAGAGGCAGACGTGTTGCCAGCATGACTGAAAACAGTGTCTCTAGGACCATGGTCCACATCCCACCTCTGACCCTCTTTCTCTGTCTTCCCTCTCTGACAAAATACACTGTCTGCCCCGCCTGACGGCCACGGCTAAGCCTCTGGACTGAGGATGAGTCTGCCCTTTGCTGTGGAGTCATTCTGCGTCAGTGATTTCTCTCATCTCTGCCTGGCACTGAAATAAAGGCGTGCAGCTGATTTTAGCACCGAGGCATCAGGTCAGTAGCTCCCGAGCTCACTCTGTTCATGTGGAGAGGAAGAACAACACAAAAACACCCCCTCTGACCAGGTTCACAAGACTCCTATGCATGGACACCTGCGCTCACAGACTGGAACAGCACATGCAGGCTTGCAGACAGGTTGTTTGGAGAGTGGTGGCAGACGTACCATTGGAAGAGAACTTTCCTCTGATCCATAGACCACGGCCTCCCATAGAAACCTAGAGACGAACAATAAAAACAAAATGAGTGCATACTGTACATGTCCCATTACTAATGCAGAGGTTAAAGCTATTATTACACACTTTCATGATAAGAGACTCCTAATAAACTACTTTAGTTCTGATTAGATCTACAGAGTCACATAGGAGATCTGCTTCTATAATTTCTCTGTTTAATATTTTCTAACAGTTTACGAAAATCATTTCTGCATATCAAATTTATTTTTTATTGACCAAATATGATAGTAAATTTGCTCTAAAACTGACTTTCATTAGACATTTGCTGCAGTGTAATTTTATATTCTTGTTGGCTAAAAAAGCACAATGGGAGCGACGTCTGTGCTTTTGTTTTTTGCAACTCAATCCTTTGTGACTTTATATGAAACATATCATTCATGACTGCCTGTTTTTTTTATTTCAATACTCTGCAGCATTTATTCACACACTGAACAATCATCAGCTACCGGACTCTATCAGCTGGCAGCTCCACCGCTGTATGTGCAGCCTCACAAAGCTCTACAAGATCTTGTGGTGCTCACTTGGTCACATCCCCACTGTGTTTGGCAGAGGCATAATTCATCTCCCGCTACACTCTCCATCATATTTTCTATTCTTAGAAATGGGAGCATCTCCAGTGTCCCTTTCCCTCCTTTGCGTTTTTGAATAAGTCTGCAATATGTGTGTGTGTGTGTGTATACAATAAGTGGGTCAGAGTGAGAATTAAATCAGATAAACTTACAATCCAAACTGCTTTCTGCTGCACATCTTTGGGGAATGTGTTTATTTTGGTGCGTAGGAAATGTCTATCTGTGTGTGTGTGTCCTGTGGCGTGCTCCCCACCAAGCCAACCCAATTACTACCTCTGCTGGATGCCACCACGAGGTTTGAGAAACACTCAGGTTGGAGGAGGCATACAAATTAGTTTTAAGGTGTGTGCGTGCATTTATAAATATATAGACCTATAAAGCTGAGTAGGCAGACAAACCAAAAAGTGCTGAAACAAATAAGTAACTGACAGAAACTTTATCTCTCTTTTATACCTGTGATTTATATATTTTGGGGTTTTGGACTGATGTTCGGATTAAACAAAAGATTTAAAGACACCCCTCTGACCAAGTTGAGACATCCAATTTTTATATTAAAGGATATTTCTTAGACTCAATGTTTAGATGCATAATAAAATAGAAAATATCAATCTTAAAATGTCAGAAAATGGTAAAAAATAATATTGATCAGTGTTTCTTAGAGATAAAAATGCAGCCTAAAATGTCTTCTTTTGTCCTGACCAACAGTTCAAGACCACTTTTTTTTTTCTTTTCTATTTGTTATCATGAAGGACTAAAGGAACCAGACAATATTCACATTTAAGAACCTGGAATCAGATAATTAAAAAATAAATTAATCCAAAGATGACTCAAAAATGATCAATTGATTATCAGAAAAGTTAGTAATTAAGTTTCTGTTGATCAAATAATTGATTAATTGACTAGTTGCAGCTCTAGACTGCACGAATGAAAAGAAAACAAATTGTAGCTTTACATACATTTTGTGCAAACATCTGAAACCAGAAATAGAGTAAGTTAACAATACCACTGTTGGTTTGTAAACACTGATGAGAACAAATCTGGCTTTTTTTTTTATTATCCTCATTATCAATAAGATATTATTATTATTGTTGTATGGTAAAAAAAAAAAAAAAACATTAGAAAATATTAGATTCCATTCACCTGGGAAACAAAAGCTTTGTTTTATTTTGAAAGCCGAAACTCGCAGCATATAATCAGAAAGAAACATGGGACAACTTAGTTTTATTGCATCCTTCCACAACAGTATTATCCACTTCATTACACACTCGTATACAGTAGGATGCTTTCTTCATATTTTGTGTGTGTGTGTGTGTGTGTGTGTGTGTGTGGCTGTAAGTTGAGATAACTGCAGAAGGGACAGGTGTTGTTCTTCTCTCTTTTCTGCTGTAATTGTTCTGTGTGCTGTTTTGTGATAGTCACAACCTGTAGCATCATTAACATTATTACAATCAGTGATGCATTATTCCCATCATCATCACCTCCAAACTCGGGGTGTTTCACTGGCATTATTTTCATTGACATCTTTAAATTGTCCTCTTTGTTGTCTTTTCTTTCACCGTTTCATCATCACAACAACAACCATCATCACCACAGCCTTCTTCTACGGATCCTCAACAGCATCTTCATCATTGTTACTGTCAAACCAACAAACCTCATCACAGTGTCCAGTCATCATTACCATCTTAATGACCATCTTCACCATACGCATCGACTTCATTTGCACCATTATCATCTTCCTCATTCCCAGCAGTCATTATCCAGTTCCCTGGAGCCTTTCAACCAGACGTTACTGGATGCTTTTCACCGCCTGCTCTTTGATCTCCACTTCAAGCCTGACTGATCACCACCACATCACCTCATAAAGACCTTGTCATCCTACCTACGCCAGTCTTCATAAACACATCACCACTCCCACGCCCACCTCACAGTGGCTGACAAAACGATCGGTCGCAAATATAGGTCACACGGTGGCCTGTTCAAAATCGTCCCCTCGAGGTAAGAAAATAAAAAAATAAAAAAAAATAAAAAATCACATGATCTGACAGGAGGTCAGTTATGAAGTCGGCCGCTGCTTACCTTCCACCACCCCACAAAGGAACTGCTTCTTCTCCTCCATCCTGTCCTCGGCAGCGCTGCCTCCCCCCGCTTCCAGTCGGCCCCTAAAGAGCGAGGGAAGACGAGATGCTCTCCCCGTCTGTCAGCTCAGATCCCGGGGAAATTCTTCATGCCTCTCCTCGATCTGCCTCCACCTCCTCTCCCCTCCCTCTCCTTCGCTCTACATCGCTGAGGCTCCCGTGCTGCGTTCAGGTGCCCCGCGGAATCTCCTACGTTCAAGCAACAAAGTTGTGATTGCAGACGGAACCACGTGAGTTGTAATAATTAACCCTCATTAGGAAAAACAAACAAACAACACCACCAATAAATGTGACCCTCCCCAGAAGTTGAATTGACAGGTTTTGTTTTAGAAGATAAGCTATAGTGACAGGCAAAATAAAGAAGTTTAGATTTGTTGTCAGATAAATATGTCATAATAAATGTTTAAAGGACTTAGGCTATATAAATAAAGGAAGTGTGTTTTAATCAAAAAGCAAAAACTGAGTGAAATAATAATGCTTAAAATATCTTATCGTGAAGCAGTTGTTGTCTTTGTCATGAGCGGGGAAGGTAACGAGTTTATATTCCTTCAGCATATTCCTTCCTTGAGCAAAGCTAAGCGCTTAAACATGAACTGTTGTTGAACATAGTAATTACGTTGTGTTTATATAAAAGTGAGTTATGCTGTTATTGTGTAAATGTACATAAGAGTTCAATTAGTTACCAGCGAACAGCGACGTTCGGCTAGTATAAGTAAAACATGTGTGTTACACTAAAGCAGAAGCCGAGGAAAATACAACACTGTAAAATGTAGAAACTGAAACCAGGGTTTTGATTTGATTTGGATTCATATATCAAAAATTAGCTTTGGAGTTAAGACGAGGTGAATATTGTCAATGCATTGAAAAACGGCATCTGTAAGTGAGTTTTAAGTTCTACACAGCATTTCAAACAAATGCTCACTTTGAATCCAAAAGTGCCTTAAAGTATATCTATTAAAGTAGTAATCTATTGAAAAACCAACAGGATTTCACTTCTTTTTTTTTTTTTTAAACAAACGAACAATCGAACTTTATTGAAAATGCTATCTTTGTATTTCGGTTACAGAATATGGAATAGTGGTTATGTTAATTTTTTAATGAAAGAAAAACGATTAAAAAAAAGTCCCTTTCCACATAAAATATATGTATAATAGGAAAGGGTACAGTAGGTTGCTGATTGTGTATAATATTATTTTGCATCAAAACGCTCAAGAAATGCCGACTCTTTAAATTCCTTTGTTTTTCTCTGCTTTTTAATGTAGATTTTTCCCGCAACCATGAAGGCAGCATCTGCCTCCAGTCTGTTTCAGTCTCCGGTCCGCACAGGCGCAATGGCCTCTTGTAAGTAAGGCGGACAAGGTGTGTGTGTGTGTGTGTGTGTGTGTGTGTGTGTGTGTGTGTGTGTGTGTGTGTGTGTGTTGATTTGTAAGAGAATTGAGTGTGAGTGGAGTCATTATCTGTTCTCTGAATGCTTGAACAATGCACTGTGAAAAGTCTTTTTTCAGGAGACAGTTCTGAAAACGTGTCAGGAGTTATAGGCATTTCTAGTGTTAGAGTCTGTTTTTAAAATATGTTAAAGTATTTTTTTACATTTCCTACAGCATCATTTTTGACAAATAGGGTGCTGTATAAATCGGACTCTGAGCACCCCTTGCTGGAGATCAATTTAATTACACCGGTACCACATTTGTGGGAAAACTGATAGTCGGTCAAGTTAATTTCTTGACTTAATCCCAACTAGGATTAATGCAAAAGAAGGCAACAATAACCTCACGAGAGCACGGCAGCTAGACTGTAGACATGACATGATGGGCAAATACTTGGCTCTCACCTGATCTGATTGATTTAGCTCTTAACTCCAGCTTTAGATTTTTTTTAATTAGCGGGATTTTAATTGTATATTTCGGAAGGTTTATTGTGTTTACAGAATATGTTGTGTGGTTGATGGCGGGTTTTATGAACCTCAATTTATCTCTGCACCCTGCTGCTGCTGCCGGCTCTTATCCAGGCAACGTTCATCTCAAATGAACCTACGGACATACTGTATTCACACATGTGCTCAATCGGACATTACACAGACTTTGTCTGAGGGAGCTGGCTGGAGTCAAGTCGGTTTAATGTTTGGTACAATGGATTTGGATATTTGTTCTCACATACAGCTCCTCTGGGTAATGTCTAAATAAGTTCTGGGCTGCAGTGAATGTGTGAAAACTTTAGAAGAGTGACACTGATAGAAGCAGTGGTGCTGAAAATATGGAAATAGTGTATCCCACACACCAAGGTTAAAAACAATAATCAAAATTTAAAATCAGGACATCACTAGAAAACCATAGAATGACCGCAGCGATCTGGCAGGAAGATAACATGAGACAAGATCACTGATGTAGGGAGAGGCAAGAATATTTAAAGCTTTATCAACAAGTAAAAGACCTTTAAAGTCAATTCTAAAACATATGGGCAGCCAATGCAGTGCTTTGAGTAGTGGGGTAATGTGATCGCTTTATGTTGTTTTTGTTAAAACTCCGGCTGCGGCGTTCTGAACAAGCTGTAATTTCCTTAAAGATAGCGTGATTTAAATAGGTTGGGTTTCCCTGAATGTGCATATATTTTACTTCCTGATTCCTGCACCACGTTTTTGTCATGGGAGGGTATGTGTTTTTCTGTCCTGATTATGAACTCCACCCATTCTTAAGAACTCTCAACAGTGGCAGCAGGTGAGTAATAAGCATTAAACAAGTCCTCAGCTGCTTAGTGTTTAGCAGCACACAAGAACTGATACTGAGGGGTGTTTGAAGTGCTGCATTTTATTGTAGGAAGAGCTTAAAGAAATAATGGTAAGTAAATAACTATATTTTATCGGGAAATGTTTTGGGTATGTGTATGCTGGCCATATCCACATGTTTAATAGGATGTATAATATAATAATAATAGGACTAATATCTTTTAATGGATTAATTAACACTATGCATCTTGTTAAAGGTGTAACTCATGGATCACGGGCAGATCGTTCTCGTGCTCACAGGTTTGTGCCTCTTGTTCGATTGTTGTGGCTTTTTTTTTTTTTTTTTTTTTTAAAGCAGTTACAACTTAAGTGGGACTTCACTGAGTGCTTCATACATAGCTGTATCTCTGCATAGGAGGGACCTGAGACCAAGAGTTGACTTTAAAAGGACAGCAATTGTTTATCAATTGTTTTCTGTAGAATAGCTGGATTCTTGATCATAGTCATAAATGAATATTTTCGGACATGGACAAAGAAATTC
The DNA here is from genome assembly GCF_022577435.1 of Embiotoca jacksoni. NCBI lineage: Eukaryota > Metazoa > Chordata > Actinopteri > Embiotocidae > Embiotoca > Embiotoca jacksoni. The sequence continues at coordinate 7,043,126 of NW_027185375.1, read as the reverse complement.
ATTGAATACATAATACAATGACGAGCCAGAATCTATTCTGAGGACTGTCTCACATATATCTACACATTTACACACCTGTTTCATTTTAAAAGGGGTTTTGTGAGGAAAATACACTTTTATTCTCACAGGAGATAAATAAATTCATAGTTCATGTTTTCAGTTTGACCTGGCAGTTGAACTGGTTATTTTGCTGTTGCTGTCAATAATGAACACTAAACGCGGGTTTTCTGAGACAAGCTAAAATTTGATGTCGCAAAACCTGCTGTTGAAAATCATGAAGGTATTTAATGACTAAACCCAGCAATGCTCTTTGGATTCGGTTCAGTGGAGCATTCACCTTTTCCACGCCGTGGTAGTCAATAAAACGGTTGAAATGGTGGGTGGAGGGAATATTTTCTCACTGTGTGTCAATGTTACACTGTGAATATACAAGAAACATAGACAGGTACATATGAATATGAGGATATGAACTACATACGTATGCTGCTGTGGCGAAAAAAATTTCCCCTCGGGGATTAATAAAATATATACCTACCCTACCTACCTACCTACATGCAAATATAAAAGCACCTCACAAAGTGCTGTTTTCTTTTCTTGTCAAACTGCTTCCTGGTATAAATTAGATGACAAAAATCTAATCAATGAGGAAGAAGTTTTACAAAACCCCACAGTAATGTTCCTCAACCCATCTGATTCACACTGTGTCTCTGTTATTCATTGTAAAATATGACAAAGTCTACATACGTAAAATAAAAGTGAGTACAACTAAAACTGAGTATGCTTTGTTTTAGGAGCACTGGTCAGTGTTGCCTTTGCCCAGACTCGTCAGTACAACTTTGTGAACTACCCACTGAACTGGACTGAAGCTCAGAGTGTCTGCAGAAATGTGTTCACTGACCTGGCCACCATAGAAAACACAGCTGACGTTGATGCCGTTAGAGCTACCACATCCAACTACACAGGTAAGCTCATAATATTAGAATTATATACATAACATATATATGCCTGTGCTGTAACGATTTATTTAAACATACATCCACAACAACTCTGCAACATCCACGTTTTCCATAAACTTATTATGAATACAGAAAACTCGAATAATGTGGTTTGTGAAAGAACAACAAAGAATCACATTTCGGGTGAATTAGCATTTAAAAACACGTTTGATTGCGGCTGTTTCATATAATGAATATCTTTTTGAACAGGCAAGGCTTGGATTGGTCTCTATGATGACTTGATAAACAGTTGGAGATGGTCCCTAGATAACAGCAGCTTCTATGGAGAAGGAGAGACAGCGTATAGAAACTGGGGTATTGGTCAGCCCAGTAATATCGAAGGACAACATTACTGTGTTGAACTTTTGGGTGAGACTATGTTTAATGGCAGTTGGAGTGACATCACATGTAACAGTGAGCGAGAGTTCATCTGCTACAATGGTGAGTAAAAGGCTAAACAGGCATAATAACAAATCTACTTTTATCTAGAAGTCCATCCTGGCGCTGTTTATTACTTCTTCTCATCCATATTTTTCCAGGTACACTGAATGGCACATCATCCTTTGTTAAGGTGGAAATGTTTTTGAATTGGACTGCAGCTCAGACCTTCTGCAGGGAGAACTATGTCGATCTAGCCAGGTACAGTATACAACAATGAAGACTCCATCACACAATGCACTACTGAACCAGCTGCAAACAGTTTTATGTGTTTTGTTTATTGAATCAGGCGTGGTTTATTTTGTCCTTTTTTTTTATATTTCCTGTCTCAACTTGATATTGTTTTTTAAATTTCTTAAGTTGTTCTTTTTTTTTTTTAGCTCTGATTTTTTTTATTAATATTTTAACATTAAAAGCTGCAATATATCAAATCATTTTTATGATTAAATTTTTCGGGCATTTTACCATCTTGGATAGTGTACAATATGGAGATTCTGGAAAGTGAAGTGAGAGAGGGATGGGAAATGACATGCTGCAGTTTGAAAAAACACTTTCTGTTCTCACAGCGAGGAGACCCCCTGCCACCAAACAAACTTCAATTTCAAATGCTGTTTCCAAATATGAAACAACTCCAGATGATAATCCACTGTCTCAATTTTTACCCCATTTGTTTTTTTTAATCAAACAGTATATCCCATTATTGGGGATATGGCATACTGTATACTAGGGCTTTATGGTTGAAGTCAATACCATAACATTAATAGGGGTTTTCTTTATCTAAATAACTACATGGTGTAAATGTGTACAAAATCCTGTAGAATAATCAAACCAAACCTTCATTTTTCTGGTTTAATTTTACTTTGCAGTTTGCTTTGATTTGTTCATTTTGGCAGGAAAATCTACAATGATAATGTGATATGATTAGGTTATCATAAGATAACAACATTTAAAATACAGCATTTTCATCCTACATACAAATATAAAAGCAAATATTTGTGGTTAATTTATTATATGTACTTTTCCTGTGTACACCAGTAGAAATTGGTCAAAAATATATATGAAAAATAGGAAAATCGAGAGTCCAAATTGTGTATAAACCTGATGTAAGATTGGTTGACTGTTGTTACTAAATTCTTAAATAGCCACATATGGCACTATATTGTATGTTAAAACACTCAAATGGGACACTAAAATATGCTGTGTACTTTTTTGTGGCTGTTTCTTTTACTTCTTCAGTTAACCTTGATTTTTATATGCTATTCTTCCCCACACAGTATACGCAGTCAGACAGAAAATGATATCATCACAAACCTAGCAGGTCAGAGCTTTGTCTGGATCGGTCTGCACCGCGAAAAAGTCTGGTCTGATGGGAGCAACTCTCTGTTTCGACACTGGGCCAATGAACAACCCGATTCTGGCCAGGAGCAGTGTGTCGCTACATCATTCAATGACTCAGGACGATGGTCGGATGAAAGATGCTCCCTCAGTTTCCCTTTCATCTGTTTCACTACAAGTAATGTATCTAACTACTCCTCTCATGTCCTTCATTGGGGTTAATCTTTGCTTTTAGACGGTTTTACAATCTATGTTAATAAATACTCATTCCAAACTAACTCTGGAATTTCTCTTTCGAGGTCAAATTCACAGTGAAAAAAAGTGTTAAAAGTTTAGATGTTGGAATTTGTACATACAGATGAGTCTGTTAAAAATACAATAAAAGACAATCATTTTCTGTATCTGTACCATTCTTCTGCACAGCCTACATGCTGTTCAGAGGGTTGCATATTGTGCAAATCTACCAACCATGTTGTCACCACGATATATCTGGAAAGTTTAATGTTTGCCATTTGTAAAATGGCACAACTCTTTGTGCAGAACGTTGCTGATTTAGAAAAAGAAAAACTATTAAAGGAACGTAAAGTGATTCACAATCTCAAGAACACTAGTTAGAAGAGAAACCAAACTCGTTTAAACTATTGATCAAAACCACACTATCTTTAGTTAATTTAATGTTTCACGTCAGTAGCGTACAGTCTGATAGATAGGTAGATAGGTAGATAGGTAGATAGATAGATAGATAGATAGATAGATAGATAGATAGATAGATAGATAGATAGATAGATAGATAGATAGATAGATAGGTACTTTATTAATCCCTCAGAGGGAATTTCTTATCTGATCTGAGAAAGCCTGCAGTATATTGAACCTACAGTGCAATAGTACTGTAAATTGATGAACTAATTTAAGAGTGGGGCTGGACTATCAAGGTGATTATGTAAATGAGTCAGGATGTCCACGTCATATATCAAAGTACATTATATATTTTTCTGATTTTATCATCACTGTTTTTGTGATTTTGTGTAATTTCTGTCTTATGCAGTATGTTTTCTTCTTTGTCTCAGTTCCACCCAATGCAGGAAGCTTCATATCATCAGGACAAGATGAGACCAGTATCACTCTGCAGTGGAATAAAGTGAACAACAATGTCAGCTTCATTCTCCAGTTTAATGGTTCAGAGACAAACATCAATGCACCAGATGGAGATGGACCAGTAACTCACACAGTCTCATCTCTCACTGCTGGAACTGAATACACATTCACTCTCTTCTCTGTGTTTGAGAACATCAGAAGCAGTGGTGTCATCATCTCTGCAGTCACTGGTGAGATGTTTCTCTTCATCATCATGCACCATAGCAACTCATCGAGTAAATTTCCTTTGGAGTTATCAAATGTGAAATTAACTTAAACTTTCTGATCATAGTATATCCTGAATTAATGTCCTTTTTCACTCCATGCACCTAACGTCATTTTAAAACACAGTAAGATCATTAAGTTTAAAACTCCTTTGGAGTTTTTAACCATAAGTCAAAAAAGTATCCAGTATTTATGAACAACTATCACGTGACTAAAAAAGGACAAAAAAATGGGGCAATTTTGATAGGGAGATGAAGCATGAATCTTTTTCTTGTAGAGTTCCTGTTTAATTAAATTGTTTTTCTCTTTTTCTTTTTCTTTTTTTCTTTTTCAGCTCCTCAGAACACAGAAAGCTTCGTATCATCAGGAAGAGATGAGACCAGTATCACTCTGCAGTGGAATAAAGTGAACAACAATGTCAGCTTCGTTCTCCAGTTTAATGGTTCAGAGACAAACATCAATGCACCAGATGGAGATGGACAAGTAACTCACACAGTCTCATCTCTCACTGCTGGAACTGAATACACATTCACTCTCTTCTCTGTGTTTGAGAACATCAGAAGCAGTGGTGTCATCATCTCTGCAGTCACTGGTGAGATCTTCATAATTATCGATTGTAGCATCACAACAAAGCACCATGTGATTTTTAGTATATCAGTATACAATTAACATGGATCTGCTCATCTTCATTCATCTTTTATCAAATTTCTTTTTTATACCATACAGTGTGTGCTTTTAAAAACAGCAAAATGATCTAAAGTAAAACTCCTTTGGAGTCTATTATCTCTTTTGATTATAATAATATCTCTTGTCAAACAGAATGTTATGTTTGTTGGACTTTTTGGGCTCATGCTAGTACAACGCCAATATGTGTTAGCCCCCAGTCCTGCATATTCGTTAATGAGGCAATGGGAGAGAACTGGCTGGTCTCAAAAGCATTTATTATAAAAGCAACAGAGTATCAGATCTCTAGCTAGGAGCCCAGATTATGTGTCCCTGACAACAACAGAGTGTGTCAGTTCGCGAAGTCTGACTGACTGTCTGTCCCTGGCTCCTGTATTATATAATATATTATATAGGCAGTTCCTCTGGGGTGGTGGCTTCCTTCAATTGGCTCTCTGCCCAGTGTGTTGTCTGCATGCATGCATGCATGCGCCTTGGCTGTGCACCTGGCGCCGTGATGTCCTCAACAGTCACTGCCTGTACATTTGTGATACATGTGCCCCTATCTGGAGTTGTCCCCGAGACAGTGTCGTGTGCTGCGGAGATTAGAAAACAACAGTGAAATATCAGACAGTGAATATGCACGTTACATAATAAGTAGTTTAATTTAGTAATAGCATTTTTTATTAAGTTTTGTTGTTCATACTATCAGCATCAGTGAACAAAAAAAAAAAAAGAATTGACAGGTCAAAGGTCAAACTAACAAAGAATTATTTCTTTTTTTTGGTAAATACATTTATTGTATTTTTCTTTTTCAGCTCCTCAGAACACAGACAGCTTCATATCATCAGGACAAGATGAGACCAGTATCACTCTACAATGGAATAAAGTGAACAACAATGTCAGCTTCATTCTCCAGTTTAATGGTTCAGAGACAAACGTCAATGCACCAGATGGAGATGGACCAGTAACTCACACAGTCTCATCTCTCACTGCTGGAACTGAATACACATTCACTCTCTTCTCTGTGTTTGAGAACATCAGAAGCAGTGGTGTCATCATCTCTGCAGTCACTGGTGAGATCTTCATAATTATCTACTGTAGCATCACAACAAAGCACCATGTGATGTTTAGTACATCAGTATACAATTAACATGGATCTGCTCATCTTCATTCACCTTTTATCAAATTTATTTTTTATACCATACAGTGTGTGCTTTTAAAAACAGCAAAATGATCTAAAGTAAAGCTCCTTTGGAGTCTATTATCTCTTTTGATTATAATAATATCTCTTGTCAAACAAAATGTTATGTTACATAATAAGCAGTTTAATTTAGTAAGATTATTTTTTATTAAGTTTTGTTGTTCAGCATCAGATTTCATCAGGTGACGTAAACAGAAAAAACAAAAACAAAACAAAATTTTGACAGGTCAAAAGTCAAAGTAACAAAGAATTCTTTCTTTTTTTTGGTAAATGCATTAATTGTCTTTTTCAGCTCCTCAGAATACAGAAAGCTTCGTATCATCAGGAAGAGATGAGACCAGTATCACTCTGCAGTGGAATAAAGTGAACAACAATGTCAGCTTCATTCTCCAGTTTAATGGTTCAGAGACAAACATCAATGCACCAGATGGAGATGGACCAGTAACTCACACAGTCTCATCTCTCACTGCTGGAACTGAATACACATTCACTCTCTTCTCTGTGTTTGAGAACATCAGAAGCAGTGGTGTCAACATCTCTGCAGTCACTGGTGAGATGTTTCTCTTCATCATCATGCACCATAGCAACTCATCGAGCAAATTTGCTTCAGTAATCTATTGTGAATTTTACTTAAATTTTCTGACCATAGTATATTCTGAATTAATGTCCTTTTTCACTTCATGCACCTTTCGTCATTTTAAAACACAGTAAGATTATCGAGTTTAAAACTCCTTTGGAATTTTTAACCATAAGTCAAAAAGGTATCCAGTATTTATGACCAAATATCACACAAATAAAAGTTACACATAATGGAGTAATGTTGATAGGGAGATGAAGCATGAATCTTTTTTAGGTGGAGTTCCTGTTTGATTAAATTTGTTTCTTTCTGTTTTTCTTTTTCAGCTCCTCAGAACACAGACAGCTTCATATCATCAGGAAGAGATGAGACCAGTATCACTCTGCAGTGGAATAAAGTGAACAACAATGTCAGCTTCATTCTCCAGTTTAATGGTTCAGAAACAAGCATCAATGCACCAGATGGAGATGGACCAGTAACTCACACAGTCTCATCTCTCACTGCTGGAACTGAATACACATTCACTCTCTTCTCTGTGTTTGAGAACATCAGAAGCAGTGGTGTCAACATCTCTGCAGTCACTGGTGAGATCATGAACTTCATCGTTAATCACTTCAGCAACTCTTCAAACCATCAAGTCCTTTTTAGTACACCAGTGTATAATCAGCATGTATTCGCTGGTCATATTATTTCATCAGTAAAAGTGCTGCTTCGTAGCAAACACACGACGTGCTTTTTCATTAATATATTGCTCATTGCATTTCTTGCTGGAAAAAAATATTGTCTTTTATGAAGCAGTCAAACTTGAAAAATGTTTTTGTTCCTGATCATCAGCATCAGATTTTGTTTAACTGTGATGAATAATGGACCTAATACAAAAATGTTTCAGAGCATTATCAGCAGTTACTTTCAATCACAGCAATGTGATCTTATTTAGAACTCCTTTGGAGTTTAGTTTCTTGTTGGTGTCTATGTTGTCAGCACCAGATTTCATTGATACGAGATTGAAAATTGATCGACTGTGAAAAAACAGGCCCAGCGTAAAATTAACTAAAGTTAATGCCATAATTATTTTTGATAAATGCATAAACTTCTCTTTCTTTCTCAGCTCCTCAGAACACAGAAAGCTTCATATCATCAGGACAAGATGAGACCAGTATCACTCTGCAGTGGAATAAAGTGAACAACAATGTCAGCTTCGTTCTCCAGTTTAATGGTTCAGAGACAAACATCAATGCACCAGATGGAGATGGACAAGTAACTCACACAGTCTCATCTCTCACTGCTGGAACTGAATACACATTCACTCTCTTCTCTGTGTTTGAGAACATCAGAAGCAGTGGTGTCATCATCTCTGCAGTCACTGGTGAGATCTTCATAATTATCGATTGTAGCATCACAACAAAGCACCATGTGATTTTTAGTATATCAGTATACAATTAACATGGATCTGCTCATCTTCATTCATCTTTTATCAAATTTCTTTTTTATACCATACAGTGTGTGCTTTTAAAAACAGCAAAATGATCTAAAGTAAAACTCCTTTGGAGTCTATTATCTCTTTTGATTATAATAATATCTCTTGTCAAACAGAATGTTATGTTTGTTGGACTTTTTGGGCTCATGCTAGTACAACGCCAATATGTGTTAGCCCCCAGTCCTGCATATTCGTTAATGAGGCAATGGGAGAGAACTGGCTGGTCTCAAAAGCATTTATTATAAAAGCAACAGAGTATCAGATCTCTAGCTAGGAGCCCAGATTATGTGTCCCTGACAACAACAGAGTGTGTCAGTTCGCGAAGTCTGACTGACTGTCTGTCCCTGGCTCCTGTATTATATAATATATTATATAGGCAGTTCCTCTGGGGTGGTGGCTTCCTTCAATTGGCTCTCTGCCCAGTGTGTTGTCTGCATGCATGCATGCATGCGCCTTGGCTGTGCACCTGGCGCCGTGATGTCCTCAACAGTCACTGCCTGTACATTTGTGATACATGTGCCCCTATCTGGAGTTGTCCCCGAGACAGTGTCGTGTGCTGCGGAGATTAGAAAACAACAGTGAAATATCAGACAGTGAATATGCACGTTACATAATAAGTAGTTTAATTTAGTAATAGCATTTTTTATTAAGTTTTGTTGTTCATACTATCAGCATCAGTGAACAAAAAAAAAAAAAGAATTGACAGGTCAAAGGTCAAACTAACAAAGAATTATTTCTTTTTTTTGGTAAATACATTTATTGTATTTTTCTTTTTCAGCTCCTCAGAACACAGACAGCTTCATATCATCAGGACAAGATGAGACCAGTATCACTCTACAATGGAATAAAGTGAACAACAATGTCAGCTTCATTCTCCAGTTTAATGGTTCAGAGACAAACGTCAATGCACCAGATGGAGATGGACCAGTAACTCACACAGTCTCATCTCTCACTGCTGGAACTGAATACACATTCACTCTCTTCTCTGTGTTTGAGAACATCAGAAGCAGTGGTGTCATCATCTCTGCAGTCACTGGTGAGATCTTCATAATTATCTACTGTAGCATCACAACAAAGCACCATGTGATGTTTAGTACATCAGTATACAATTAACATGGATCTGCTCATCTTCATTCACCTTTTATCAAATTTATTTTTTATACCATACAGTGTGTGCTTTTAAAAACAGCAAAATGATCTAAAGTAAAGCTCCTTTGGAGTCTATTATCTCTTTTGATTATAATAATATCTCTTGTCAAACAAAATGTTATGTTACATAATAAGCAGTTTAATTTAGTAAGATTATTTTTTATTAAGTTTTGTTGTTCAGCATCAGATTTCATCAGGTGACGTAAACAGAAAAAACAAAAACAAAACAAAATTTTGACAGGTCAAAAGTCAAAGTAACAAAGAATTCTTTCTTTTTTTTGGTAAATGCATTAATTGTCTTTTTCAGCTCCTCAGAATACAGAAAGCTTCGTATCATCAGGAAGAGATGAGACCAGTATCACTCTGCAGTGGAATAAAGTGAACAACAATGTCAGCTTCATTCTCCAGTTTAATGGTTCAGAGACAAACATCAATGCACCAGATGGAGATGGACCAGTAACTCACACAGTCTCATCTCTCACTGCTGGAACTGAATACACATTCACTCTCTTCTCTGTGTTTGAGAACATCAGAAGCAGTGGTGTCAACATCTCTGCAGTCACTGGTGAGATGTTTCTCTTCATCATCATGCACCATAGCAACTCATCGAGCAAATTTGCTTCAGTAATCTATTGTGAATTTTACTTAAATTTTCTGACCATAGTATATTCTGAATTAATGTCCTTTTTCACTTCATGCACCTTTCGTCATTTTAAAACACAGTAAGATTATCGAGTTTAAAACTCCTTTGGAATTTTTAACCATAAGTCAAAAAGGTATCCAGTATTTATGACCAAATATCACACAAATAAAAGTTACACATAATGGAGTAATGTTGATAGGGAGATGAAGCATGAATCTTTTTTAGGTGGAGTTCCTGTTTGATTAAATTTGTTTCTTTCTGTTTTTCTTTTTCAGCTCCTCAGAACACAGACAGCTTCATATCATCAGGAAGAGATGAGACCAGTATCACTCTGCAGTGGAATAAAGTGAACAACAATGTCAGCTTCATTCTCCAGTTTAATGGTTCAGAAACAAGCATCAATGCACCAGATGGAGATGGACCAGTAACTCACACAGTCTCATCTCTCACTGCTGGAACTGAATACACATTCACTCTCTTCTCTGTGTTTGAGAACATCAGAAGCAGTGGTGTCAACATCTCTGCAGTCACTGGTGAGATCATGAACTTCATCGTTAATCACTTCAGCAACTCTTCAAACCATCAAGTCCTTTTTAGTACACCAGTGTATAATCAGCATGTATTCGCTGGTCATATTATTTCATCAGTAAAAGTGCTGCTTCGTAGCAAACACACGACGTGCTTTTTCATTAATATATTGCTCATTGCATTTCTTGCTGGAAAAAAATATTGTCTTTTATGAAGCAGTCAAACTTGAAAAATGTTTTTGTTCCTGATCATCAGCATCAGATTTTGTTTAACTGTGATGAATAATGGACCTAATACAAAAATGTTTCAGAGCATTATCAGCAGTTACTTTCAATCACAGCAATGTGATCTTATTTAGAACTCCTTTGGAGTTTAGTTTCTTGTTGGTGTCTATGTTGTCAGCACCAGATTTCATTGATACGAGATTGAAAATTGATCGACTGTGAAAAAACAGGCCCAGCGTAAAATTAACTAAAGTTAATGCCATAATTATTTTTGATAAATGCATAAACTTCTCTTTCTTTCTCAGCTCCTCAGAACACAGAAAGCTTCATATCATCAGGACAAGATGAGACCAGTATCACTCTGCAGTGGAATAAAGTGAACAACAATGTCAGCTTCGTTCTCCAGTTTAATGGTTCAGAGACAACCATCAATGCACCAGATGGAGATGGACCAGTAACTCACACAGTCTCATCTCTCACTGCTGGAACTGAATACACATTCACTCTCTTCTCTGTGTTTGAGAACATCAGAAGCAGTGGTGTCATCATCTCTGCAGTTACTGGTGAGATCTTCATAATTATCGATTGTAGCATCACAACAAAGCACCATGTGATTTTTAGTATATCAGTATACAATTAACATGGATTTGCTCATCTTCATTCATCTTTTATCAAATTTCTTTTTTATACCATACAGTGTGTGCTTTTAAAAACAGCAAAATGATCTAAAGTAAAACTCCTTTGGAGTCTATTATCTCTTTTGATTATAATAATATCTCTTGTCAAACAGAATGTTATGTTTGTTGGACTTTTTGGGCTCATGCTAGTACAACGCCAATATGTGTTAGCCCCCAGTCCTGCATATTCGTTAATGAGGCAATGGGAGAGAACTGGCTGGTCTCAAAAGCATTTATTATAAAAGCAACAGAGTATCAGATCTCTAGCTAGGAGCCCAGATTATGTGTCCCTGACAACAACAGAGTGTGTCAGTTCGCGAAGTCTGACTGACTGTCTGTCCCTGGCTCCTGTATTATATAATATATTATATAGGCAGTTCCTCTGGGGTGGTGGCTTCCTTCAATTGGCTCTCTGCCCAGTGTGTTGTCTGCATGCATGCATGCATGCGCCTTGTCTGTGCACCTGGCGCCGTGATGTCCTCAACAGTCACTGCCTGTACATTTGTGATACATGTGCCCCTATCTGGAGTTGTCCCCGAGACAGTGTCGTGTGCTGCGGAGATTAGAAAACAACAGTGAAATATCAGACAGTGAATATGCACGTTACATAATAAGTAGTTTAATTTAGTAATAGCATTTTTTATTAAGTTTTGTTGTTCATACTATCAGCATCAGTGAACAAAAAAAAATAAAAAAATTGACAGGTCAAAGGTCAAACTAACAAAGAATTCTTTCTTTTTTTTGGTAAATACATTTATTGTATTTTTCTTTTTCAGCTCCTCAGAACACAGACAGCTTCATATCATCAGGACAAGATGAGACCAGTATCACTCTGCAGTGGAATAAAGTGAACAACAATGTCAGCTTCATTCTCCAGTTTAATGGTTCAGAAACAAGCATCAATGCACCAGATGGAGATGGACCAGTAACTCACACAGTCTCATCTCTCACTGCTGGAACTGAATACACATTCACTCTCTTCTCTGTGTTTGAGAACATCAGAAGCAGTGGTGTCATCATCTCTGCAGTCACTGGTGAGATCTTCATAATTATCTACTGTAGCATCACAACAAAGCACCATGTGATGTTTAGTACATCAGTATACAATTAACATGGATCTGCTCATCTTCATTCACCTTTTATCAAATTTATTTTTTATACCATACAGTGTGTGCTTTTAAAAACAGCAAAATGATCTAAAGTGAAGCTCCTTTGGAGTCTATTATCTCTTTTGATTATAATAATATCTCTTGTCAAACAAAATGTTATGTTACATAATAAGCAGTTTAATTTAGTAAGATTATTTTTTATTAAGTTTTGTTGTTCAGCATCAGATTTCATCAGGTGACGTAAACAGAAAAAACAAAAACAAAACAAAATTTTGACAGGTCAAAAGTCAAAGTAACAAAGAATTCTTTCTTTTTTTTGGTAAATGCATTAATTGTCTTTTTCAGCTCCTCAGAATACAGAAAGCTTCGTATCATCAGGAAGAGATGAGACCAGTATCACTCTGCAGTGGAATAAAGTGAACAACAATGTCAGCTTCATTCTCCAGTTTAATGGTTCAGAGACAAACATCAATGCACCAGATGGAGATGGACCAGTAACTCACACAGTCTCATCTCTCACTGCTGGAACTGAATACACATTCACTCTCTTCTCTGTGTTTGAGAACATCAGAAGCAGTGGTGTCAACATCTCTGCAGTCACTGGTGAGATGTTTCTCTTCATCATCATGCACCATAGCAACTCATCGAGCAAATTTGCTTCAGTAATCTATTGTGAATTTTACTTAAATTTTCTGACCATAGTATATTCTGAATTAATGTCCTTTTTCACTTCATGCACCTTTCGTCATTTTAAAACACAGTAAGATTATCGAGTTTAAAACTCCTTTGGAATTTTTAACCATAAGTCAAAAAAGTATCCAGTATTTATGACCAAATATCACACAAATAAAAGTTACACATAATGGAGTAATGTTGATAGGGAGATGAAGCATGAATCTTTTTTAGGTGGAGTTCCTGTTTGATTAAATTTGTTTCTTTCTGTTTTTCTTTTTCAGCTCCTCAGAACACAGACAGCTTCATATCATCAGGACAAGATGAGACCAGTATCACTCTGCAGTGGAATAAAGTGAACAACAATGTCAGCTTCATTCTCCAGTTTAATGGTTCAGAAACAAGCATCAATGCACCAGATGGAGATGGACCAGTAACTCACACAGTCTCATCTCTCACTGCTGGAACTGAATACACATTCACTCTCTTCTCTGTGTTTGAGAACATCAGAAGCAGTGGTGTCATCATCTCTGCAGTCACTGGTGAGATCTTCATAATTATCGACTGCAGCATCACAACAAAGCACCATGTGATTTTTAGTACATCAGTATACAATAAACATGGATCTGCTCATCTTCATTCACCTTTTATCAAATTTATTTTTTATACCATACAGTGTGTGCTTTTAAAAACAGCAAAATGATCTAAAGTAAAGCTCCTTTGGAGTCTATTATCTCTTTTGATTATAATAATATCTCTTGTCAAACAAAATGTTATGTTACATAATAAGCAGTTTAATTTAGTAAGAGCATTTTTTATTAAGTTTTGTTGTTCATACTATCAGCATCAGATTTCATCAGGTGACGTAAACAAAAAAACAAAAACAAAACAAAATTTTGACAGGTCAAAGGTCAAACTAACAAATAATTCTTTCTTTTTTTTGGTAAATGCATTAATTGTCTTTTTCAGCTCCTCAGAATACAGAAAGCTTCATATCATCAGGAAGAGATGAGACCAGTATCACTCTGCAGTGGAATAAAGTGAACAACAATGTCAGCTTCATTCTCCAGTTTAATGGTTCAGAGACAAACATCAATGCATCAGATGGAGATGTACCAGTAACTCACACAGTCTCATCTCTCACTGCTGGAACTGAATACACATTCACTCTCTTCTCTGTGTTTGAGAACATCAGAAGCAGTGGTGTCAACATCTCTGCAGTCACTGGTGAGATGTTTCTCTTCATCATCATGCACCATAGCAAGTCATCAATCAAATTAGCTTCAGTTATCTATTGTGAATTTTACTTAAATTTTCTGACCATACTATGTTCTGAATTAATGTCCTTTTTCACTTCATGCACCTTACATCATTTAAAAACACAGTAAGATCATCGAGTTTAAAACTCCCTTGGAGTTTTTAACCATGAGTCAAAAAAGTATCCAGTATTTATGACCAAATATCACGCAAATACAAATCACACAAAATGGAACAATTTTGATCGGGACATGAAGCCTGGATCTTTTTTACCTGTAGTTCTTGTTTGATTAAATTTGCTTCTTTCTCTTTTTCTGTTTCAGCTCCTCAGAACACAGAAAGCTTCATATCATCAGGACAAGATGAGACCAGTATCACTCTGCAGTGGAATAAAGTGAACAACAATGTCAGCTTCATTCTCCAGTTTAATGGTTCAGAAACAAGCATCAATGCACCAGATGGAGATGGACCAGTAACTCACACAGTCTCATCTCTCACTGCTGGAACTAAATACACATTCACTCTCTTCTCTGTGTTTGAGAACATCAGAAGCAGTGGTGTCATCATCTCTGCAGTCACTGGTGAGATCTTCATAATTATCTACTGTAGCATCACAACAAAGCACCATGTGATTTTTAGTACATCAGTATACAATTAATATGGATCTGCTCTTCTTCATTCATCTTTTATCAAATTTATTTTTTATACCATACAGTGTGTGCTTTTAAAAACAGCAAAATGATCTAAAGTAAAGCTCCTTTGGAGTCTATTATCTCTTTTGATTATAATAATATCTCTTGTCAAACAAAATGTTATGTTACATAATAAGCAGTTTAATTTAGTAAGAGCATTTTTTATTAAGTTTTGTTGTTCATACTATCAGCATCAGATTTCATCAGGTGAAGTAAACAAAAAAACAAAAACAAAACAAAATTTTGACAGGTCAAAGGTCAAACTAACAAATAATTCTTTCTTTTTTTTGGTAAATGCATTAATTGTCTTTTTCAGCTCCTCAGAATACAGAAAGCTTCATATCATCAGGAAGAGATGAGACCAGTATCACTCTGCAGTGGAATAAAGTGAACAACAATGTCAGCTTCATTCTCCAGTTTAATGGTTCAGAGACAAACATCATTGCACCAGATGGAGATGGACCAGTAACTCACACAGTCTCATCTCTCACTGCTGGAACTGAATACACATTCACTCTCTTCTCTGTGTTTGAGAACATCAGAAGCAGTGGTGTCATCATCTCTGCAGTCACTGGTGAGATGTTTCTCTTCATCATCATGCACCATAGCAACTCATCGAGTAAATTTGCTTTAGAGTTATCAATTGTAAAATGAATGATAATTTTCTGATAATAATATATCCTGAATTAATGTCCTTTTTCACTCCACGCACATTCCGTCATTTTAAAACACAGTAAGATCATTAAGTTTAAAACTCCTTTGGAGTTTTTAACCATCAATCATAAAAGTATCCAGTATTTATGAACAAATGTCATACATAGGTACATGAAGCCTAAATCTTTTTTACGTGGAGTTCCTGTTTGATTAAATTTGTTTCTTTCTGTTTTTCTTTTTCAGCTCCTCAGAACACAGAAAGCTTCGTATCATCAGGACAAGATGAGACCAGTATCACTCTGCAGTGGAATAAAGTGAACAACAATGTCAGCTTCATTCTCCAGTTTAATGGTTCAGAAACAAGCATCAATGCACCAGATGGAGATGGACCAGTAACTCACACAGTCTCATCTCTCACTGCTGGAACTAAATACACATTCACTCTCTTCTCTGTGTTTGAGAACATCAGAAGCAGTGGTGTCATCATCTCTGCAGTCACTGGTGAGATCTTCATAATTATCTACTGTAGCATCACAACAAAGCACCATGTGATTTTTAGTACATCAGTATACAATTAATATGGATCTGCTCTTCTTCATTCATCTTTTATCAAATTTATTTTTTATACCATACAGTGTGTGCTTTTAAAAACAGCAAAATGATCTAAAGTAAAGCTCCTTTGGAGTCTATTATCTCTTTTGATTATAATAATATCTCTTGTCAAACAAAATGTTATGTTACATAATAAGCAGTTTAATTTAGTAAGAGCATTTTTTATTAAGTTTTGTTGTTCATACTATCAGCATCAGATTTCATCAGGTGAAGTAAACAAAAAAACAAAAACAAAACAAAATTTTGACAGGTCAAAGGTCAAACTAACAAATAATTCTTTCTTTTTTTTGGTAAATGCATTAATTGTCTTTTTCAGCTCCTCAGAATACAGAAAGCTTCATATCATCAGGAAGAGATGAGACCAGTATCACTCTGCAGTGGAATAAAGTGAACAACAATGTCAGCTTCATTCTCCAGTTTAATGGTTCAGAGACAAACATCAATGCATCAGATGGAGATGTACCAGTAACTCACACAGTCTCATCTCTCACTGCTGGAACTGAATACACATTCACTCTCTTCTCTGTGTTTGAGAACATCAGAAGCAGTGGTGTCAACATCTCTGCAGTCACTGGTGAGATGTTTCTCTTCATCATCATGCACCATAGCAAGTCATCAATCAAATTAGCTTCAGTTATCTATTGTGAATTTTACTTAAATTTTCTGACCATACTATGTTCTGAATTAATGTCCTTTTTCACTTCATGCACCTTACATCATTTAAAAACACAGTAAGATCATCGAGTTTAAAACTCCCTTGGAGTTTTTAACCATGAGTCAAAAAAGTATCCAGTATTTATGACCAAATATCACGCAAATACAAATCACACAAAATGGAACAATTTTGATCGGGACATGAAGCCTGGATCTTTTTTACCTGTAGTTCTTGTTTGATTAAATTTGCTTCTTTCTCTTTTTCTGTTTCAGCTCCTCAGAACACAGAAAGCTTCATATCATCAGGACAAGATGAGACCAGTATCACTCTGCAGTGGAATAAAGTGAACAACAATGTCAGCTTCATTCTCCAGTTTAATGGTTCAGAAACAAGCATCAATGCACCAGATGGAGATGGACCAGTAACTCACACAGTCTCATCTCTCACTGCTGGAACTAAATACACATTCACTCTCTTCTCTGTGTTTGAGAACATCAGAAGCAGTGGTGTCATCATCTCTGCAGTCACTGGTGAGATCTTCATAATTATCTACTGTAGCATCACAACAAAGCACCATGTGATTTTTAGTACATCAGTATACAATTAATATGGATCTGCTCTTCTTCATTCATCTTTTATCAAATTTATTTTTTATACCATACAGTGTGTGCTTTTAAAAACAGCAAAATGATCTAAAGTAAAGCTCCTTTGGAGTCTATTATCTCTTTTGATTATAATAATATCTCTTGTCAAACAAAATGTTATGTTACATAATAAGCAGTTTAATTTAGTAAGAGCATTTTTTATTAAGTTTTGTTGTTCATACTATCAGCATCAGATTTCATCAGGTGAAGTAAACAAAAAAACAAAAACAAAACAAAATTTTGACAGGTCAAAGGTCAAACTAACAAATAATTCTTTCTTTTTTTTGGTAAATGCATTAATTGTCTTTTTCAGCTCCTCAGAATACAGAAAGCTTCATATCATCAGGAAGAGATGAGACCAGTATCACTCTGCAGTGGAATAAAGTGAACAACAATGTCAGCTTCATTCTCCAGTTTAATGGTTCAGAGACAAACATCATTGCACCAGATGGAGATGGACCAGTAACTCACACAGTCTCATCTCTCACTGCTGGAACTGAATACACATTCACTCTCTTCTCTGTGTTTGAGAACATCAGAAGCAGTGGTGTCATCATCTCTGCAGTCACTGGTGAGATGTTTCTCTTCATCATCATGCACCATAGCAACTCATCGAGTAAATTTGCTTTAGAGTTATCAATTGTAAAATGAATGATAATTTTCTGATAATAATATATCCTGAATTAATGTCCTTTTTCACTCCACGCACATTCCGTCATTTTAAAACACAGTAAGATCATTAAGTTTAAAACTCCTTTGGAGTTTTTAACCATCAATCATAAAAGTATCCAGTATTTATGAACAAATGTCATACATAGGTACATGAAGCCTAAATCTTTTTTACGTGGAGTTCCTGTTTGATTAAATTTGTTTCTTTCTGTTTTTCTTTTTCAGCTCCTCAGAACACAGGCAGCTTCATATCATCAGGACAAGATGAGACCAGTATCACTCTGCAGTGGAATAAAGTGAACAACAATGTCAGCTTCATTCTCCAGTTTAATGGTTCAGAAACAAGCATCAATGCACCAGATGGAGATGGACCAGTAACTCACACAGTCTCATCTCTCACTGCTGGAACTGAATACACATTCACTCTCTTCTCTGTGTTTGAGAACATCAGAAGCAGTGGTGTCAGCATATCTGCAGTCACTGGTGAGATCTTCATAATTATCTACTGTAGCATCACAACAAAGCACCATGTGATTTTTAGTACATCAGTATACAATTAATATGGATCTGCTCTTCTTCATTCATCTTTTATCAAATTTATTTTTTATACCATACAGTGTGTGCTTTTAAAAACAGCAAAATGATCTAAAGTAAAGCTCCTTTGGAGTCTATTATCTCTTTTGATTATAATAATATCTCTTGTCAAACAAAATGTTATGTTACATAATAAGCAGTTTAATTTAGTAAGAGCATTTTTTATTAAGTTTTGTTGTTCATACTATCAGCATCAGATTTCATCAGGTGACGTAAACAAAAAAACAAAAACAAAACAAAATTTTGACAGGTCAAAGGTCAAACTAACAAATAATTCTTTCTTTTTTTTGGTAAATGCATTAATTGTCTTTTTCAGCTCCTCAGAATACAGAAAGCTTCATATCATCAGGAAGAGATGAGACCAGTATCACTCTGCAGTGGAATAAAGTGAACAACAATGTCAGCTTCATTCTCCAGTTTAATGGTTCAGAGACAAACATCATTGCACCAGATGGAGATGGACCAGTAACTCACACAGTCTCATCTCTCACTGCTGGAACTGAATACACATTCACTCTCTTCTCTGTGTTTGAGAACATCAGAAGCAGTGGTGTCAACATCTCTGCAGTCACTGGTGAGATCATGAACTTCATCGTTAATCACTTCAGCAACTCTTCAAACCATCAAGTCCTTTTTAGTACACCAGTGTATAATCAGCATGTATTTGCTGGTCATATTATTTCATCAGTAAAAGTGCTGCTTCGTAGCAAACACACGACGTGCTTTTTCATTAATATATTGCTCATTGCATTTCTTGCTGGAAAAAAATATTGTCTTTTATGAAGCAGTCAAACTTGAAAAATGTTTTTGTTCCTGATCATCAGCATCAGATTTTGTTTAACTGTGATGAATAATGGACCTAATACAAAAATGTTTCAGAGCATTATCAGCAGTTACTTTCAATCACAGCAATGTGATCTTATTTAGAACTCCTTTGGAGTTTAGTTTCTTGTTGGTGTCCATGTTGTCAGCACCAGATTTCATTGATACGAGATTGAAAATTGATCGACTGTGAAAAAACAGGCCCAGCGTAAAATTAACTAAAGTGAATGCCATAACTATTTTTGATAAATGCATAAACTTCTCTTTCTTTCTCAGCTCCTCAGAACACAGAAAGCTTCGTATCATCAGGAAGAGATGAGACCAGCATCACTCTGCAGTGGAATAAAGTGAACAACAATGTCAGCTTCGTTCTCCAGTTTAATGGTTCAGAGACAAACATCAATGCACCAGATGGAGATGGACCAGTAACTCACACAGTCTCATCTCTCACTGCTGGAACTGAATACACATTCACTCTCTTCTCTGTGTTTGAGAACATCAGAAGCAGTGGTGTCAACATCTCTGCAGTCACTGGTGAGATGTTTCTCTTCATCATCATGCACCATAGCAACTCATCGAGCAAATTTGCTTCAGTTATCTATTGTGAATTTTACTTAAATTTTCTGACCATACTATGTTCTGAATTAATGTCCTTTTTCACTTCATGCACCTTACATCATTTTAAAACACAGTAAGATCATCGAGTTTAAAACTCCTTTGGAGTTTTTAACCATAAGTCAAAAAGGTATCCAGTATTTATGACCAAATATCACGCAAATAAAAGTTACACATATTGGAGTAATGTTGATAGGGAGATGAAGCTTGAATCTTTTTTAGGTGGAGTTCCTGTTTGATTAAATTTGTTTCTTTCTGTTTTTCTTTTTCAGCTCCTCAGAACACAGACAGCTTCATATCATCAGGACAAGATGAGACCAGTATCACTCTGCAGTGGAATAAAGTGAACAACAATGTCATCTTTATTTTCCAGTTTAATGGTTCAGAGACAACCATCATTGCACCAGATGGAGATGGACCAGTAACTCACACAGTCTCGTCTCTCACTGCTGGAACTGAATACACATTCACTCTCTTCTCTGTGTTTGAGAACATCAGAAGCAGTGGTGTCAACATCTCTGCAGTCACTGGTGAGATACTTCAATTCATTAATCTATATTGAAATAAGCGCAACACTATTTCTTCATTTTAACTGTTGACAGCAAATTTATGAGAAGTAATAGACATGATTCACATTCAATAATTTGACAGCTGTTAAATAGTCAACAGCAGATGGTTGAGGAAGTTATGTTTTTTCAGTGGACTATGTGGAGCAGACATTTAAACTGACTGTGGTGTCTATTTAACTGATGCTCATTGAGATCTGCCAATAAACAGTTTGAGTGTGACTTTAAGAACTGCATTTCTCACCTTAAAACGACTCTGAAAGTGAAACAAGATATATCAACGTAAACATCCAAAAGAAGACAACGTGATTGTTCTACACATTTAAAGAACCAGTACCAATGAGTTGTCATTGTCACCTTTGTTTTTCTGTCGCAGCTCCTCCAAACGCAGAAGGCTTCAAATCATCAGGGCAAGATGAGACCAGTATCACTCTGCAGTGGAAAAAAATGAACAGCAGTGTCAGCTTCATTCTCCAGTTTAATGGTTCAGAGACAAACATCATTGCACCAGATGGAGATGGACCAGTAACTCACACAGTCTCATCTCTCACTGCTGGAACTAAATACACGTTCACTCTCTTCTACGTACTTGAGAACGTCAGAAGCAGTGGTGTCAACATCTCTGCAGTCACTGGTAAGATAACTGGCTCCAATATATAACCTGTGTCCCCTCAGAAAAGCAGCATAAGCTTTTCCAGACAGTACAGTAAACTTTCAACGTGTTAGTTAGGTAGAATAATCACTCACTGTATATAATTTAAATTAATTTACTCCTATTTATTGGCCACCTCAGTGAAATCCATGTTCATCTGGAAAAATTAGGGGTTTTATTTTAGTGATTCACGCACATGGTGTAATGTGAATTGTATAAGTGCAGTTAAGGAGTGTCCAAATTCACTTTGGCCTGTTTAACGTGGAGAAACTGAGCCCACAGTAAGGTTTATGAATATCAAATGGTGGTAGTTAGTCTCTTAATTAATCATAGGTGTGTTTATTGTGTGCACCATAAAATAAGACATTGTCGTCTCCTATTGCCTTTAAGAACCAGGTTCACTTAAACTTTGGGGAATTGTTATTGTAATGATATAACAAGTAATAGGAAAGAATGCTTTTCTGCAGAGAAAACTGATCTGCCACATTGCTGATCTTTACACATCAAAATAATCTTTAACATTGTTATCACCACTCATCCCCTTTAAAATATGCCAAAAGATTGAAAACATAAAAATGACAATAATCTGATTAAAGCCACAACATTTTAAAAATTGATAAGGTTTACTACTTTATAGTATATGCGATTTATCTTTATTAAAATCTGAATTGACGTGGCTTCTTTCCAATCAAAATAAAAGTTCCTGCTCGTGTTGTTTATTAAATTTTGAGTTTGATTTGCTTAATTTGTTTTCCCTTATTTTTCTTACTCAACTTCTTATCCCGTATTGTTCCTGAAATATAGTATTTTTCATTGAAACATGAGTTACCCATTTAGTTGTTTTCAAACACCTTAAAATATTGTGTTTTCAGTTTACGCATCAAAGCCACTGTACTGTTCCCATATACTGTATGATCTTTGGAAGTACTGTCTAAAATATGAAACTTGTCCCTCAGAGTCAGCAGGAGTTTCCATGTAGCGGTGCAAATTTTAAAATTTTAGCAGCTCGGAGTTATGACTTTGATCAAATCTCTTCACTGCTATATCTGTGTCTTAAAGGCAACATTTGGTTTTGTTAACAATGGGATCAAAATGAGGCAACTTCAATAACTTTCATAGGAAGTCCTTTGATTACGAATTTATTTAGTTTGTTTTTCTGTTTCAGCTCCTCAGAACACAGAAAGCTTCATATCATCAGGAAGAGATGAGACCAGTATCACTCTGCAGTGGAATAAAGTGAACAACAATGTCAGTTTTCTTCTCCAGTTTAATGGTGCAGAGACAAGCATCAATGCACCAGATGGAGATGGACCAGTAACTCACACAGTCTCATCTCTCACTGCTGGAACTGAATACACATTCACTCTCTTCTCTGTGTTTGAGAACATCAGAAGCAGTGGTGTCAACATCTCTGCAGTCACTGGTGAGATGTTTCTCTTCATCATCATGCACCATAGCAACTCATCAAGAAAATTAGCTTTAGAGTTATCAATTGTAAAGTAAATTATAAATTTCTGATAAAAATATATCCTGAATTAATGTCCTTTTTCACTCCATGCACATTATGTCATTTTGAAACACAGCAAGATCATTAAGTTTGAAAATCCTTTGGAGTTTTTAACCATGAGTCAAAAAAGTATCCAGTCTTTCTGACCAAATTTCACGCAAATACAAATCACACAAAATGGAGCAATTTTGATAGGGAGATGAAGCCTGGATCTTTTTTACGTGTAGTTCTTGTTTGATTAAATTTGCTTCTTTCTCTTTTTCTGTTTCAGCTCCTCAGAACACAGAAAGCTTCATATCATCAGGACAAGATGAGACCAGTATCACTCTGCAGTGGAATAAAGTGAACAACAATGTCAGCTTCATTCTCCAGTTTAATGGTGCAGAGACAAACATCAATGCACCAGATGGAGATGGACCAGTAACTCACACAGTCTCATCTCTCACTGCTGGAACTGAATACACATTCATTCTCTTCTCTGTGTTTGAGAACATCAGAAGCAGTGGTGTCAACATCTCTGCAGTCACTGGTGAGATGTTTCTCTTCATCATCATGCACCATAGCAACTCATCGAGTAAATTTGCTTTAGAGTTATTTATTATGAATTTAACTTTAATTTTCTGAGCATAGTATATTCTGAATCAATGTCCTTTTTCAATCCATGCACATTACGTAATTTTGAAACACAGTAAGATCATTGAGTTTAAAACTCCTTTGGAGTCTCATCATTCTCGTAAGTCTCATGAGTCAAAAAAGTACCCAGTATTTATGACCAAATGTCATTCAAATAAAGAAAGACAAAAAATGGAGCACTTTTGACAGGGAGATGAAGCCTGGATCTTTTTTTACGTGTAGTTCTTGTTTGATTAAATTTGCATCTTTCTCTTTTTCAGCTCCTCAGAACACAGAAAGCTTCATATCATCAGGAAGAGATGAGACCAGTATCACTCTGCAGTGGAATAAAGTGAACAACAATGTCAGCTTCATTCTCCAGTTTAATGGTTCAGAGACAAACATCAATGCACCAGATGGAGATGGACCAGTAACTCACACAGTCTCATCTCTCACTGCTGGAACTGAATACACATTCACTCTCTTCTCTGTGTTTGAGAACATCAGAAGCAGTGGTGTCAGCATCTCTGCAGTCACTGGTGAGATCATGAACTTCATCGTTAATCACTTCAGCAACTCTTCAAACCATCAAGTCCTTTTTAGTACACCAGTGTATAATCAGCATGTATTCGCTGGTCATATTATTTCATCAGTAAAAGTGCTGCTTCGTAGCAAACACACGACGTGGTTTTTCATTAATATATTGCTCATTACATTTCTTGCTGGAAAAAAATATTGTCTTTTATGAAGCAGTCAAACTTGAAAAATGTTTTTGTTCCTGATCATCAGCATCAGATTTTGTTTAACTGTGATGAATAATGGACCTAATACAAAAATGTTTCAGAGCATTATCAGCAGTTACTTTCAATCACAGCAATGTGATCTTATTTAGAACTCCTTTGGAGTTTAGTTTCTTGTTGGTGTCCATGTTGTCAGCACCAGATTTCATTGATACGAGATTGAAAATTGATCGACTGTGAAAAAACAGGCCCAGCGTAAAATTAACTAAAGTTAATGCCATAATTATTTTTGATAAATGCATAAACTTCTCTTTCTTTCTCAGCTCCTCAGAACACAGACAGCTTCATATCATCAGGACAAGATGAGACCAGTATCACTCTGCAGTGGAATAAAGTGAACAACAATGTCAGCTTCATTCTCCAGTTTAATGGTTCAGAGACAAACATCAATGCACCAGATGGAGATGGACCAGTAACTCACACAGTCTCATCTCTCACTGCTGGAACTGAATACACATTCACTCTCTTCTCTGTGTTTGAGAACATCAGAAGCAGTGGTGTCATCATCTCTGCAGTCACTGGTGAGATGTTTCTCTTCATCATCATGCACCATAGCAACTCATCGAGTAAATTTGCTTTAGAGTTATCAATTGTAAAATGAATGATAATTTTCTGATAATAATATATCCTGAATTAATGTCCTTTTTCACTCCACGCACATTCCGTCATTTGAAAACACAGTAAGATCATTAAGTTTAAAACTCCTTTGGAGTTTTTAACCATCAATCATAAAAGTATCCAGTATTTATGAACAAATGTCACACATAGGTACATGAAGCCTAAATCTTTTTTACGTGGAGTTCCTGTTTGATTAATTTGGTTTCTTTCTCTTTTTCTTTCTCAGCTCCTCAGAACACAGAAAGCTTCGTATCATCAGGAAGAGATGAGACCAGTGTCACTCTGCAGTGGAATAAAGTGAACAACAATGTCAGCTTCATTCTCCAGTTTAATGGTTCAGAGACAAACATCAATGCACCAGATGGAGATGGACCAGTAACTCACACAGTCTCATCTCTCACTGCTGGAACTGAATACACATTCACTCTCTTCTCTGTGTTTGAGAACATCAGAAGCAGTGGTGTCAACATCTCTGCAGTCACTGGTGAGATGTTTCTCTTCATCATCATGCACCATAGCAACTCATCGAGCAAATTTGCTTCAGTTATCTATTATGAATTTTACTTAAATTTTCTGACCATACTATGTTCTGAATTAATGTCCTTTTTCACTTCATGCACCTTACATCATTTAAAAACACAGTAAGATCATCGAGTTTAAAACTCCTTTGGAGTTTTTAACCATAAGTCAAAAAGGTATCCAGTATTTATGACCAAATATCACGCAAATAAAAGTTACACATATTGGAGTAATGTTGATAGGGAGATGAAGCTTGAATCTTTTTTAGGTGGAGTTCCTGTTTGATTAAATTTGTTTCTTTCTGTTTTTCTTTTTCAGCTCCTCAGAACACAGACAGCTTCATATCATCAGGACAAGATGAGACCAGTATCACTCTGCGGTGGAATAAAGTGAACAACAATGTCAGCTTCATTCTCCAGTTTAATGGTTCAGAAACAAGCATCAATGCACCAGATGGAGATGGACCAGTAACTCACACAGTCTCATCTCTCACTGCTGGAACTGAATACACATTCACTCTCTTCTCTGTGTTTGAGAACATCAGAAGCAGTGGTGTCATCATCTCTGCAGTCACTGGTGAGATCTTCATAATTATCTACTGTAGCATCACAACAAAGCACCATGTGATGTTTAGTACATCAGTATACAATTAACATGGATCTGCTCATCTTCATTCACCTTTTATCAAATTTATTTTTTATGCCATACAGTGTGTGCTTTTAAAAACAGCAAAATGATCTAAAGTAAAGCTCATTTGGAGTCTATTATCTCTTTTGATTATAATAATATCTCTTGTCAAACAAAATGTTATGTTACATAATAAGCAGTTTAATTTAGTAAGATTATTTTTTATTAAGTTTTGTTGTTCATACTATCAGCATCAGATTTCATCAGGTGACGTAAACAGAAAAAACAAAAACAAAACAAAATTTCGACAGGTCAAAGGTCAAACTAACAAAGAATTCTTTCTTTTTTTTTGTAAATGCATTAATTGTCTTTTTCAGCTCCTCAGAATACAGACAGCTTCATATCATCAGGACAAGATGAGACCAGTCTCACTCTGCAGTGGAATAAAGTGAACAACAATGTCAGCTTCGTTCTCCAGTTTAATGGTTCAGAGACAAACATCAATGCACCAGATGGAGATGGACCAGTAACTCACACAGTCTCATCTCTCACTGCTGGAACTGAATACACATTCACTCTCTTCTCTGTGTTTGAGAACATCAGAAGCAGTGGTGTCAACATCTCTGCAGTCACTGGTGAGATCATGAACTTCATCGTTAATCACTTCAGCAACTCTTCAAACCATCAAGTCCTTTTTAGTACACCAGTGTATAATCAGCATGTATTTGCTGGTCATATTATTTCATCAGTAAAAGTGCTGCTTCGTAGCAAACACACGACGTGCTTTTTCATTAATATATTGCTCATTGCATTTCTTGCTGGAAAAAAATATTGTCTTTTATGAAGCAGTCAAACTTGAAAAATGTTTTTGTTCCTGATCATCAGCATCAGATTTTGTTTAACTGTGATGAATAATGGACCTAATACAAAAATGTTTCAGAGCATTATCAGCAGTTACTTTCAATCACAGCAATGTGATCTTATTTAGAACTCCTTTGGAGTTTAGTTTCTTGTTGGTGTCCATGTTGTCAGCACCAGATTTCATTGATACGAGATTGAAAATTGATCGACTGTGAAAAAACAGGCCCAGCGTAAAATTAACTAAAGTGAATGCCATAACTATTTTTGATAAATGCATAAACTTCTCTTTCTTTCTCAGCTCCTCAGAACACAGAAAGCTTCGTATCATCAGGAAGAGATGAGACCAGCATCACTCTGCAGTGGAATAAAGTGAACAACAATGTCAGCTTCGTTCTCCAGTTTAATGGTTCAGAGACAAACATCAATGCACCAGATGGAGATGGACCAGTAACTCACACAGTCTCATCTCTCACTGCTGGAACTGAATACACATTCACTCTCTTCTCTGTGTTTGAGAACATCAGAAGCAGTGGTGTCAACATCTCTGCAGTCACTGGTGAGATGTTTCTCTTCATCATCATGCACCATAGCAACTCATCGAGCAAATTTGCTTCAGTTATCTATTGTGAATTTTACTTAAATTTTCTGACCATACTATGTTCTGAATTAATGTCCTTTTTCACTTCATGCACCTTACATCATTTTAAAACACAGTAAGATCATCGAGTTTAAAACTCCTTTGGAGTTTTTAACCATAAGTCAAAAAGGTATCCAGTATTTATGACCAAATATCACGCAAATAAAAGTTACACATATTGGAGTAATGTTGATAGGGAGATGAAGCTTGAATCTTTTTTAGGTGGAGTTCCTGTTTGATTAAATTTGTTTCTTTCTGTTTTTCTTTTTCAGCTCCTCAGAACACAGACAGCTTCATATCATCAGGACAAGATGAGACCAGTATCACTCTGCAGTGGAATAAAGTGAACAACAATGTCATCTTTATTTTCCAGTTTAATGGTTCAGAGACAACCATCATTGCACCAGATGGAGATGGACCAGTAACTCACACAGTCTCGTCTCTCACTGCTGGAACTGAATACACATTCACTCTCTTCTCTGTGTTTGAGAACATCAGAAGCAGTGGTGTCAACATCTCTGCAGTCACTGGTGAGATACTTCAATTCATTAATCTATATTGAAATAAGCGCAACACTATTTCTTCATTTTAACTGTTGACAGCAAATTTATGA
Organism: Embiotoca jacksoni; assembly: GCF_022577435.1. Lineage (NCBI taxonomy): Eukaryota > Metazoa > Chordata > Actinopteri > Embiotocidae > Embiotoca > Embiotoca jacksoni. The sequence continues at coordinate 7,014,850 of NW_027185375.1, read as the reverse complement.
GAAGTAATAGACATGATTCACATTCAATAATTTGACAGCTGTTAAATAGTCAACAGCAGATGGTTGAGGAAGTTATGTTTTTTCAGTGGACTATGTGGAGCAGACATTTAAACTGACTGTGGTGTCTATTTAACTGATGCTCATTGAGATCTGCCAATAAACAGTTTGAGTGTGACTTTAAGAACTGCATTTCTCACCTTAAAACGACTCTGAAAGTGAAACAAGATATATCAACGTAAACATCCAAAAGAAGACAACGTGATTGTTCTACACATTTAAAGAACCAGTACCAATGAGTTGTCATTGTCACCTTTGTTTTTCTGTCGCAGCTCCTCCAAACGCAGAAGGCTTCAAATCATCAGGGCAAGATGAGACCAGTATCACTCTGCAGTGGAAAAAAATGAACAGCAGTGTCAGCTTCATTCTCCAGTTTAATGGTTCAGAGACAAACATCATTGCACCAGATGGAGATGGACCAGTAACTCACACAGTCTCATCTCTCACTGCTGGAACTAAATACACGTTCACTCTCTTCTACGTACTTGAGAACGTCAGAAGCAGTGGTGTCAACATCTCTGCAGTCACTGGTAAGATAACTGGCTCCAATATATAACCTGTGTCCCCTCAGAAAAGCAGCATAAGCTTTTCCAGACAGTACAGTAAACTTTCAACGTGTTAGTTAGGTAGAATAATCACTCACTGTATATAATTTAAATTAATTTACTCCTATTTATTGGCCACCTCAGTGAAATCCATGTTCATCTGGAAAAATTAGGGGTTTTATTTTAGTGATTCACGCACATGGTGTAATGTGAATTGTATAAGTGCAGTTAAGGAGTGTCCAAATTCACTTTGGCCTGTTTAACGTGGAGAAACTGAGCCCACAGTAAGGTTTATGAATATCAAATGGTGGTAGTTAGTCTCTTAATTAATCATAGGTGTGTTTATTGTGTGCACCATAAAATAAGACATTGTCGTCTCCTATTGCCTTTAAGAACCAGGTTCACTTAAACTTTGGGGAATTGTTATTGTAATGATATAACAAGTAATAGGAAAGAATGCTTTTCTGCAGAGAAAACTGATCTGCCACATTGCTGATCTTTACACATCAAAATAATCTTTAACATTGTTATCACCACTCATCCCCTTTAAAATATGCCAAAAGATTGAAAACATAAAAATGACAATAATCTGATTAAAGCCACAACATTTTAAAAATTGATAAGGTTTACTACTTTATAGTATATGCGATTTATCTTTATTAAAATCTGAATTGACGTGGCTTCTTTCCAATCAAAATAAAAGTTCCTGCTCGTGTTGTTTATTAAATTTTGAGTTTGATTTGCTTAATTTGTTTTCCCTTATTTTTCTTACTCAACTTCTTATCCCGTATTGTTCCTGAAATATAGTATTTTTCATTGAAACATGAGTTACCCATTTAGTTGTTTTCAAACACCTTAAAATATTGTGTTTTCAGTTTACGCATCAAAGCCACTGTACTGTTCCCATATACTGTATGATCTTTGGAAGTACTGTCTAAAATATGAAACTTGTCCCTCAGAGTCAGCAGGAGTTTCCATGTAGCGGTGCAAATTTTAAAATTTTAGCAGCTCGGAGTTATGACTTTGATCAAATCTCTTCACTGCTATATCTGTGTCTTAAAGGCAACATTTGGTTTTGTTAACAATGGGATCAAAATGAGGCAACTTCAATAACTTTCATAGGAAGTCCTTTGATTACGAATTTATTTAGTTTGTTTTTCTGTTTCAGCTCCTCAGAACACAGAAAGCTTCATATCATCAGGAAGAGATGAGACCAGTATCACTCTGCAGTGGAATAAAGTGAACAACAATGTCAGTTTTCTTCTCCAGTTTAATGGTGCAGAGACAAGCATCAATGCACCAGATGGAGATGGACCAGTAACTCACACAGTCTCATCTCTCACTGCTGGAACTGAATACACATTCACTCTCTTCTCTGTGTTTGAGAACATCAGAAGCAGTGGTGTCAACATCTCTGCAGTCACTGGTGAGATGTTTCTCTTCATCATCATGCACCATAGCAACTCATCAAGAAAATTAGCTTTAGAGTTATCAATTGTAAAGTAAATTATAAATTTCTGATAAAAATATATCCTGAATTAATGTCCTTTTTCACTCCATGCACATTATGTCATTTTGAAACACAGCAAGATCATTAAGTTTGAAAATCCTTTGGAGTTTTTAACCATGAGTCAAAAAAGTATCCAGTCTTTCTGACCAAATTTCACGCAAATACAAATCACACAAAATGGAGCAATTTTGATAGGGAGATGAAGCCTGGATCTTTTTTACGTGTAGTTCTTGTTTGATTAAATTTGCTTCTTTCTCTTTTTCTGTTTCAGCTCCTCAGAACACAGAAAGCTTCATATCATCAGGACAAGATGAGACCAGTATCACTCTGCAGTGGAATAAAGTGAACAACAATGTCAGCTTCATTCTCCAGTTTAATGGTGCAGAGACAAACATCAATGCACCAGATGGAGATGGACCAGTAACTCACACAGTCTCATCTCTCACTGCTGGAACTGAATACACATTCATTCTCTTCTCTGTGTTTGAGAACATCAGAAGCAGTGGTGTCAACATCTCTGCAGTCACTGGTGAGATGTTTCTCTTCATCATCATGCACCATAGCAACTCATCGAGTAAATTTGCTTTAGAGTTATTTATTATGAATTTAACTTTAATTTTCTGAGCATAGTATATTCTGAATCAATGTCCTTTTTCAATCCATGCACATTACGTAATTTTGAAACACAGTAAGATCATTGAGTTTAAAACTCCTTTGGAGTCTCATCATTCTCGTAAGTCTCATGAGTCAAAAAAGTACCCAGTATTTATGACCAAATGTCATTCAAATAAAGAAAGACAAAAAATGGAGCACTTTTGACAGGGAGATGAAGCCTGGATCTTTTTTTACGTGTAGTTCTTGTTTGATTAAATTTGCATCTTTCTCTTTTTCAGCTCCTCAGAACACAGAAAGCTTCATATCATCAGGAAGAGATGAGACCAGTATCACTCTGCAGTGGAATAAAGTGAACAACAATGTCAGCTTCATTCTCCAGTTTAATGGTTCAGAGACAAACATCAATGCACCAGATGGAGATGGACCAGTAACTCACACAGTCTCATCTCTCACTGCTGGAACTGAATACACATTCACTCTCTTCTCTGTGTTTGAGAACATCAGAAGCAGTGGTGTCAGCATCTCTGCAGTCACTGGTGAGATCATGAACTTCATCGTTAATCACTTCAGCAACTCTTCAAACCATCAAGTCCTTTTTAGTACACCAGTGTATAATCAGCATGTATTTGCTGGTCATATTATTTCATCAGTAAAAGTGCTGCTTCGTAGCAAACACACGACGTGCTTTTTCATTAATATATTGCTCATTGCATTTCTTGCTGGAAAAAAATATTGTCTTTTATGAAGCAGTCAAACTTGAAAAATGTTTTTGTTCCTGATCATCAGCATCAGATTTTGTTTAACTGTGATGAATAATGGACCTAATACAAAAATGTTTCAGAGCATTATCAGCAGTTACTTTCAATCACAGCAATGTGATCTTATTTAGAACTCCTTTGGAGTTTAGTTTCTTGTTGGTGTCCATGTTGTCAGCACCAGATTTCATTGATACGAGATTGAAAATTGATCGACTGTGAAAAAACAGGCCCAGCGTAAAATTAACTAAAGTGAATGCCATAACTATTTTTGATAAATGCATAAACTTCTCTTTCTTTCTCAGCTCCTCAGAACACAGAAAGCTTCGTATCATCAGGAAGAGATGAGACCAGCATCACTCTGCAGTGGAATAAAGTGAACAACAATGTCAGCTTCGTTCTCCAGTTTAATGGTTCAGAGACAAACATCAATGCACCAGATGGAGATGGACCAGTAACTCACACAGTCTCATCTCTCACTGCTGGAACTGAATACACATTCACTCTCTTCTCTGTGTTTGAGAACATCAGAAGCAGTGGTGTCAACATCTCTGCAGTCACTGGTGAGATGTTTCTCTTCATCATCATGCACCATAGCAACTCATCGAGCAAATTTGCTTCAGTTATCTATTGTGAATTTTACTTAAATTTTCTGACCATACTATGTTCTGAATTAATGTCCTTTTTCACTTCATGCACCTTACATCATTTTAAAACACAGTAAGATCATCGAGTTTAAAACTCCTTTGGAGTTTTTAACCATAAGTCAAAAAGGTATCCAGTATTTATGACCAAATATCACGCAAATAAAAGTTACACATATTGGAGTAATGTTGATAGGGAGATGAAGCTTGAATCTTTTTTAGGTGGAGTTCCTGTTTGATTAAATTTGTTTCTTTCTGTTTTTCTTTTTCAGCTCCTCAGAACACAGACAGCTTCATATCATCAGGACAAGATGAGACCAGTATCACTCTGCAGTGGAATAAAGTGAACAACAATGTCATCTTTATTTTCCAGTTTAATGGTTCAGAGACAACCATCATTGCACCAGATGGAGATGGACCAGTAACTCACACAGTCTCGTCTCTCACTGCTGGAACTGAATACACATTCACTCTCTTCTCTGTGTTTGAGAACATCAGAAGCAGTGGTGTCAACATCTCTGCAGTCACTGGTGAGATACTTCAATTCATTAATCTATATTGAAATAAGCGCAACACTATTTCTTCATTTTAACTGTTGACAGCAAATTTATGAGAAGTAATAGACATGATTCACATTCAATAATTTGACAGCTGTTAAATAGTCAACAGCAGATGGTTGAGGAAGTTATGTTTTTTCAGTGGACTATGTGGAGCAGACATTTAAACTGACTGTGGTGTCTATTTAACTGATGCTCATTGAGATCTGCCAATAAACAGTTTGAGTGTGACTTTAAGAACTGCATTTCTCACCTTAAAACGACTCTGAAAGTGAAACAAGATATATCAACGTAAACATCCAAAAGAAGACAACGTGATTGTTCTACACATTTAAAGAACCAGTACCAATGAGTTGTCATTGTCACCTTTGTTTTTCTGTCGCAGCTCCTCCAAACGCAGAAGGCTTCAAATCATCAGGGCAAGATGAGACCAGTATCACTCTGCAGTGGAAAAAAATGAACAGCAGTGTCAGCTTCATTCTCCAGTTTAATGGTTCAGAGACAAACATCATTGCACCAGATGGAGATGGACCAGTAACTCACACAGTCTCATCTCTCACTGCTGGAACTAAATACACGTTCACTCTCTTCTACGTACTTGAGAACGTCAGAAGCAGTGGTGTCAACATCTCTGCAGTCACTGGTAAGATAACTGGCTCCAATATATAACCTGTGTCCCCTCAGAAAAGCAGCATAAGCTTTTCCAGACAGTACAGTAAACTTTCAACGTGTTAGTTAGGTAGAATAATCACTCACTGTATATAATTTAAATTAATTTACTCCTATTTATTGGCCACCTCAGTGAAATCCATGTTCATCTGGAAAAATTAGGGGTTTTATTTTAGTGATTCACGCACATGGTGTAATGTGAATTGTATAAGTGCAGTTAAGGAGTGTCCAAATTCACTTTGGCCTGTTTAACGTGGAGAAACTGAGCCCACAGTAAGGTTTATGAATATCAAATGGTGGTAGTTAGTCTCTTAATTAATCATAGGTGTGTTTATTGTGTGCACCATAAAATAAGACATTGTCGTCTCCTATTGCCTTTAAGAACCAGGTTCACTTAAACTTTGGGGAATTGTTATTGTAATGATATAACAAGTAATAGGAAAGAATGCTTTTCTGCAGAGAAAACTGATCTGCCACATTGCTGATCTTTACACATCAAAATAATCTTTAACATTGTTATCACCACTCATCCCCTTTAAAATATGCCAAAAGATTGAAAACATAAAAATGACAATAATCTGATTAAAGCCACAACATTTTAAAAATTGATAAGGTTTACTACTTTATAGTATATGCGATTTATCTTTATTAAAATCTGAATTGACGTGGCTTCTTTCCAATCAAAATAAAAGTTCCTGCTCGTGTTGTTTATTAAATTTTGAGTTTGATTTGCTTAATTTGTTTTCCCTTATTTTTCTTACTCAACTTCTTATCCCGTATTGTTCCTGAAATATAGTATTTTTCATTGAAACATGAGTTACCCATTTAGTTGTTTTCAAACACCTTAAAATATTGTGTTTTCAGTTTACGCATCAAAGCCACTGTACTGTTCCCATATACTGTATGATCTTTGGAAGTACTGTCTAAAATATGAAACTTGTCCCTCAGAGTCAGCAGGAGTTTCCATGTAGCGGTGCAAATTTTAAAATTTTAGCAGCTCGGAGTTATGACTTTGATCAAATCTCTTCACTGCTATATCTGTGTCTTAAAGGCAACATTTGGTTTTGTTAACAATGGGATCAAAATGAGGCAACTTCAATAACTTTCATAGGAAGTCCTTTGATTACGAATTTATTTAGTTTGTTTTTCTGTTTCAGCTCCTCAGAACACAGAAAGCTTCATATCATCAGGAAGAGATGAGACCAGTATCACTCTGCAGTGGAATAAAGTGAACAACAATGTCAGTTTTCTTCTCCAGTTTAATGGTGCAGAGACAAGCATCAATGCACCAGATGGAGATGGACCAGTAACTCACACAGTCTCATCTCTCACTGCTGGAACTGAATACACATTCACTCTCTTCTCTGTGTTTGAGAACATCAGAAGCAGTGGTGTCAACATCTCTGCAGTCACTGGTGAGATGTTTCTCTTCATCATCATGCACCATAGCAACTCATCAAGAAAATTAGCTTTAGAGTTATCAATTGTAAAGTAAATTATAAATTTCTGATAAAAATATATCCTGAATTAATGTCCTTTTTCACTCCATGCACATTATGTCATTTTGAAACACAGCAAGATCATTAAGTTTGAAAATCCTTTGGAGTTTTTAACCATGAGTCAAAAAAGTATCCAGTCTTTCTGACCAAATTTCACGCAAATACAAATCACACAAAATGGAGCAATTTTGATAGGGAGATGAAGCCTGGATCTTTTTTACGTGTAGTTCTTGTTTGATTAAATTTGCTTCTTTCTCTTTTTCTGTTTCAGCTCCTCAGAACACAGAAAGCTTCATATCATCAGGACAAGATGAGACCAGTATCACTCTGCAGTGGAATAAAGTGAACAACAATGTCAGCTTCATTCTCCAGTTTAATGGTGCAGAGACAAACATCAATGCACCAGATGGAGATGGACCAGTAACTCACACAGTCTCATCTCTCACTGCTGGAACTGAATACACATTCATTCTCTTCTCTGTGTTTGAGAACATCAGAAGCAGTGGTGTCAACATCTCTGCAGTCACTGGTGAGATGTTTCTCTTCATCATCATGCACCATAGCAACTCATCGAGTAAATTTGCTTTAGAGTTATTTATTATGAATTTAACTTTAATTTTCTGAGCATAGTATATTCTGAATCAATGTCCTTTTTCAATCCATGCACATTACGTAATTTTGAAACACAGTAAGATCATTGAGTTTAAAACTCCTTTGGAGTCTCATCATTCTCGTAAGTCTCATGAGTCAAAAAAGTACCCAGTATTTATGACCAAATGTCATTCAAATAAAGAAAGACAAAAAATGGAGCACTTTTGACAGGGAGATGAAGCCTGGATCTTTTTTTACGTGTAGTTCTTGTTTGATTAAATTTGCATCTTTCTCAGCTCCTCAGAACACAGAAAGCTTCATATCATCAGGAAGAGATGAGACCAGTATCACTCTGCAGTGGAATAAAGTGAACAACAATGTCAGCTTCATTCTCCAGTTTAATGGTTCAGAGACAAACATCAATGCACCAGATGGAGATGGACCAGTAACTCACACAGTCTCATCTCTCACTGCTGGAACTGAATACACATTCACTCTCTTCTCTGTGTTTGAGAACATCAGAAGCAGTGGTGTCAACATCTCTGCAGTCACTGGTGAGATCATGAACTTCATCGTTAATCACTTCAGCAACTCTTCAAACCATCAAGTCCTTTTTAGTACACCAGTGTATAATCAGCATGTATTCGCTGGTCATATTATTTCATCAGTAAAAGTGCTGCTTCGTAGCAAACACACGACGTGCTTTTTCATTAATATATTGCTCATTACATTTCTTGCTGGAAAAAAATATTGTCTTTTATGAAGCAGTCAAACTTGAAAAATGTTTTTGTTCCTGATCATCAGCATCAGATTTTGTTTAACTGTGATGAATAATGGACCTAATACAAAAATGTTTCAGAGCATTATCAGCAGTTACTTTCAATCACAGCAATGTGATCTTATTTAGAACTCCTTTGGAGTTTAGTTTCTTGTTGGTGTCCATGTTGTCAGCACCAGATTTCATTGATACGAGATTGAAAATTGATCGACTGTGAAAAAACAGGCCCAGCGTAAAATTAACTAAAGTTAATGCCATAATTATTTTTGATAAATGCATAAACTTCTCTTTCTTTCTCAGCTCCTCAGAACACAGACAGCTTCATATCATCAGGACAAGATGAGACCAGTATCACTCTGCAGTGGAATAAAGTGAACAACAATGTCAGCTTCATTCTCCAGTTTAATGGTTCAGAGACAAACATCAATGCACCAGATGGAGATGGACCAGTAACTCACACAGTCTCATCTCTCACTGCTGGAACTGAATACACATTCACTCTCTTCTCTGTGTTTGAGAACATCAGAAGCAGTGGTGTCATCATCTCTGCAGTCACTGGTGAGATGTTTCTCTTCATCATCATGCACCATAGCAACTCATCGAGTAAATTTGCTTTAGAGTTATCAATTGTAAAATGAATGATAATTTTCTGATAATAATATATCCTGAATTAATGTCCTTTTTCACTCCACGCACATTCCGTCATTTGAAAACACAGTAAGATCATTAAGTTTAAAACTCCTTTGGAGTTTTTAACCATCAATCATAAAAGTATCCAGTATTTATGAACAAATGTCACACATAGGTACATGAAGCCTAAATCTTTTTTACGTGGAGTTCCTGTTTGATTAATTTGGTTTCTTTCTCTTTTTCTTTCTCAGCTCCTCAGAACACAGAAAGCTTCGTATCATCAGGAAGAGATGAGACCAGTGTCACTCTGCAGTGGAATAAAGTGAACAACAATGTCAGCTTCATTCTCCAGTTTAATGGTTCAGAGACAAACATCAATGCACCAGATGGAGATGGACCAGTAACTCACACAGTCTCATCTCTCACTGCTGGAACTGAATACACATTCACTCTCTTCTCTGTGTTTGAGAACATCAGAAGCAGTGGTGTCAACATCTCTGCAGTCACTGGTGAGATGTTTCTCTTCATCATCATGCACCATAGCAACTCATCAAGAAAATTAGCTTTAGAGTTATCAATTGTAAAGTAAATTATAAATTTCTGATAAAAATATATCCTGAATTAATGTCCTTTTTCACTCCATGCACATTATGTCATTTTGAAACACAGCAAGACCATTAAGTTTGAAAATCCTTTGGAGTTTTTAACCATGAGTCAAAAAAGTATCCAGTCTTTCTGACCAAATTTCACGCAAATACAAATCACGCAAAATGGAGCAATTTTGATAGGGAGATGAAGCCTGGATCTTTTTTACGTGTAGTTCTTGTTTGATTAAATTTGCTTCTTTCTCTTTTTCTGTTTCAGCTCCTCAGAACACAGAAAGCTTCATATCATCAGGACAAGATGAGACCAGTATCACTCTGCAGTGGAATAAAGTGAACAACAATGTCAGCTTCATTCTCCAGTTTAATGGTTCAGAGACAAACATCAATGCACCAGATGGAGATGGACCAGTAACTCACACAGTCTCATCTCTCACTGCTGGAACTGAATACACATTCACTCTCTTCTCTGTGTTTGAGAACATCAGAAGCAGTGGTGTCAACATCTCTGCAGTCACTGGTGAGATGTTTCTCTTCATCATCATGCACCATAGCAACTCATCGAGTAAATTTGCTTTAGAGTTATTTATTATGAATTTAACTTTAATTTTCTGAGCATAGTATATTCTGAATCAATGTCCTTTTTCAATCCATGCACATTACGTAATTTTGAAACACAGTAAGATCATTGAGTTTAAAACTCCTTTGGAGTCTCATCATTCTCGTAAGTCTCATGAGTCAAAAAAGTACCCAGTATTTATGACCAAATGTCATTCAAATAAAGAAAGACAAAAAATGGAGCACTTTTGACAGGGAGATGAAGCCTGGATCTTTTTTTACGTGTAGTTCTTGTTTGATTAAATTTGCATCTTTCTCTTTTTCAGCTCCTCAGAACACAGAAAGCTTCATATCATCAGGAAGAGATGAGACCAGTATCACTCTGCAGTGGAATAAAGTGAACAACAATGTCAGCTTCATTCTCCAGTTTAATGGTTCAGAGACAAACATCAATGCACCAGATGGAGATGGACCAGTAACTCACACAGTCTCATCTCTCACTGCTGGAACTGAATACACATTCACTCTCTTCTCTGTGTTTGAGAACATCAGAAGCAGTGGTGTCAGCATCTCTGCAGTCACTGGTGAGATCATGAACTTCATCGTTAATCACTTCAGCAACTCTTCAAACCATCAAGTCCTTTTTAGTACACCAGTGTATAATCAGCATGTATTCGCTGGTCATATTATTTCATCAGTAAAAGTGCTGCTTCGTAGCAAACACACGACGTGGTTTTTCATTAATATATTGCTCATTACATTTCTTGCTGGAAAAAAATATTGTCTTTTATGAAGCAGTCAAACTTGAAAAATGTTTTTGTTCCTGATCATCAGCATCAGATTTTGTTTAACTGTGATGAATAATGGACCTAATACAAAAATGTTTCAGAGCATTATCAGCAGTTACTTTCAATCACAGCAATGTGATCTTATTTAGAACTCCTTTGGAGTTTAGTTTCTTGTTGGTGTCCATGTTGTCAGCACCAGATTTCATTGATACGAGATTGAAAATTGATCGACTGTGAAAAAACAGGCCCAGCGTAAAATTAACTAAAGTTAATGCCATAATTATTTTTGATAAATGCATAAACTTCTCTTTCTTTCTCAGCTCCTCAGAACACAGACAGCTTCATATCATCAGGACAAGATGAGACCAGTATCACTCTGCAGTGGAATAAAGTGAACAACAATGTCAGCTTCATTCTCCAGTTTAATGGTTCAGAGACAAACATCAATGCACCAGATGGAGATGGACCAGTAACTCACACAGTCTCATCTCTCACTGCTGGAACTGAATACACATTCACTCTCTTCTCTGTGTTTGAGAACATCAGAAGCAGTGGTGTCATCATCTCTGCAGTCACTGGTGAGATGTTTCTCTTCATCATCATGCACCATAGCAACTCATCGAGTAAATTTGCTTTAGAGTTATCAATTGTAAAATGAATGATAATTTTCTGATAATAATATATCCTGAATTAATGTCCTTTTTCACTCCACGCACATTCCGTCATTTGAAAACACAGTAAGATCATTAAGTTTAAAACTCCTTTGGAGTTTTTAACCATCAATCATAAAAGTATCCAGTATTTATGAACAAATGTCACACATAGGTACATGAAGCCTAAATCTTTTTTACGTGGAGTTCCTGTTTGATTAATTTGGTTTCTTTCTCTTTTTCTTTCTCAGCTCCTCAGAACACAGAAAGCTTCGTATCATCAGGAAGAGATGAGACCAGTGTCACTCTGCAGTGGAATAAAGTGAACAACAATGTCAGCTTCATTCTCCAGTTTAATGGTTCAGAGACAAACATCAATGCACCAGATGGAGATGGACCAGTAACTCACACAGTCTCATCTCTCACTGCTGGAACTGAATACACATTCACTCTCTTCTCTGTGTTTGAGAACATCAGAAGCAGTGGTGTCAACATCTCTGCAGTCACTGGTGAGATGTTTCTCTTCATCATCATGCACCATAGCAACTCATCGAGCAAATTTGCTTCAGTTATCTATTATGAATTTTACTTAAATTTTCTGACCATACTATGTTCTGAATTAATGTCCTTTTTCACTTCATGCACCTTACATCATTTAAAAACACAGTAAGATCATCGAGTTTAAAACTCCTTTGGAGTTTTTAACCATAAGTCAAAAAGGTATCCAGTATTTATGACCAAATATCACGCAAATAAAAGTTACACATATTGGAGTAATGTTGATAGGGAGATGAAGCTTGAATCTTTTTTAGGTGGAGTTCCTGTTTGATTAAATTTGTTTCTTTCTGTTTTTCTTTTTCAGCTCCTCAGAACACAGACAGCTTCATATCATCAGGACAAGATGAGACCAGTATCACTCTGCGGTGGAATAAAGTGAACAACAATGTCAGCTTCATTCTCCAGTTTAATGGTTCAGAAACAAGCATCAATGCACCAGATGGAGATGGACCAGTAACTCACACAGTCTCATCTCTCACTGCTGGAACTGAATACACATTCACTCTCTTCTCTGTGTTTGAGAACATCAGAAGCAGTGGTGTCATCATCTCTGCAGTCACTGGTGAGATCTTCATAATTATCTACTGTAGCATCACAACAAAGCACCATGTGATGTTTAGTACATCAGTATACAATTAACATGGATCTGCTCATCTTCATTCACCTTTTATCAAATTTATTTTTTATGCCATACAGTGTGTGCTTTTAAAAACAGCAAAATGATCTAAAGTAAAGCTCCTTTGGAGTCTATTATCTCTTTTGATTATAATAATATCTCTTGTCAAACAAAATGTTATGTTACATAATAAGCAGTTTAATTTAGTAAGATTATTTTTTATTAAGTTTTGTTGTTCATACTATCAGCATCAGATTTCATCAGGTGACGTAAACAGAAAAAACAAAAACAAAACAAAATTTCGACAGGTCAAAGGTCAAACTAACAAAGAATTCTTTCTTTTTTTTTGTAAATGCATTAATTGTCTTTTTCAGCTCCTCAGAATACAGACAGCTTCATATCATCAGGACAAGATGAGACCAGTCTCACTCTGCAGTGGAATAAAGTGAACAACAATGTCAGCTTCATTCTCCAGTTTAATGGTTCAGAGACAAACATCAATGCACCAGATGGAGATGGACCAGTAACTCACACAGTCTCATCTCTCACTGCTGGAACTGAATACACATTCACTCTCTTCTCTGTGTTTGAGAACATCAGAAGCAGTGGTGTCAACATCTCTGCAGTCACTGGTGAGATGTTTCTCTTCATCATCATGCACCATAGCAACTCATCGAGTAAATTTACTATAGAGTTATCAAATGTGAAATGAATTACAATTTTCTGATCATAATATATCTTTACTTAATGTCCTTTTTCACTCCATGCAACTTACGTCATTTTAAAACACAGTAAGATCATTGAGTTTTAAGCTCATTTGGAGTTTTTAACCATAAGTCAAAAAACTAACCAGTATTTCTGACCAAATATCACGCAAATAAATAGGGCACAAAATGCAGCAATTTTGATCGGAAGATGAAGCCTGAATGTTTTTTACCTGCAGTTCCTGTTTGATTAAATTAGTTTTTTCTCTTTTTCTTTTTCAGCTCCTCAGAACACAGACAGCTTCATATCATCAGGACAAGATGAGACCAGAATCACTCTGCAGTGGAATAAAGTGAACAACAATGTCATCTTTATTTTCCAGTTTAATGGTTCAGAGACAACCATCATTGCACCAGATGGAGATGGACCAGTAACTCACACAGTCTCGTCTCTCACTGCTGGAACTGAATACACATTCACTCTCTTCTCTGTGTTTGAGAACATCAGAAGCAGTGGTGTCAACATCTCTGCAGTCACTGGTGAGATACTTCAATTCATTAATCTATATTGAAATAAGCGCAACACTATTTCTTCATTTTAACTGTTGACAGCAAATTTATGAGAAGTAATAGACATGATTCACATTCAATAATTTGACAGCTGTTAAATAGTCAACAGCAGATGGTTGAGGAAGTTATGTTTTTTCAGTGGACTATGTGGAGCAGACATTTAAACTGACTGTGGTGTCTATTTAACTGATGCTCATTGAGATCTGCCAATAAACAGTTTGAGTGTGACTTTAAGAACTGCATTTCTCACCTTAAAACGACTCTGAAAGTGAAACAAGATATATCAACGTAAACATCCAAAAGAAGACAACGTGATTGTTCTACACATTTAAAGAACCAGTACCAATGAGTTGTCATTGTCACCTTTGTTTTTCTGTCGCAGCTCCTCCAAACGCAGAAGGCTTCAAATCATCAGGGCAAGATGAGACCAGTATCACTCTGCAGTGGAAAAAAATGAACAGCAGTGTCAGCTTCATTCTCCAGTTTAATGGTTCAGAGACAAACATCATTGCACCAGATGGAGATGGACCAGTAACTCACACAGTCTCATCTCTCACTGCTGGAACTAAATACACGTTCACTCTCTTCTACGTACTTGAGAACGTCAGAAGCAGTGGTGTCAACATCTCTGCAGTCACTGGTAAGATAACTGGCTCCAATATATAACCTGTGTCCCCTCAGAAAAGCAGCTTAAGCTTTTCCAGACAGTACAGTAAACTTTCAACGTGTTAGTTAGGTAGAATAATCACTCACTGTATATAATTTAAATTAATTTACTCCTATTTATTGGCCACCTCAGTGAAATCCATGTTCATCTGGAAAAATTAGGGGTTTTATTTTAGTGATTCACGCACATGGTGTAATGTGAATTGTATAAGTGCAGTTAAGGAGTGTCCAAATTCACTTTGGCCTGTTTAACGTGGAGAAACTGAGCCCACAGTAAGGTTTATGAATATCAAATGGTGGTAGTTAGTCTCTTAATTAATCATAGGTGTGTTTATTGTGTGCACCATAAAATAAGACGTTGTTGTCTCCTATTGCCTTTAAGAACCAGGTTCACTTAAACTTTGGGGAATTGTTATTGTAATGATATAACAAGTAATAGGAAAGAATGCTTTTCTGCAGAGAAAACTGATCTGCCACATTGCTGATCTTTACACATCAAAATAATCTTTAACATTGTTATCACCACTCATCCCCTTTAAAATATGCCAAAAGATTGAAAACATAAAAATGACAATAATCTGATTAAAGCCACAACATTTTAAAAATTGATAAGGTTTACTACTTTATAGTATATGCGATTTATCTTTATTAAAATCTGAATTGACGTGGCTTCTTTCCAATCAAAATAAAAGTTCCTGCTCGTGTTGTTTATTAAATTTTGAGTTTGATTTGCTTAATTTGTTTTCCCTTATTTTTCTTACTCAACTTCTTATCCCGTATTGTTCCTGAAATATAGTATTTTTCATTGAAACATGAGTTACCCATTTAGTTGTTTTCAAACACCTTAAAATATTGTGTTTTCAGTTTACGCATCAAAGCCACTGTACTGTTCCCATATACTGTATGATCTTTGGAAGTACTGTCTAAAATATGAAACTTGTCCCTCAGAGTCAGCAGGAGTTTCCATGTAGCGGTGCAAATTTTAAAATTTTAGCAGCTCGGAGTTATGACTTTGATCAAATCTCTTCACTGCTATATCTGTGTCTTAAAGGCAACATTTGGTTTTGTTAACAATGGGATCAAAATGAGGCAACTTCAATAACTTTCATAGGAAGTCCTTTGATTACGAATTTATTTAGTTTGTTTTTCTGTTTCAGCTCCTCAGAACACAGAAAGCTTCATATCATCAGGAAGAGATGAGACCAGTATCACTCTGCAGTGGAATAAAGTGAACAACAATGTCAGTTTTCTTCTCCAGTTTAATGGTGCAGAGACAAGCATCAATGCACCAGATGGAGATGGACCAGTAACTCACACAGTCTCATCTCTCACTGCTGGAACTGAATACACATTCACTCTCTTCTCTGTGTTTGAGAACATCAGAAGCAGTGGTGTCAACATCTCTGCAGTCACTGGTGAGATGTTTCTCTTCATCATCATGCACCATAGCAACTCATCGAGCAAATTTGCTTCAGTAATCTATTGTGAATTTTACTTAAATTTTCTGACCATAGTATATTCTGAATTAATGTCCTTTTTCACTTCATGCACCTTTCGTCATTTTAAAACACAGTAAGATCATCGAGTTTAAAACTCCCTTGGAGTTTTTAACCATGAGTCAAAAAAGTATCCAGTATTTATGACCAAATATCACGCAAATACAAATCACACAAAATGGAGCAATTTTGATCGGGAGATGAAGCCTGGATCTTTTTTACCTGTAGTTCTTGTTTGATTAAATTTGCTTCTTTCTCTTTCTCTTTTTCAGCTCCTCAGAACACAGAAAGCTTCATATCATCAGGACAAGATGAGACCAGTATCACTCTGCAGTGGAATAAAGTGAACAACAATGTCAGCTTCATTCTCCAGTTTAATGGTTCAGAAACAAGCATCAATGCACCAAATGGAGATGGACCAGTAACTCACACAGTCTCATCTCTCACTGCTGGAACTGAATACACATTCACTCTCTTCTCTGTGTTTGAGAACATCAGAAGCAGTGGTGTCAACATCTCTGCAGTCACTGGTGAGATCTTCATAATTATCGACTGTAGCATCACAACAAAGCACCATGTGATTTTTAGTATATCAGTATACAATTAACATGGATCTGCTCATCTTCATTCATCTTTTATCAAATTTCTTTTTTATACCATACAGTGTGTGCTTTTAAAAACAGCAAAATTATCTAAAGTAAAGCTCCTTTGGAGTCTATTATCTCTTTTGATTATAATAATATCTCTTGTCAAACAAAATGTTTTGTTACATAATAAGCAGTTTAATTTAGTAACAGCATTTTTTATTAAGTTTTGTTGTTCATACTATCAGCATCAGATTTCATCAGGTGAAGTAAACAAAAAAACAAAAACAAAACAAAATTTTGACAGGTCAAAGGTCAAACTAACAAATAATTCTTTCTTTTTTTTGGTAAATGCATTAATTGTCTTTTTCAGCTCCTCAGAATACAGAAAGCTTCATATCATCAGGAAGAGATGAGACCAGTATCACTCTGCAGTGGAATAAAGTGAACAACAATGTCAGCTTCATTCTCCAGTTTAATGGTTCAGAGACAAACATCATTGCACCAGATGGAGATGGACCAGTAACTCACACAGTCTCATCTCTCACTGCTGGAACTGAATACACATTCACTCTCTTTTCTGTGTTTGAGAACATCAGAAGCAGTGGTGTCAACATCTCTGCAGTCACTGGTGAGATGTTTCTCTTCATCATCATGCACCATAGCAAGTCATCAAGCAAATTAGCTTCAGTTATCTATTGTGAATTTTACTTAAATTTTCTGACCATACTATGTTCTGAATTAATGTCCTTTTTCACTTCATGCACCTTACATCATTTAAAAACACAGTAAGATCATCGAGTTTAAAACTCCCTTGGAGTTTTTAACCATGAGTCAAAAAGGTATCCAGTATTTATGACCAAATATCACGCAAATACAAATCACACAAAATGGAACAATTTTGATCGGGACATGAAGCCTGGATCTTTTTTACCTGTAGTTCTTGTTTGATTAAATTTGCTTCTTTCTCTTTTTCTGTTTCAGCTCCTCAGAACACAGAAAGCTTCATATCATCAGGACAAGATGAGACCAGTATCACTCTGCAGTGGAATAAAGTGAACAACAATGTCAGCTTCATTCTCCAGTTTAATGGTTCAGAGACAAACATCAATGCACCAGATGGAGATGGACCAGTAACTCACACAGTCTCATCTCTCACTGCTGGAACTGAATACACATTCACTCTCTTCTCTGTGTTTGAGAACATCAGAAGCAGTGGTGTCAGCATCTCTGCAGTCACTGGTGAGATCTTCATAATTATCTACTGTAGCATCACAACAAAGTACCATGTGATTTTTAGTACATCAGTATACAATTAATATGGATCTGCTCATCTTCATTCATCTTTTATCAAATTTATTTTTTATACCATACAGTGTGTGCTTTTAAAAACAGCAAAATGATCTAAAGTGAAGCTCCTTTGGAGTCTATTATCTCTTTTGATTACAATAATATCTCTTGTCAAACAAAATGTTATGTTACATAATAAGCAGTTTAATTTAGTAAGAGCATTTTTTATTAAGTTTTGTTGTTCATACTATCAGCATCAGATTTCATCAGGTGACGTAAACAAAAAAACAAAAACAAAACAAAATTTTGACAGGTCAAAGGTCAAACTAACAAATAATTCTTTCTTTTTTTTGGTAAATGCATTAATTGTCTTTTTCAGCTCCTCAGAATACAGAAAGCTTCATATCATCAGGAAGAGATGAGACCAGTATCACTCTGCAGTGGAATAAAGTGAACAACAATGTCAGCTTCATTCTCCAGTTTAATGGTTCAGAGACAAACATCATTGCACCAGATGGAGATGGACCAGTAACTCACACAGTCTCATCTCTCACTGCTGGAACTGAATACACATTCACTCTCTTCTCTGTGTTTGAGAACATCAGAAGCAGTGGTGTCAACATCTCTGCAGTCACTGGTGAGATGTTTCTCTTCATCATCATGCACCATAGCAACTCATCGAGCAAATTTGCTTCAGTAATCTATTGTGAATTTTACTTAAATTTTCTGACCATAGTATATTCTGAATTAATGTCCTTTTTCACTTCATGCACCTTACATCATTTTAAAACACAGTAACATCATCGAGTTTAAAACTCCCTTGGAGTTTTTAACCATGAGTCAAAAAAGAATCCAGTATTTATGACCAAATATCACGCAAATACAAATCACACAAAATGGAGCAATTTTGATCGGGAGATGAAGCCTGGATCTTTTTTACCTGTAGTTCTTGTTTGATTAAATTTGCTTCTTTCTCTTTCTCTTTTTCAGCTCCTCAGAACACAGAAAGCTTCGTATCATCAGGAAGAGATGAGACCAGTATCACTCTGCAGTGGAATAAAGTGAACAACAATGTCAGCTTCATTCTCCAGTTTAATGGTTCAGAGACAAACATCAATGCACCAAATGGAGATGGACCAGTAACTCACACAGTCTCATCTCTCACTGCTGGAACTGAATACACATTCACTCTCTTCTCTGTGTTTGAGAACATCAGAAGCAGTGGTGTCAACATCTCTGCAGTCACTGGTGAGATCATGAACTTCATCGTTAATCACTTCAGCAACTCTTCAAACCATCAAGTCCTTTTTAGTACACCAGTGTATAATCAGCATGTATTTGCTGGTCATATTATTTCATCAGTAAAAGTGCTGCTTCGTAGCAAACACACGACGTGGTTTTTCATTAATATATTGCTCATTACATTTCTTGCTGGAAAAAAATATTGTCTTTTATGAAGCAGTCAAACTTGAAAAATGTTTTTGTTCCTGATCATCAGCATCAGATTTTGTTTAACTGTGATGAATAATGGACCTAATACAAAAATGTTTCAGAGCATTATCAGCAGTTACTTTCAATCACAGCAATGTGATCTTATTTAGAACTCCTTTGGAGTTTAGTTTCTTGTTGGTGTCCATGTTGTCAGCACCAGATTTCATTGATACGAGATTGAAAATTGATCGACTGTGAAAAAACAGGCCCAGCGTAAAATTAACTAAAGTGAATGCCATAACTATTTTTGATAAATGCATAAACTTCTCTTTCTTTCTCAGCTCCTCAGAACACAGAAAGCTTCGTATCATCAGGAAGAGATGAGACCAGCATCACTCTGCAGTGGAATAAAGTGAACAACAATGTCAGCTTCGTTCTCCAGTTTAATGGTTCAGAGACAAACATCAATGCACCAGATGGAGATGGACCAGTAACTCACACAGTCTCATCTCTCACTGCTGGAACTGAATACACATTCACTCTCTTCTCTGTGTTTGAGAACATCAGAAGCAGTGGTGTCAACATCTCTGCAGTCACTGGTGAGATGTTTCTCTTCATCATCATGCACCATAGCAACTCATCGAGCAAATTTGCTTCAGTTATCTATTGTGAATTTTACTTAAATTTTCTGACCATACTATGTTCTGAATTAATGTCCTTTTTCACTTCATGCACCTTACATCATTTTAAAACACAGTAAGATCATCGAGTTTAAAACTCCTTTGGAGTTTTTAACCATAAGTCAAAAAGGTATCCAGTATTTATGACCAAATATCACGCAAATAAAAGTTACACATATTGGAGTAATGTTGATAGGGAGATGAAGCTTGAATCTTTTTTAGGTGGAGTTCCTGTTTGATTAAATTTGTTTCTTTCTGTTTTTCTTTTTCAGCTCCTCAGAACACAGACAGCTTCATATCATCAGGACAAGATGAGACCAGAATCACTCTGCAGTGGAATAAAGTGAACAACAATGTCATCTTTATTTTCCAGTTTAATGGTTCAGAGACAACCATCATTGCACCAGATGGAGATGGACCAGTAACTCACACAGTCTCGTCTCTCACTGCTGGAACTGAATACACATTCACTCTCTTCTCTGTGTTTGAGAACATCAGAAGCAGTGGTGTCAACATCTCTGCAGTCACTGGTGAGATACTTCAATTCATTAATCTATATTGAAATAAGCGCAACACTATTTCTTCATTTTAACTGTTGACAGCAAATTTATGAGAAGTAATAGACATGATTCACATTCAATAATTTGACAGCTGTTAAATAGTCAACAGCAGATGGTTGAGGAAGTTATGTTTTTTCAGTGGACTATGTGGAGCAGACATTTAAACTGACTGTGGTGTCTATTTAACTGATGCTCATTGAGATCTGCCAATAAACAGTTTGAGTGTGACTTTAAGAACTGCATTTCTCACCTTAAAACGACTCTGAAAGTGAAACAAGATATATCAACGTAAACATCCAAAAGAAGACAACGTGATTGTTCTACACATTTAAAGAACCAGTACCAATGAGTTGTCATTGTCACCTTTGTTTTTCTGTCGCAGCTCCTCCAAACGCAGAAGGCTTCAAATCATCAGGGCAAGATGAGACCAGTATCACTCTGCAGTGGAAAAAAATGAACAGCAGTGTCAGCTTCATTCTCCAGTTTAATGGTTCAGAGACAAACATCATTGCACCAGATGGAGATGGACCAGTAACTCACACAGTCTCATCTCTCACTGCTGGAACTAAATACACGTTCACTCTCTTCTACGTACTTGAGAACGTCAGAAGCAGTGGTGTCAACATCTCTGCAGTCACTGGTAAGATAACTGGCTCCAATATATAACCTGTGTCCCCTCAGAAAAGCAGCATAAGCTTTTCCAGACAGTACAGTAAACTTTCAACGTGTTAGTTAGGTAGAATAATCACTCACTGTATATAATTTAAATTAATTTACTCCTATTTATTCGCCACCTCAGTGAAATCCATGTTCATCTGGAAAAATTAGGGGTTTTATTTTAGTGATTCACGCACATGGTGTAATGTGAATTGTATAAGTGCAGTTAAGGAGTGTCCAAATTCACTTTGGCCTGTTTAACGTGGAGAAACTGAGCCCACAGTAAGGTTTATGAATATCAAATGGTGGTAGTTAGTCTCTTAATTAATCATAGGTGTGTTTATTGTGTGCACCATAAAATAAGACATTGTCGTCTCCTATTGCCTTTAAGAACCAGGTTCACTTAAACTTTGGGGAATTGTTATTGTAATGATATAACAAGTAATAGGAAAGAATGCTTTTCTGCAGAGAAAACTGATCTGCCACATTGCTGATCTTTACACATCAAAATAATCTTTAACATTGTTATCACCACTCATCCCCTTTAAAATATGCCAAAAGATTGAAAACATAAAAATGACAATAATCTGATTAAAGCCACAACATTTTAAAAAATTGATAAGGTTTACTACTTTATAGTATATGCGATTTATCTTTATTAAAATCTGAATTGACGTGGCTTCTTTCCAATCAAAATAAAAGTTCCTGCTCGTGTTGTTTATTAAATTTTGAGTTTGATTTGCTTAATTTGTTTTCCCTTATTTTTCTTACTCAACTTCTTATCCCGTATTGTTCCTGAAATATAGTATTTTTCATTGAAACATGAGTTACCCATTTAGTTGTTTTCAAACACCTTAAAATATTGTGTTTTCAGTTTACGCATCAAAGCCACTGTACTGTTCCCATATACTGTATGATCTTTGGAAGTACTGTCTAAAATATGAAACTTGTCCCTCAGAGTCAGCAGGAGTTTCCATGTAGCGGTGCAAATTTTAAAATTTTAGCAGCTCGGAGTTATGACTTTGATCAAATCTCTTCACTGCTATATCTGTGTCTTAAAGGCAACATTTGGTTTTGTTAACAATGGGATCAAAATGAGGCAACTTCAATAACTTTCATAGGAAGTCCTTTGATTACGAATTTATTTAGTTTGTTTTTCTGTTTCAGCTCCTCAGAACACAGAAAGCTTCATATCATCAGGAAGAGATGAGACCAGTATCACTCTGCAGTGGAATAAAGTGAACAACAATGTCAGTTTTCTTCTCCAGTTTAATGGTGCAGAGACAAGCATCAATGCACCAGATGGAGATGGACCAGTAACTCACACAGTCTCATCTCTCACTGCTGGAACTGAATACACATTCACTCTCTTCTCTGTGTTTGAGAACATCAGAAGCAGTGGTGTCAACATCTCTGCAGTCACTGGTGAGATGTTTCTCTTCATCATCATGCACCATAGCAACTCATCGAGCAAATTTGCTTCAGTAATCTATTGTGAATTTTACTTAAATTTTCTGACCATAGTATATTCTGAATTAATGTCCTTTTTCACTTCATGCACCTTTCGTCATTTTAAAACACAGTAAGATCATCGAGTTTAAAACTCCCTTGGAGTTTTTAACCATGAGTCAAAAAAGTATCCAGTATTTATGACCAAATATCACGCAAATACAAATCACACAAAATGGAGCAATTTTGATCGGGAGATGAAGCCTGGATCTTTTTTACCTGTAGTTCTTGTTTGATTAAATTTGCTTCTTTCTCTTTCTCTTTTTCAGCTCCTCAGAACACAGACAGCTTCATATCATCAGGACAAGATGAGACCAGTATCACTCTGCAGTGGAATAAAGTGAACAACAATGTCAGCTTCGTTCTCCAGTTTAATGGTTCAGAGACAAACATCAATGCACCAGATGGAGATGGACCAGTAACTCACACAGTCTCATCTCTCACTGCTGGAACTGAATACACATTCACTCTCTTCTCTGTGTTTGAGAACATCAGAAGCAGTGGTGTCAACATCTCTGCAGTCACTGGTGAGATGTTTCTCTTCATCATCATGCACCATAGCAACTCATCGAGCAAATTTGCTTCAGTTATCTATTGTGAATTTTACTTAAATTTTCTGACCATACTATGTTCTGAATTAATGTCCTTTTTCACTTCATGCACCTTACATCATTTTAAAACACAGTAAGATCATCGAGTTTAAAACTCCTTTGGAGTTTTTAACCATAAGTCAAAAAGGTATCCAGTATTTATGACCAAATATCACGCAAATAAAAGTTACACATATTGGAGTAATGTTGATAGGGAGATGAAGCTTGAATCTTTTTTAGGTGGAGTTCCTGTTTGATTAAATTTGTTTCTTTCTGTTTTTCTTTTTCAGCTCCTCAGAACACAGACAGCTTCATATCATCAGGACAAGATGAGACCAGAATCACTCTGCAGTGGAATAAAGTGAACAACAATGTCATCTTTATTTTCCAGTTTAATGGTTCAGAGACAACCATCATTGCACCAGATGGAGATGGACCAGTAACTCACACAGTCTCGTCTCTCACTGCTGGAACTGAATACACATTCACTCTCTTCTCTGTGTTTGAGAACATCAGAAGCAGTGGTGTCAACATCTCTGCAGTCACTGGTGAGATACTTCAATTCATTAATCTATATTGAAATAAGCGCAACACTATTTCTTCATTTTAACTGTTGACAGCAAATTTATGAGAAGTAATAGACATGATTCACATTCAATAATTTGACAGCTGTTAAATAGTCAACAGCAGATGGTTGAGGAAGTTATGTTTTTTCAGTGGACTATGTGGAGCAGACATTTAAACTGACTGTGGTGTCTATTTAACTGATGCTCATTGAGATCTGCCAATAAACAGTTTGAGTGTGACTTTAAGAACTGCATTTCTCACCTTAAAACGACTCTGAAAGTGAAACAAGATATATCAACGTAAACATCCAAAAGAAGACAACGTGATTGTTCTACACATTTAAAGAACCAGTACCAATGAGTTGTCATTGTCACCTTTGTTTTTCTGTCGCAGCTCCTCCAAACGCAGAAGGCTTCAAATCATCAGGGCAAGATGAGACCAGTATCACTCTGCAGTGGAAAAAAATGAACAGCAGTGTCAGCTTCATTCTCCAGTTTAATGGTTCAGAGACAAACATCATTGCACCAGATGGAGATGGACCAGTAACTCACACAGTCTCATCTCTCACTGCTGGAACTAAATACACGTTCACTCTCTTCTACGTACTTGAGAACGTCAGAAGCAGTGGTGTCAACATCTCTGCAGTCACTGGTAAGATAACTGGCTCCAATATATAACCTGTGTCCCCTCAGAAAAGCAGCATAAGCTTTTCCAGACAGTACAGTAAACTTTCAACGTGTTAGTTAGGTAGAATAATCACTCACTGTATATAATTTAAATTAATTTACTCCTATTTATTCGCCACCTCAGTGAAATCCATGTTCATCTGGAAAAATTAGGGGTTTTATTTTAGTGATTCACGCACATGGTGTAATGTGAATTGTATAAGTGCAGTTAAGGAGTGTCCAAATTCACTTTGGCCTGTTTAACGTGGAGAAACTGAGCCCACAGTAAGGTTTATGAATATCAAATGGTGGTAGTTAGTCTCTTAATTAATCATAGGTGTGTTTATTGTGTGCACCATAAAATAAGACATTGTCGTCTCCTATTGCCTTTAAGAACCAGGTTCACTTAAACTTTGGGGAATTGTTATTGTAATGATATAACAAGTAATAGGAAAGAATGCTTTTCTGCAGAGAAAACTGATCTGCCACATTGCTGATCTTTACACATCAAAATAATCTTTAACATTGTTATCACCACTCATCCCCTTTAAAATATGCCAAAAGATTGAAAACATAAAAATGACAATAATCTGATTAAAGCCACAACATTTTAAAAAATTGATAAGGTTTACTACTTTATAGTATATGCGATTTATCTTTATTAAAATCTGAATTGACGTGGCTTCTTTCCAATCAAAATAAAAGTTCCTGCTCGTGTTGTTTATTAAATTTTGAGTTTGATTTGCTTAATTTGTTTTCCCTTATTTTTCTTACTCAACTTCTTATCCCGTATTGTTCCTGAAATATAGTATTTTTCATTGAAACATGAGTTACCCATTTAGTTGTTTTCAAACACCTTAAAATATTGTGTTTTCAGTTTACGCATCAAAGCCACTGTACTGTTCCCATATACTGTATGATCTTTGGAAGTACTGTCTAAAATATGAAACTTGTCCCTCAGAGTCAGCAGGAGTTTCCATGTAGCGGTGCAAATTTTAAAATTTTAGCAGCTCGGAGTTATGACTTTGATCAAATCTCTTCACTGCTATATCTGTGTCTTAAAGGCAACATTTGGTTTTGTTAACAATGGGATCAAAATGAGGCAACTTCAATAACTTTCATAGGAAGTCCTTTGATTACGAATTTATTTAGTTTGTTTTTCTGTTTCAGCTCCTCAGAACACAGAAAGCTTCATATCATCAGGAAGAGATGAGACCAGTATCACTCTGCAGTGGAATAAAGTGAACAACAATGTCAGTTTTCTTCTCCAGTTTAATGGTGCAGAGACAAGCATCAATGCACCAGATGGAGATGGACCAGTAACTCACACAGTCTCATCTCTCACTGCTGGAACTGAATACACATTCACTCTCTTCTCTGTGTTTGAGAACATCAGAAGCAGTGGTGTCAACATCTCTGCAGTCACTGGTGAGATGTTTCTCTTCATCATCATGCACCATAGCAACTCATCGAGCAAATTTGCTTCAGTAATCTATTGTGAATTTTACTTAAATTTTCTGACCATAGTATATTCTGAATTAATGTCCTTTTTCACTTCATGCACCTTTCGTCATTTTAAAACACAGTAAGATCATCGAGTTTAAAACTCCCTTGGAGTTTTTAACCATGAGTCAAAAAAGTATCCAGTATTTATGACCAAATATCACGCAAATACAAATCACACAAAATGGAGCAATTTTGATCGGGAGATGAAGCCTGGATCTTTTTTACCTGTAGTTCTTGTTTGATTAAATTTGCTTCTTTCTCTTTCTCTTTTTCAGCTCCTCAGAACACAGACAGCTTCATATCATCAGGACAAGATGAG
Organism: Embiotoca jacksoni; assembly: GCF_022577435.1. Classification (NCBI taxonomy): domain Eukaryota; kingdom Metazoa; phylum Chordata; class Actinopteri; family Embiotocidae; genus Embiotoca; species Embiotoca jacksoni. The sequence continues at coordinate 6,988,434 of NW_027185375.1, read as the reverse complement.
ACCAGTATCACTCTGCAGTGGAATAAAGTGAACAACAATGTCAGCTTCATTCTCCAGTTTAATGGTTCAGAGACAAACATCAATGCACCAGATGGAGATGGACCAGTAACTCACACAGTCTCATCTCTCACTGCTGGAACTGAATACACATTCACTCTCTTCTCTGTGTTTGAGAACATCAGAAGCAGTGGTGTCAACATCTCTGCAGTCACTGGTGAGATCTTCATAATTATCGACTGTAGCATCACAACAAAGCACCATGTGATTTTTAGTATATCAGTATACAATTAACATGGATCTGCTCATCTTCATTCATCTTTTATCAAATTTCTTTTTTATACCATACAGTGTGTGCTTTTAAAAACAGCAAAATGATCTAAAGTAAAGCTCCTTTGGAGTCTATTATCTATTTTGATTAGAATAATATCTCTTGTCAAACAAAATGTTTTGTTACATAATAAGCAGTTTAATTTAGTAACAGCATTTTTTATTAAGTTTTGTTGTTCATACTATCAGCATCAGATTTCATCAGGTGAAGTAAACAAAAAAACAAAAACAAAACAAAATTTTGACAAGTCAAAGGTTAAACTAACAAATAATTCTTTCTTTTTTTTGGTAAATGCATTAATTGTCTTTTTCAGCTCCTCAGAATACAGAAAGCTTCATATCATCAGGAAGAGATGAGACCAGTATCACTCTGCAGTGGAATAAAGTGAACAACAATGTCAGCTTCATTCTCCAGTTTAATGGTTCAGAGACAAGCGTCAATGCACCAAATGGAGATGGACCAGTAACTCACACAGTCTCATCTCTCACTGCTGGAACTGAATACACATTCACTCTCTTCTCTGTGTTTGAGAACATCAGAAGCAGTGGTGTCAACATCTCTGCAGTCACTGGTGAGATGTTACTCTTCATCATCATGCACCATAGCAAGTCATCAAGAAAATTAGCTTTAGAGTTATCAATTGTAAAGTAAATTATAATTTTCTGATAAAAATATATCCTGAATTAATGTCCTTTTTCACTCCATGCACATTATGTCATTTTGAAACACAGCAAGATCATTAAGTTTGAAAATCCTTTGGAGTTTTTAACCATGAGTCAAAAAAGTATCCAGTCTTTCTGACCAAATTTCACGCAAATACAAATCACACAAAATGGAGCAATTTTGATAGGGAGATGAAGCCTGGATCTTTTTTACGTGTAGTTCTTGTTTGATTAAATTTGCTTCTTTCTCTTTTTCTGTTTCAGCTCCTCAGAACACAGAAAGCTTCATATCATCAGGACAAGATGAGACCAGTATCACTCTGCAGTGGAATAAAGTGAACAACAATGTCAGCTTCATTCTCCAGTTTAATGGTGCAGAGACAAACATCAATGCACCAGATGGAGATGGACCAGTAACTCACACAGTCTCATCTCTCACTGCTGGAACTGAATACACATTCACTCTCTTCTCTGTGTTTGAGAACATCAGAAGCAGTGGTGTCAACATCTCTGCAGTCACTGGTGAGATCATGAACTTCATCGTTAATCACTTCAGCAACTCTTCAAACCATCAAGTCCTTTTTAGTACACCAGTGTATAATCAGCATGTATTCGCTGGTCATATTATTTCATCAGTAAAAGTGCTGCTTCGTAGCAAACACACGACGTGCTTTTTCATTAATATATTGCTCATTACATTTCTTGCTGGAAAAAAATATTGTCTTTTATGAAGCAGTCAAACTTGAAAAATGTTTTTGTTCCTGATCATCAGCATCAGATTTTGTTTAACTGTGATGAATAATGGACCTAATACAAAAATGTTTCAGAGCATTATCAGCAGTTACTTTCAATCACAGCAATGTGATCTTATTTAGAACTCCTTTGGAGTTTAGTTTCTTGTTGGTGTCCATGTTGTCAGCACCAGATTTCATTGATACGAGATTGAAAATTGATCGACTGTGAAAAAACAGGCCCAGCGTAAAATTAACTAAAGTTAATGCCATAATTATTTTTGATAAATGCATAAACTTCTCTTTCTTTCTCAGCTCCTCAGAACACAGACAGCTTCATATCATCAGGACAAGATGAGACCAGTATCACTCTGCAGTGGAATAAAGTGAACAACAATGTCAGCTTCATTCTCCAGTTTAATGGTTCAGAGACAAACATCAATGCACCAGATGGAGATGGACCAGTAACTCACACAGTCTCATCTCTCACTGCTGGAACTGAATACACATTCACTCTCTTCTCTGTGTTTGAGAACATCAGAAGCAGTGGTGTCATCATCTCTGCAGTCACTGGTGAGATGTTTCTCTTCATCATCATGCACCATAGCAACTCATCGAGTAAATTTGCTTTAGAGTTATCAATTGTAAAATGAATGATAATTTTCTGATAATAATATATCCTGAATTAATGTCCTTTTTCACTCCACGCACATTCCGTCATTTTAAAACACAGTAAGATCATTAAGTTTAAAACTCCTTTGGAGTTTTTAACCATCAATCATAAAAGTATCCAGTATTTATGAACAAATGTCACACATAGGTACATGAAGCCTAAATCTTTTTTACGTGGAGTTCCTGTTTGATTAATTTGGTTTCTTTCTCTTTTTCTTTCTCAGCTCCTCAGAACACAGAAAGCTTCGTATCATCAGGAAGAGATGAGACCAGTGTCACTCTGCAGTGGAATAAAGTGAACAACAATGTCAGCTTCATTCTCCAGTTTAATGGTTCAGAGACAAACATCAATGCACCAGATGGAGATGGACCAGTAACTCACACAGTCTCATCTCTCACTGCTGGAACTGAATACACATTCACTCTCTTCTCTGTGTTTGAGAACATCAGAAGCAGTGGTGTCAACATCTCTGCAGTCACTGGTGAGATGTTTCTCTTCATCATCATGCACCATAGCAACTCATCGAGCAAATTTGCTTCAGTTATCTATTATGAATTTTACTTAAATTTTCTGACCATACTATGTTCTGAATTAATGTCCTTTTTCACTTCATGCACCTTACATCATTTAAAAACACAGTAAGATCATCGAGTTTAAAACTCCTTTGGAGTTTTTAACCATAAGTCAAAAAGGTATCCAGTATTTGTCACCAAATATCACGCAAATAAAAGTTACACATATTGGAGTAATGTTGATAGGGAGATGAAGCTTGAATCTTTTTTAGGTGGAGTTCCTGTTTGATTAAATTTGTTTCTTTCTGTTTTTCTTTTTCAGCTCCTCAGAACACAGACAGCTTCATATCATCAGGACAAGATGAGACCAGTATCACTCTGCGGTGGAATAAAGTGAACAACAATGTCAGCTTCATTCTCCAGTTTAATGGTTCAGAAACAAGCATCAATGCACCAGATGGAGATGGACCAGTAACTCACACAGTCTCATCTCTCACTGCTGGAACTGAATACACATTCACTCTCTTCTCTGTGTTTGAGAACATCAGAAGCAGTGGTGTCATCATCTCTGCAGTCACTGGTGAGATCTTCATAATTATCTACTGTAGCATCACAACAAAGCACCATGTGATGTTTAGTACATCAGTATACAATTAACATGGATCTGCTCATCTTCATTCACCTTTTATCAAATTTATTTTTTATACCATACAGTGTGTGCTTTTAAAAACAGCAAAATGATCTAAAGTAAAGCTCATTTGGAGTCTATTATCTCTTTTGATTATAATAATATCTCTTGTCAAACAAAATGTTATGTTACATAATAAGCAGTTTAATTTAGTAAGATTATTTTTTATTAAGTTTTGTTGTTCATACTATCAGCATCAGATTTCATCAGGTGACGTAAACAGAAAAAACAAAAACAAAACAAAATTTCGACAGGTCAAAGGTCAAACTAACAAAGAATTCTTTCTTTTTTTTGGTAAATGCATTAATTGTCTTTTTCAGCTCCTCAGAATACAGACAGCTTCATATCATCAGGACAAGATGAGACCAGTATCACTCTGCAGTGGAATAAAGTGAACAACAATGTCAGCTTCATTCTCCAGTTTAATGGTTCAGAGACAAACATCAATGCACCAGATGGAGATGGACCAGTAACTCACACAGTCTCATCTCTCACTGCTGGAACTGAATACACATTCACTCTCTTCTCTGTGTTTGAGAACATCAGAAGCAGTGGTGTCAACATCTCTGCAGTCACTGGTGAGATGTTTCTCTTCATCATCATGCACCATAGCAACTCATCGAGTAAATTTACTATAGAGTTATCAAATGTGAAATGAATTACAATTTTCTGATCATAATATATCTTTACTTAATGTCCTTTTTCACTCCATGCAACTTACGTCATTTTAAAACACAGTAAGATTATTGAGTTTTAAGCTCATTTGGAGTTTTTAACCATAAGTCAAAAAACTAACCAGTATTTCTGACCAAATATCACGCAAATAAATAGGGCACAAAATGCAGCAATTTTGATCGGAAGATGAAGCCTGAATGTTTTTTACCTGCAGTTCCTGTTTGATTAAATTAGTTTTTTCTCTTTTTCTTTTTCAGCTCCTCAGAACACAGACAGCTTCATATCATCAGGACAAGATGAGACCAGAATCACTCTGCAGTGGAATAAAGTGAACAACAATGTCATCTTTATTTTCCAGTTTAATGGTTCAGAGACAACCATCATTGCACCAGATGGAGATGGACCAGTAACTCACACAGTCTCGTCTCTCACTGCTGGAACTGAATACACATTCACTCTCTTCTCTGTGTTTGAGAACATCAGAAGCAGTGGTGTCAACATCTCTGCAGTCACTGGTGAGATACTTCAATTCATTAATCTATATTGAAATAAGCGCAACACTATTTCTTCATTTTAACTGTTGACAGCAAATTTATGAGAAGTAATAGACATGATTCACATTCAATAATTTGACAGCTGTTAAATAGTCAACAGCAGATGGTTGAGGAAGTTATGTTTTTTCAGTGGACTATGTGGAGCAGACATTTAAACTGACTGTGGTGTCTATTTAACTGATGCTCATTGAGATCTGCCAATAAACAGTTTGAGTGTGACTTTAAGAACTGCATTTCTCACCTTAAAACGACTCTGAAAGTGAAACAAGATATATCAACGTAAACATCCAAAAGAAGACAACGTGATTGTTCTACACATTTAAAGAACCAGTACCAATGAGTTGTCATTGTCACCTTTGTTTTTCTGTCGCAGCTCCTCCAAACGCAGAAGGCTTCAAATCATCAGGGCAAGATGAGACCAGTATCACTCTGCAGTGGAAAAAAATGAACAGCAGTGTCAGCTTCATTCTCCAGTTTAATGGTTCAGAGACAAACATCATTGCACCAGATGGAGATGGACCAGTAACTCACACAGTTTCATCTCTCACTGCTGGAACTAAATACACGTTCACTCTCTTCTACGTACTTGAGAACGTCAGAAGCAGTGGTGTCAACATCTCTGCAGTCACTGGTAAGATAACTGGCTCCAATATATAACCTGTGTCCCCTCAGAAAAGCAGCATAAGCTTTTCCAGACAGTACAGTAAACTTTCAACGTGTTAGTTAGGTAGAATAATCACTCACTGTATATAATTTAAATTAATTTACTCCTATTTATTGGCCACCTCAGTGAAATCCATGTTCATCTGGAAAAATTAGGGGTTTTATTTTAGTGATTCACGCACATGGTGTAATGTGAATTGTATAAGTGCAGTTAAGGAGTGTCCAAATTCACTTTGGCCTGTTTAACGTGGAGAAACTGAGCCCACAGTAAGGTTTATGAATATCAAATGGTGGTAGTTAGTCTCTTAATTAATCATAGGTGTGTTTATTGTGTGCACCATAAAATAAGACGTTGTTGTCTCCTATTGCCTTTAAGAACCAGGTTCACTTAAACTTTGGGGAATTGTTATTGTAATGATATAACAAGTAATAGGAAAGAATGCTTTTCTGCAGAGAAAACTGATCTGCCACATTGCTGATCTTTACACATCAAAATAATCTTTAACATTGTTATCACCACTCATCCCCTTTAAAATATGCCAAAAGATTGAAAACATAAAAATGACAATAATCTGATTAAAGCCACAACATTTTAAAAATTGATAAGGTTTACTACTTTATAGTATATGCGATTTATCTTTATTAAAATCTGAATTGACGTGGCTTCTTTCCAATCAAAATAAAAGTTCCTGCTCGTGTTGTTTATTAAATTTTGAGTTTGATTTGCTTAATTTGTTTTCCCTTATTTTTCTTACTCAACTTCTTATCCCGTATTGTTCCTGAAATATAGTATTTTTCATTGAAACATGAGTTACCCATTTAGTTGTTTTCAAACACCTTAAAATATTGTGTTTTCAGTTTACGCATCAAAGCCACTGTACTGTTCCCATATACTGTATGATCTTTGGAAGTACTGTCTAAAATATGAAACTTGTCCCTCAGAGTCAGCAGGAGTTTCCATGTAGCGGTGCAAATTTTAAAATTTTAGCAGCTCGGAGTTATGACTTTGATCAAATCTCTTCACTGCTATATCTGTGTCTTAAAGGCAACATTTGGTTTTGTTAACAATGGGATCAAAATGAGGCAACTTCAATAACTTTCATAGGAAGTCCTTTGATTACGAATTTATTTAGTTTGTTTTTCTGTTTCAGCTCCTCAGAACACAGAAAGCTTCATATCATCAGGAAGAGATGAGACCAGTATCACTCTGCAGTGGAATAAAGTGAACAACAATGTCAGTTTTCTTCTCCAGTTTAATGGTGCAGAGACAAGCATCAATGCACCAGATGGAGATGGACCAGTAACTCACACAGTCTCATCTCTCACTGCTGGAACTGAATACACATTCACTCTCTTCTCTGTGTTTGAGAACATCAGAAGCAGTGGTGTCAACATCTCTGCAGTCACTGGTGAGATGTTTCTCTTCATCATCATGCACCATAGCAACTCATCGAGTAAATTTGCTTTAGAGTTATTTATTATGAATTTAACTTTAATTTTCTGAGCATAGTATATTCTGAATCAATGTCCTTTTTCAATCCATGCACATTACGTAATTTTGAAACACAGTAAGATCATTGAGTTTAAAACTCCTTTGGAGTCTCATCATTCTCGTAAGTCTCATGAGTCAAAAAAGTACCCAGTATTTATGACCAAATGTCATTCAAATAAAGAAAGACAAAAAATGGAGCACTTTTGACAGGGAGATGAAGCCTGGATCTTTTTTTACGTGTAGTTCTTGTTTGATTAAATTTGCATCTTTCTCTTTTTCAGCTCCTCAGAACACAGAAAGCTTCATATCATCAGGAAGAGATGAGACCAGTATCACTCTGCAGTGGAATAAAGTGAACAACAATGTCAGCTTCATTCTCCAGTTTAATGGTGCAGAGACAAACATCAATGCACCAGATGGAGATGGACCAGTAACTCACACAGTCTCATCTCTCACTGCTGGAACTGAATACACATTCATTCTCTTCTCTGTGTTTGAGAACATCAGAAGCAGTGGTGTCAGCATCTCTGCAGTCACTGGTGAGATGTTTCTCTTCATCATCATGCACCATAGCAACTCATCGAGTAAATTTGCTTTAGAGTTATTTATTATGAATTTAACTTTAATTTTCTGAGCATAGTATATTCTGAATCAATGTCCTTTTTCAATCCATGCACATTACGTAATTTTGAAACACAGTAAGATCATTGAGTTTAAAACTCCTTTGGAGTCTCATCATTCTCGTAAGTCTCATGAGTCAAAAAAGTACCCAGTATTTATGACCAAATGTCATTCAAATAAAGAAAGACAAAAAATGGAGCACTTTTGACAGGGAGATGAAGCCTGGATCTTTTTTTACGTGTAGTTCTTGTTTGATTAAATTTGCATCTTTCTCTTTTTCAGCTCCTCAGAACACAGAAAGCTTCATATCATCAGGAAGAGATGAGACCAGTGTCACTCTGCAGTGGAATAAAGTGAACAACAATGTCAGCTTCATTCTCCAGTTTAATGGTTCAGAGACAAACATCAATGCACCAGATGGAGATGGACCAGTAACTCACACAGTCTCATCTCTCACTGCTGGAACTGAATACACATTCACTCTCTTCTCTGTGTTTGAGAACATCAGAAGCAGTGGTGTCAACATCTCTGCAGTCACTGGTGAGATCATGAACTTCATCGTTAATCACTTCAGCAACTCTTCAAACCATCAAGTCCTTTTTAGTACACCAGTGTATAATCAGCATGTATTCGCTGGTCATATTATTTCATCAGTAAAAGTGCTGCTTCGTAGCAAACACACGACGTGCTTTTTCATTAATATATTGCTCATTACATTTCTTGCTGGAAAAAAATATTGTCTTTTATGAAGCAGTCAAACTTGAAAAATGTTTTTGTTCCTGATCATCAGCATCAGATTTTGTTTAACTGTGATGAATAATGGACCTAATACAAAAATGTTTCAGAGCATTATCAGCAGTTACTTTCAATCACAGCAATGTGATCTTATTTAGAACTCCTTTGGAGTTTAGTTTCTTGTTGGTGTCCATGTTGTCAGCACCAGATTTCATTGATACGAGATTGAAAATTGATCGACTGTGAAAAAACATGCCCAGCGTAAAATTAACTAAAGTTAATGCCATAATTATTTTTGATAAATGCATAAACTTCTCTTTCTTTCTCAGCTCCTCAGAACACAGACAGCTTCATATCATCAGGACAAGATGAGACCAGTATCACTCTGCAGTGGAATAAAGTGAACAACAATGTCAGCTTCATTCTCCAGTTTAATGGTTCAGAGACAAACATCATTGCACCAGATGGAGATGGACCAGTAACTCACACAGTCTCATCTCTCACTGCTGGAACTGAATACACATTCACTCTCTTCTCTGTGTTTGAGAACATCAGAAGCAGTGGTGTCATCACCTCTGCAGTCACTGGTGAGATGTTTCTCTTCATCATCATGCACCATAGCAACTCATCGAGTAAATTTGCTTTAGAGTTATCAATTGTAAAATGAATGATAATTTTCTGATAATAATATATCCTGAATTAATGTCCTTTTTCACTCCACGCACATTCCGTCATTTTAAAACACAGTAAGATCATTAAGTTTAAAACTCCTTTGGAGTTTTTAACCATCAATCATAAAAGTATCCAGTATTTATGAACAAATGTCACACATAGGTACATGAAGCCTAAATCTTTTTTACGTGGAGTTCCTGTTTGATTAATTTGGTTTCTTTCTCTTTTTCTTTCTCAGCTCCTCAGAACACAGAAAGCTTCGTATCATCAGGAAGAGATGAGACCAGTGTCACTCTGCAGTGGAATAAAGTGAACAACAATGTCAGCTTCATTCTCCAGTTTAATGGTTCAGAGACAACCATCAATGCACCAGATGGAGATGGACCAGTAACTCACACAGTCTCATCTCTCACTGCTGGAACTGAATACACATTCACTCTCTTCTCTGTGTTTGAGAACATCAGAAGCAGTGGTGTCAACATCTCTGCAGTCACTGGTGAGATGTTTCTCTTCATCATCATGCACCATAGCAACTCATCGAGCAAATTTGCTTCAGTTATCTATTATGAATTTTACTTAAATTTTCTGACCATACTATGTTCTGAATTAATGTCCTTTTTCACTTCATGCACCTTACATCATTTAAAAACACAGTAAGATCATCGAGTTTAAAACTCCTTTGGAGTTTTTAACCATAAGTCAAAAAGGTATCCAGTATTTGTCACCAAATATCACGCAAATAAAAGTTACACATATTGGAGTAATGTTGATAGGGAGATGAAGCTTGAATCTTTTTTAGGTGGAGTTCCTGTTTGATTAAATTTGTTTCTTTCTGTTTTTCTTTTTCAGCTCCTCAGAACACAGGCAGCTTCATATCATCAGGACAAGATGAGACCAGTATCACTCTGCGGTGGAATAAAGTGAACAACAATGTCAGCTTCATTCTCCAGTTTAATGGTTCAGAAACAAGCATCAATGCACCAGATGGAGATGGACCAGTAACTCACACAGTCTCATCTCTCACTGCTGGAACTGAATACACATTCACTCTCTTCTCTGTGTTTGAGAACATCAGAAGCAGTGGTGTCATCATCTCTGCAGTCACTGGTGAGATCTTCATAATTATCTACTGTAGCATCACAACAAAGCACCATGTGATGTTTAGTACATCAGTATACAATTAACATGGATCTGCTCATCTTCATTCACCTTTTATCAAATTTATTTTTTATACCATACAGTGTGTGCTTTTAAAAACAGCAAAATGATCTAAAGTAAAGCTCATTTGGAGTCTATTATCTCTTTTGATTATAATAATATCTCTTGTCAAACAAAATGTTATGTTACATAATAAGCAGTTTAATTTAGTAAGATTATTTTTTATTAAGTTTTGTTGTTCATACTATCAGCATCAGATTTCATCAGGTGACGTAAACAGAAAAAACAAAAACAAAACAAAATTTCGACAGGTCAAAGGTCAAACTAACAAAGAATTCTTTCTTTTTTTTGGTAAATGCATTAATTGTCTTTTTCAGCTCCTCAGAATACAGACAGCTTCATATCATCAGGACAAGATGAGACCAGTATCACTCTGCAGTGGAATAAAGTGAACAACAATGTCAGCTTCATTCTCCAGTTTAATGGTTCAGAGACAAACATCAATGCACCAGATGGAGATGGACCAGTAACTCACACAGTCTCATCTCTCACTGCTGGAACTGAATACACATTCACTCTCTTCTCTGTGTTTGAGAACATCAGAAGCAGTGGTGTCAACATCTCTGCAGTCACTGGTGAGATGTTTCTCTTCATCATCATGCACCATAGCAACTCATCGAGTAAATTTACTATAGAGTTATCAAATGTGAAATGAATTACAATTTTCTGATCATAATATATCTTTACTTAATGTCCTTTTTCACTCCATGCAACTTACGTCATTTTAAAACACAGTAAGATTATTGAGTTTTAAGCTCATTTGGAGTTTTTAACCATAAGTCAAAAAACTAACCAGTATTTCTGACCAAATATCACGCAAATAAATAGGGCACAAAATGCAGCAATTTTGATCGGAAGATGAAGCCTGAATGTTTTTTACCTGCAGTTCCTGTTTGATTAAATTAGTTTTTTCTCTTTTTCTTTTTCAGCTCCTCAGAACACAGACAGCTTCATATCATCAGGACAAGATGAGACCAGAATCACTCTGCAGTGGAATAAAGTGAACAACAATGTCATCTTTATTTTCCAGTTTAATGGTTCAGAGACAACCATCATTGCACCAGATGGAGATGGACCAGTAACTCACACAGTCTCGTCTCTCACTGCTGGAACTGAATACACATTCACTCTCTTCTCTGTGTTTGAGAACATCAGAAGCAGTGGTGTCAACATCTCTGCAGTCACTGGTGAGATACTTCAATTCATTAATCTATATTGAAATAAGCGCAACACTATTTCTTCATTTTAACTGTTGACAGCAAATTTATGAGAAGTAATAGACATGATTCACATTCAATAATTTGACAGCTGTTAAATAGTCAACAGTAGATGGTTGAGGAAGTTATGTTTTTTCAGTGGACTATGTGGAGCAGACATTTAAACTGACTGTGGTGTCTATTTAACTGATGCTCATTGAGATCTGCCAATAAACAGTTTGAGTGTGACTTTAAGAACTGCATTTCTCACCTTAAAACGACTCTGAAAGTGAAACAAGATATATCAACGTAAACATCCAAAAGAAGACAACGTGATTGTTCTACACATTTAAAGAACCAGTACCAATGAGTTGTCATTGTCACCTTTGTTTTTCTGTCGCAGCTCCTCCAAACGCAGAAGGCTTCAAATCATCAGGGCAAGATGAGACCAGTATCACTCTGCAGTGGAAAAAAATGAACAGCAGTGTCAGCTTCATTCTCCAGTTTAATGGTTCAGAGACAAACATCATTGCACCAGATGGAGATGGACCAGTAACTCACACAGTCTCATCTCTCACTGCTGGAACTAAATACACGTTCACTCTCTTCTACGTACTTGAGAACGTCAGAAGCAGTGGTGTCAACATCTCTGCAGTCACTGGTAAGATAACTGGCTCCAATATATAACCTGTGTCCCCTCAGAAAAGCAGCATAAGCTTTTCCAGACAGTACAGTAAACTTTCAACGTGTTAGTTAGGTAGAATAATCACTCACTGTATATAATTTAAATTAATTTACTCCTATTTATTGGCCACCTCAGTGAAATCCATGTTCATCTGGAAAAATTAGGGGTTTTATTTTAGTGATTCACGCACATGGTGTAATGTGAATTGTATAAGTGCAGTTAAGGAGTGTCCAAATTCACTTTGGCCTGTTTAACGTGGAGAAACTGAGCCCACAGTAAGGTTTATGAATATCAAATGGTGGTAGTTAGTCTCTTAATTAATCATAGGTGTGTTTATTGTGTGCACCATAAAATAAGACATTGTCGTCTCCTATTGCCTTTAAGAACCAGGTTCACTTAAACTTTGGGGAATTGTTATTGTAATGATATAACAAGTAATAGGAAAGAATGCTTTTCTGCAGAGAAAACTGATCTGCCACATTGCTGATCTTTACACATCAAAATAATCTTTAACATTGTTATCACCACTCATCCCCTTTAAAATATGCCAAAAGATTGAAAACATAAAAATGACAATAATCTGATTAAAGCCACAACATTTTAAAAATTGATAAGGTTTACTACTTTATAGTATATGCGATTTATCTTTATTAAAATCTGAATTGACGTGGCTTCTTTCCAATCAAAATAAAAGTTCCTGCTCGTGTTGTTTATTAAATTTTGAGTTTGATTTGCTTAATTTGTTTTCCCTTATTTTTCTTACTCAACTTCTTATCCCGTATTGTTCCTGAAATATAGTATTTTTCATTGAAACATGAGTTACCCATTTAGTTGTTTTCAAACACCTTAAAATATTGTGTTTTCAGTTTACGCATCAAAGCCACTGTACTGTTCCCATATACTGTATGATCTTTGGAAGTACTGTCTAAAATATGAAACTTGTCCCTCAGAGTCAGCAGGAGTTTCCATGTAGCGGTGCAAATTTTAAAATTTTAGCAGCTCGGAGTTATGACTTTGATCAAATCTCTTCACTGCTATATCTGTGTCTTAAAGGCAACATTTGGTTTTGTTAACAATGGGATCAAAATGAGGCAACTTCAATAACTTTCATAGGAAGTCCTTTGATTACGAATTTATTTAGTTTGTTTTTCTGTTTCAGCTCCTCAGAACACAGAAAGCTTCATATCATCAGGAAGAGATGAGACCAGTATCACTCTGCAGTGGAATAAAGTGAACAACAATGTCAGTTTTCTTCTCCAGTTTAATGGTGCAGAGACAAGCATCAATGCACCAGATGGAGATGGACCAGTAACTCACACAGTCTCATCTCTCACTGCTGGAACTGAATACACATTCACTCTCTTCTCTGTGTTTGAGAACATCAGAAGCAGTGGTGTCATCATCTCTGCAGTCACTGGTGAGATGTTTCTCTTCATCATCATGCACCATAGCAACTCATCAAGAAAATTAGCTTTAGAGTTATCAATTGTAAAGTAAATTATAATTTTCTGATAAAAATATATCCTGAATTAATGTCCTTTTTCACTCCATGCACATTATGTCATTTTGAAACACAGCAAGATCATTAAGTTTGAAAATCCTTTGGAGTTTTTAACCATGAGTCAAAAAAGTATCCAGTCTTTCTGACCAAATTTCACGCAAATACAAATCACACAAAATGGAGCAATTTTGATAGGGAGATGAAGCCTGGATCTTTTTTACGTGTAATTCTTGTTTGATTAAATTTGCTTCTTTCTGTTTTTCTTTTTTAGCTCCTCAGAACACAGACAGCTTCATATCATCAGGAAGAGATGAGACCAGTATCACTCTGCAGTGGAATAAAGTGAACAACAATGTCAGCTTCATTCTCCAGTTTAATGGTTCAGAGACAAACATCAATGCACCAGATGGAGATGGACCAGTAACTCACACAGTCTCATCTCTCACTGCTGGAACTGAATACACATTCACTCTCTTCTCTGTGTTTGAGAACATCAGAAGCAGTGGTGTCATCATCTCTGCAGTCACTGGTGAGATGTTTCTCTTCATCATCATGCACCATAGCAACTCATCGAGTAAATTTGCTTTAGAGTTATTTATTATGAATTTAACTTTAATTTTCTGAGCATAGTATATTCTGAATCAATGTCCTTTTTCAATCCATGCACATTACGTAATTTTGAAACACAATAAGATCATTGAGTTTAAAACTCCTTTGGAGTCTCATCATTCTCGTAAGTCTCATGAGTCAAAAAAGTACCCAGTATTTATGACCAAATGTCATTCAAATAAAGAAAGACAAAAAATGGAGCACTTTTGACAGGGAGATGAAGCCTGGATCTTTTTTTACGTGCAGTTCTTTGATTAAATTTGCATCTTTCTCTTTTTCAGCTCCTCAGAACACAGAAAGCTTCGTATCATCAGGAAGAGATGAGACCAGTATCACTCTGCAGTGGAATAAAGTGAACAACAATGTCAGCTTCATTCTCCAGTTTAATGGTTCAGAGACAAACATCAATGCACCAAATGGAGATGGACCAGTAACTCACACAGTCTCATCTCTCACTGCTGGAACTGAATACACATTCACTCTCTTCTCTGTGTTTGAGAACATCAGAAGCAGTGGTGTCAGCATCTCTGCAGTCACTGGTGAGATCATGAACTTCATCGTTAATCACTTCAGCAACTCTTCAAACCATCAAGTCCTTTTTAGTACACCAGTGTATAATCAGCATGTATTCGCTGGTCATATTATTTCATCAGTAAAAGTGCTGCTTCGTAGCAAACACACGACGTGGTTTTTCATTAATATATTGCTCATTACATTTCTTGCTGGAAAAAAATATTGTCTTTTATGAAGCAGTCAAACTTGAAAAATGTTTTTGTTCCTGATCATCAGCATCAGATTTTGTTTAACTGTGATGAATAATGGACCTAATACAAAAATGTTTCAGAGCATTATCAGCAGTTACTTTCAATCACAGCAATGTGATCTTATTTAGAACTCCTTTGGAGTTTAGTTTCTTGTTGGTGTCCATGTTGTCAGCACCAGATTTCATTGATACGAGATTGAAAATTGATCGACTGTGAAAAAACAGGCCCAGCGTAAAATTAACTAAAGTTAATGCCATAATTATTTTTGATAAATGCATAAACTTCTCTTTCTTTCTCAGCTCCTCAGAACACAGAAAGCTTCATATCATCAGGAAGAGATGAGACCAGTATCACTCTGCGGTGGAATAAAGTGAACAACAATGTCAGCTTCATTCTCCAGTTTAATGGTTCAGAGACAAACATCAATGCACCAGATGGAGATGGACCAGTAACTCACACAGTCTCATCTCTCACTGCTGGAACTAAATACACATTCACTCTCTTCTCTGTGTTTGAGAACATCAGAAGCAGTGGTGTCATCATCTCTGCAGTCACTGGTGAGATCTTCATAATTATCTACTGTAGCATCACAACAAAGCACCATGTGATGTTTAGTACATCAGTATACAATTAACATGGATCTGCTCATCTTCATTCACCTTTTATCAAATTTATTTTTTATACCATGCAGTGTGTGCTTTTAAAAACAGCAAAATGATCTAAAGTAAAGCTCCTTTGGAGTCTATTATCTCTTTTGATTATAATAATATCTCTTGTCAAACAAAATGTTATGTTACATAATAAGCAGTTTAATTTAGTAAGATTATTTTTTATTAAGTTTTGTTGTTCATACTATCAGCATCAGATTTCATCAGGTGACGTAAACAGAAAAAACAAAAACAAAACAAAATTTTGACAGGTCAAAGGTCAAACTAACAAAGAATTCTTTCTTTTTTTTTGTAAATGCATTAATTGTCTTTTTCAGCTCCTCAGAATACAGACAGCTTCATATCATCAGGAAGAGATGAGACCAGTATCACTCTGCAGTGGAATAAAGTGAACAACAATGTCAGCTTCATTCTCCAGTTTAATGGTTCAGAGACAAACGTCAATGCACCAGATGGAGATGGACCAGTAACTCACACAGTCTCATCTCTCACTGCTGGAACTGAATACACATTCACTCTCTTCTCTGTGTTTGAGAACATCAGAAGCAGTGGTGTCAACATCTCTGCAGTCACTGGTGAGATGTTTCTCTTCATCATCATGCACCATAGCAAGTCATCAAGCAAATTAGCTTCAGTTATCTATTGTGAATTTTACTTAAATTTTCTGACCATACTATGTTCTGAATTAATGTCCTTTTTCACTTCATGCACCTTACATCATTTAAAAACACAGTAAGATCATCGAGTTTAAAACTCCTTTGGAGTTTTTAACCATAAGTCAAAAAGGTATCCAGTATTTTTGACCAAATATCACGCAAATAAAAGTTACACATATTGGAGTAATGTTGATAGGGAGATGAAGCTTGAATCTTTTTTAGGTGGAGTTCCTGTTTGAATAAATTTGTTTCTTTCTGTTTTTCTTTTTCAGCTCCTCAGAACACAGAAAGCTTCATATCATCAGGAAGAGATGAGACCAGTATCACTCTGCAGTGGAATAAAGTGAACAACAATGTCAGCTTCATTCTCCAGTTTAATGGTTCAGAGACAAACATCAATGCACCAGATGGAGATGGACCAGTAACTCACACAGTCTCATCTCTCACTGCTGGAACTGAATACACATTCACTCTCTTCTCTGTGTTTGAGAACATCAGAAGCAGTGGTGTCATCATCTCTGCAGTCACTGGTGAGATGTTTCTCTTCATAATTATTTACTCTATCAACTCATTAAGCATTAAGCAGCATGTGCTTTTGAGTACACCTGAATGAAATTAACATGTATTTACTGGTCATAATCTTTTCTCCGTGAATTTACAATGTCACTGCATAAGCAGTATGTGCTTTTAAACACAGTAAGTTAATCTTTGTAATTTTGTTTCTTTTTCGACTGTAGATTTCTTGTCAAATCAAAATTACACAATTTATGCCCAACATGACACTTTAACGAGGAGAAGCAGACCGTCTTAATTTTTGCGTTCTCTATCAGCAGCATAAGGCTTTGTTCTTGTAAAATCAAAAATCTAGTCATGATAATAAAAACCTTCGCAAGCCAAACTTCAGATCCATTGAAATAAATATTTTCGATAAATGCTTTTGTTTCTCTTTTTCTGTCTCAGCTCTTCCAAACGCAGAAAGCTTCATATCATCAGGGAGAGATGAGACCAGTATCACTCTGCAGTGGAATAAAGTGAACAACAATGTCAGCTTCATTCTCCAGTTTAATGGTTCAGAGACAAACATCAATGCACCAGATGGAGATGGACCAGTAACTCACACAGTCTCATCTCTCACTGCTGGAACTGAATACACATTCACTCTCTTCTCTGTGTTTGAGAACATCAGAAGCAGTGGTGTCAGCATCTCTGCAGTCACTGGTAAGATTTTTCATGTCATGAATGGGTAATTATACAGGTATGACAATAGTTGCCATTTACAAAAGCCAGTATAATAGATGATGAATTAAGCATTTGAATGGCTACACAGAAATTATTTTAGGCGCACTAACGAATTATGACCTCCGTGCAAGGCACCAGCAATATAACTAACTAATAAGCAAAATGTTTTAGAAAATGTACCCATCTTTACTTTATCGTGGCGGAAGCTGTGTATAAAATTCCTATTGCTTACCGTAAGCAATTTTTTCTTGTTTTGTTTCAACATTTTTCTGTAGTTTCATGTTACCTTTCCTTGTTCCTTGTTTATATCTGAGCCCAGCTCTCTGTGTTGTGTCAAGTAATATTACTTCAATTGAATAATTTTCAGTTTCAATATCACGAAGAGTTTAAGTTACATTATAGAGAAGTTCACATCTTGGAATATCAAACAAAATAATAATTTGACTTCTTCTTTTCATGAAAAAAAACACCATCCTGCTTACAAACCTTTGCATCCTCCAACAAAAAGGACCTCGTAAGTATCTGCATTTTTTTTTACATTCTTTAAAGTGTCCTGAACCTTTTCTTTGAGTCATCAATTACTTATTTGTATTTGATCAACATTTCTCTAATTTCTTTAATTATGTATTATTTGTTCAGGGTTACTTTAGGGTTAGTGTTACTATTTCTAAAATCAGAATAAACAGCTACTTTCACATTTTATGAATGCACAGAAATTAAATCATGGTATATGCTGATGTAAGCAAAGTATTTATGTTTATTTTATATTAAATGTTTTTATGTGAATGGATTATACTATATATATACATATATCATTTTACATGATCACGTTCATATTTTATGTAATTGTGCATTTGTTTCAACAGATTATGTTGTTGGATTGAATATGAGATTAAACTCATTTAATCAGCTGTCAGAATCAGAACTGCAGGACATGTTGACAGAGGTGAGACTAATGTGTATTCACTTTTATTTCAGATAATAATTTTTTTTTTGTTCAGTACTAACATACTTTTTTCCTTTTGTGTGTGTACTTGTGTACGTTTTATTTTTTACTCTAGTTCTTTGTAAAATCTGGATTGCAGCCACAGCTTTGGTCCCTGAAGGTTAAGTATGTTAAGCCATGAGACCAATGGAGGAGAATGGATCGAATCCGAAGTTATTAACACTATTTTGAATTAAGTTACTTCAAGACAATTAAACTATGTATCTGTATTGTTAGTGTTGTATTGTGATAATGTGTTTTAATATACATGTACTGTATGATTTTGTCAGTCTGAAATAAAGTGTCTCTGAATTTTGACGTGCCAAATGTGACTTATTGAAATATTTTCCTGTTGCTTCTCAGTCCAATACAATGCTCATACCAATACATAGCACAGCACCACATAATACACATTACAAGTTCAGTAATGCACCTGATCCAGACTTTACTGCTCCTATCCTAGAACAAAAAGAGTCCCAGAGGGAGGGGTAACGGCTAAATTAGGACATTTGTTTCCCAGCCTCGATGCCTTTGCTTCCTCTGAGGTTAAGTTTAGCATTTGGGAAAAAGGTAAGGCCAACACAAAATAATAGATGGGTATATTTAAGGATTCAGTTCAATTATTGTAATAATTTCAATGATATTTCTGCTTTTTCTTGTGCA
The DNA here is from genome assembly GCF_022577435.1 of Embiotoca jacksoni. Lineage (NCBI taxonomy): Eukaryota > Metazoa > Chordata > Actinopteri > Embiotocidae > Embiotoca > Embiotoca jacksoni. The sequence continues at coordinate 6,969,244 of NW_027185375.1, read as the reverse complement.
ACACAGGTGTTTCTGCCCCTGATGTCGAACACAGGACAGCTCTGGTGCAGTCTCTGCTTGGTGTTGGTGCTGCTGATGTGCGACCAAAGCATCACTGTCACCAAAATCTAGATCTTCCAGTGATGCCTGTTGCTTGGTCTTCAGTGGTTCCTCTCATCACTCGGTCCATGAACGTGTTGGAAAGTAATGCAGATGTCGTGCAACTTTATCTCAGCAAAACTGCGTTGTCTTTTTCTTGCTCTGTGAAGTAAGTACAGAAACTCCTGTTGAGAAGGGCAGTCTGTTGTGGGATCACATATGCACAATGTGTGTCACATAAACTCTTTCTGAAGGCCTTGTCAAAACCCACTAAATTGATATACCGTTTTCTTTGACAAACTGTGCCCTGCTTCGTAATCCTACATAATGTAGGGGAAACGGTGCATTACGGGAATGTGTTATACTAAAAATATTTTCAGGATGATGAATTACACCAGTTAGAAAAGAGGAGGCATGTTAGTGTCTCAGTTTTAATGGCTGTTAAAAAATGTCTTTCAATGTTTGATGCTATTTGCTCAGAATGAGTGAGATGCTAAGTCATGTGAAACTAAACAATTTTTTTTTTTAATGGTAACTGCTAATGGTATCAAAACAGATTTCCTAATTTTCTTTCTTTTGTTCCGAGGTCGTGGCCAAAATACTAAAATAAATGCACTAACAACTTGTTTCTTATTTGTGATGCAGCTGTTTGACTTGTGACTCTCACCCGACAAGGAAAGAGGAAATGGTTCCCTTTCAATCAAACCAGTTTTATTTATCTGTAACCACCCATCAAGAAAAAGGTTTCGACTGATACATTCCTGAAGCTCTTCCCATGAAATTTAAAACAACACTTATGATTGGTTTGTGCATCTAAATTGTTATCCATCATAAAAGAATTTAAGTCACGGTATCTCATCTTCAAGCGAGATCGTCTTACCTGGAAGCATAATAAAAAGGTATTTACTCCAAACCTGTTGCCAGGTAAGCGGTGATATGATCTGCTGTCGCCTGAGGGTGGTGACTCATCTGAGCAAACAATTTGATTTGTTTGAAAAACACAGACATGTTGACTGACCTGTACAGTGAAAAACAAAAAGAAAATTATCTTTGCAATTTATTTTTGTAATCATACTTGTCATCTATAATGCCCAATCCAAATGAAAGCCTCTCGATGTATATAGTACATTTGTGATATTTATTTGAGGTATTTATGCAGTGTTTTTTTTAATTAATTTATTTATTTCCAAAACAATGTGCTCTTTTGTGCATATGTATCAGCTTCCTCATTCACTGTTTTAATGCGCACTCGTATAGCCGCTTTCCTTGAGCACACAGATACCTGACTTTTAATATGGCCTTTCCCAAATCAAGATAACAACTTATGATTGTCAATAATACAGTATTCATAACACAAGTATAAGTATAAAATGCAGTTTACTCATTATATAAATACTGCTTTTTCACTCATCAGATGTCAGCTGATGTAACTGCAGATCCCTCAGTGTTGTTGTAGATGTTAGCCAAAAAAGGAATTAGTAGTAAAGTCTTTTTGGGCATTCCTTGATGAAGAATTCAACTTGTGACATCGTATTATTGTGACAGTAAAGAAAAGAATAGAGGACCCAAATGCAGAAAATGGGCAGGAAGATGCTGTAAAGTGATTTTAATGGAAGATTTGATGATGACAAAGCCTTACAGGTAGAGGAACAACCAATACGAAAAGAGGCAAACACATGAGAATGGGCTGATAAATCAGGAATTGTTACAGTCAGTTTGCCTTAAGTCTGAGTACTGAAGACCTGTCATGACCTTTTAGCGAGAGAGGAACAAACCCACGTTTCACAAACATTTCATGCAAATATTAAGTTACAACGCTGACTTTTGACTTGCTTTTTTTTCTTGCTCTGCAGAGTTGTTTCAAAGCACGAGATGAAACTAATTTTCCGAAAATGAATACGTAAATCCTGTGATCTTTAGTACTGTTTGATTGGCAGGTGATTTTGAGAAAGTGCAATGCTATAATACACAACACAGGCAAATAAATGACCATGTCATAGAGGCCAGGCCTGCGGGGTGTACCGCAAAGCAACTTCAATAAATCCAGGCTTTTTTTTTCTGAGCTAACTCGACAAACCAGAAACTCCCCATCAGAGATAATTGGTACTACGACGGTGGTAACACTTTGTTAGCCCAGGCGTTCTTTTTTAGGCTCTGTGCGTGATCACATAATTTTGATGAGTCATTTTAATCTTTTCTCCATTAAGAATAGACAGTTCGCGTACTTTGTATTTTAGTCTGGAGGAGCAGGTAATCATAATGGAGAGCTGTGAAGAGTATAAAAATATTTTTTGCTGCAACAGTGGTGCCTTTGGCTGTGATAAAGCCTGAGAATAATACTGGTGGAAAATTGACAATTGTGTAATTAATACTTACTACTCGATGCACTCTCAGTGCCTCCCATATTCAAAGCTCTTATACTGATACCTCATTCTTCTATATCTACCATTGGCCTATACTTAGGAAGTGCATGAATGTAATATCTGACCGCAGCACTGGCAGCTCCCACCATTTGTTTGTTCAGGTTATGTATGGGCTAAGTAGTTTGGTGGTAAAATACTAAATGCATGTTTGTAGTGGTCATCACTAAAAGTAAAACTTTGGGAATAGCAAAGCATACAGTATTCTTGCTCAGATTTTCTGCACCACTTCATGCAGGTTCTAGTGGCAAAGAAACGCAATAATAAGTACCCTGTTTGGTTAACTGTAAGCACACTGGTTCCTTTAGTGGTATTACTAAGAGTTAGCTTATATTCCCTCAGCTGAGAAGTAGCGTTCGTAGAGAATATCGTGAGAAAACGCCAACATATCTCGCTGTTCTATCTGTACAGGTGAGGCATGTTTAGGTCCACTGGCTTTTCCAAGAGTGCTGATGCTATTTTTTTAAAGGTGTTTGGTGAAATTGCACTTATCTGGACCAAGTTTGCAGCATAATTTACCACGGCGATCTAGCCAGGATAAAAAAGATCCACCTTCGTGACATTAAGATCCACGGCCTTAGTCTCAACATACTTGACTGATCTCACTTCGTGGTTCACCCCTCTGAACTGACACCTTAAGCTTCTACATGATGAACACCTAAACATTAAACAGCTGGATACTTGTCAATGCAGAAACTATTAAGAGTACAGTAAAAAGAACATGCAGTTTCTTATTACCCATTGACATTAAGTTTGGAAGCAAAACCCATACAGATAAAATTCCCATGTTAAATATTATTTCACAAGGGATCATTTTGATGCTATGGATTTGCTGTCTGTCAGAAAAATATAAGGAAACGCAACTTAGTTTCTTTTGTATGAGATCATTGAAAAATTACTGTTTTGAACTTGGTTTAAGTGTCATTTGTTAAAATCAGATAATTACATATATAGTATGTTTGAATTATGTAATTTGTTACATTTCTTGCAAGTTCTTGTTGCTCCATTTCACCTCACTAGAAATGTATTTATTTGTTTGGCATGATCGGCACCACATACTGGTTCTACAGGATAAAAGAAGGAGGTAGGCCGTAATACTGAGCCAAGAAACTTGACAGACTGACAGCTGTGAAGTGGCCGTGTTCATTGCTGAGATGCCACAACCTTTGTGAAAAGTCCTTCCCCTTCGAGACATATCATTAGCCTTTAAACTGTTTGAATATATAAAAGCCATAGGTTTGGGTTGTCATGTAAGGTAGCAGGTTTTCAGCATCATATGAATAGGACTCACTTACGGATGTGGAAATAGTTTAAAGACATCTCTACCAGTAAGGGGAAACAAATAACTTTTCATCTCACATTTTTTCATTTTGGGTAAGTACAATTGTGCATTTTAATACATTCATAGACTCTATGTATTGTGTATGTGGCTTTAGTTTTTGTATATTTAGCTGTTTACAACATCAATAAATTATTATTAATAACCTCTGTCCTAATATTGAAAAGTATTCATGCATGAGTATGTCATCATGAATTATAATAATAATAAATACAACATGCCTTTTTGCAATGTGTCAAATTCTGCATATGTGGTTTCTGTCTTAATAATATTGTTTTTTCATTTATGTAGCATTTCTTTTCACTGGCAGAATACAAAGGGACTGCGTAATCTGGTTGTTCTATTATTCAGTTTATAGAATAATAAAAAAGACAATAATATATATAAAAAGGTGTTTTGTTTTGAGACATCTTTTCTATATTGATGTCAGCTTGTAGCACACCTAAATCAATTTGGATTTAATGACCTTCTCAAGGTTCAGCCAGGTTAATGGCTGTGAACAGACCAAGTGTTGAGATGCGTTCTAACTCAGTGCACCAGCTTGTTCAAGAATTCTCCTTGTTGAGGTAACAGTGTTAGAAAAATTACTCAGAGGCTGTATTCAAAATCAAACACATCGGACATGTATTCTTGCGAGAAGGAGCAAATACATGTAGGGAAGAACTGCACATGCGTCAAATGTTAGACTGGCCTGTTGCCCTTCCGTGAATGTGAGAATTACTGCTCCCTGTACCCGGTACTGATTTTTTGTTCCTTGCAAATTGTCCATCAGCCCTTACAAATGCTCTTTTAGTGCTGCGAACTTTGTCAGTAGCCTGAGGTCCTATTGTGGTCTTGTCGTCTGATGTCTGATTGTCAGGTATGTTATATTAGCTTCGTACCAAAATATGGGGAGTACTATGAGCAGAGCTGTGAAAACAAAGGGTCCCTCTGAGGCCACAGAGTCCTATCCTCCTGAATGGATGCCAAGTGATGCTGCCTTGAGCCATTTTAGCTGTACTCCTAATAAGTGACCTATATGCTCCTGAATCGCACAATAAAGTTACTTCAATCTCTTCTATCAGTAGAGTCACAAAAGGTTTATCTTGAGTATTTCAACTATACTTATCTCTAACACATCCTCATCTTTTGTTTCTAGTTGGGTCTGTGTCCGTGTCTGCGAATCATGTGAATGTGTGTGTTTCTGCATGACCTGATCCTGGAGTGGTTGTGGTTAGTCATGCTGAACCCGTCTGCGACCGCCAACCGTCTCCTCCTCCACTTCTTCCTCCCCTCCTCCCGTCTCTCCGCCGCCTGCAGTCTCTTGCCCAGTGTCCATTCCTCCCGCAATTATAGCAGGTGTCGTTACCTGGCTCTCGTGGTCCTCCCCCACGGCCGCCAGCCCCCGTCCATCCACCTCGCTTCCTCCTTCTGAAATCTCCTTGATCATTATCCCCTCGATAATATACTTCAGAATATTCTGTGTCTTCGTCATCATATACATATGTGTCCGCTGTTCTTGTTTTAGGTGATTTCTTCTTCTGTTTATCTTTTAGAACTTTTTCTGCATGTACTGCGTGTGCCTTAACGTCTGCTAGTTCGGCTATCTGCCAGCCCACCTGATGTTTCTTTACAAACGAGCTGATAGGAGTGCACAATCCATTTAGGAGGGCGTTCTTTAACTGCTGTGCATAGGGCCCTCTGTCATTATATGGATTTTCTGGTGCTATGCCACTGTGTCTGTCAAACACTATCTTCAATCTTGCAAAATACTGCACCACTGTCTCATCGTCTCCCTGAGTACATTCTGCCACATGTGAAAAATCTGCTCCAGCTGCTGTCAGATTTCTTATTCTAAGAAGTAATGCCAAGCTGAACTTGGTGAGCATTTGGTGACTACCGAAAGGGGCGGGGTTTCCATCTACGAGCGGGTTCCAATCGCCTTGGTATTGGCACCAGTCTACTCCTGTTATTTGTCTGATGCATCTTTCTATCTCAACCCCATTTAGCTGGTAGCTCTGACACAATAATTTTAGCTGACTTTCGAATTCTGCTGAATTTCCTTTTGGATGAGGAATGCCGTCTACAGCTCTCCTAACGTCCGCTAATGTATGGACGATAAACTTGTACTGTGGCTTCCTGTCCCTTTTCTCCTGCTTGGGGATTAGGTAATTCTATCACGGGGTGTATTTGTGCGTGATGTGTTTCTGCACCTCCTGCGGTATTGTCGAACAGACTCTGATAGGGTCTACCTGATCTGGTTTTCCCAGGGGATGTGGTTCTTAACCATACGGCAAATCGTCTGAACAGTTCTTGGCTGCTGTCTGGGGTTGGAGTAGAGGGGGTGGAGTTTGGTGACAGTGTCGTGGGTTCGGAGACAGAAACTGGCTGGGCAGCCGGAGGCGGAATAGGCAGAGCGGGCGGATCAGCTGTTACCGGGACGTCTCCCATGTTAGGGTATGGAGGAGGATCGGGCCACAGTCCCATGTTGGTTCGTTTTTGTACCACATAATCATCATCTTCATCATTTTTCCGGGAGAAATGTATTTCTATTATTAGATATAGTATTGGTGCATTAAGAGCTATACTCCCTTCCCCCGCCTTTTTGTTTTTAATCTCTCCCAGATCAGTTCTCTTTCTCTTTTTTTCTTTTACTTTTCCTCTTCTCTTTTCAACTTTTTTCTTTTATTTCCCTCACACTTGCTCTCTATCCTTGAATCCGTGTTCCTTTTCCCATTTTTTCCAAATATTTTATGTTATCCGCACCTTTTGAGTGCATGCGTTTTACGTCTCCCTCCAGAGGTATCTCTTCGATCTTACTACAGCATAATCCCATTTTTTCTATCTGTGAGCCAACCAGTTTGTATGAAGTTCACCCGAGCAATGGACACTCACAGTATCTATTTATTTGTATATTTTTATTTATTTCATCTTCCGGAAGTTTTCTTATATTTGTATTTATTTCTATCCATGAGCCAACCAGTTTGTATGGAGTTCACCCGAGCAACTGGACGCTCACAGTATCTAATTATTTGTATATTTGTATTTATTTTATATTCCGGAAGTTGTTGTTTTTTGTAGGTCCCTGACCTATTTCCTAAGTCCCTGACTTAGTTACCTGTAGGTCCCTGACCTATTTTTGCGCACGCGACTTTTAGTTTACCTAGTCTATTCAGACTTTTTAGTAGGTCACTGACCTATCTCTCTTTTAGTACAGGTCCCTGACCTGACTCTTTAGTACAAGTCCCTGACCTGACTCTTTAGAACAAAAAAAACAAAAAAAAATGTCTTACCCGGGTGTCCGATGTTTGATGGTGAATCAGCCTTGTTCTAGGATCCCGTCACCCTTCCTCTCTCCAGTTAGTCCTGGCCTCACCAATGTCCAAACTGTTTCGATAAAGAAACAGGGCGGAGGTCTTTGCTCAGGAGTACCAGACTCCCCCGTGCACGGTTCCAGACTGTGTCCGGAGAGAGGAGGAGATGTTGGGATCCGGCTCGAAGGACCAATTATGTTAGAAAAATTACTCAGAGGCTGTATTCAAAATCAAACACATCGGACATTTATTCTTGCAAGAAGGAGTAAATACATGTACACTCAAAGAAGGATGTCCAGCATTGCTCAACGTCTCTGCTCTGTAGGGCAGCTTTTATACAGTGTGACAAACAGTTGACAGTCATCCCCACTTCCTCTGTATACCTGATTTTGTAGATAGTACTGAGTGAGGTCGTAGGTCACAAGATAAAGGTAGAGATGTTGTAACTGAGACTATAGAGCCATGTTGTGCAACAGATAGACCAATATTTGACAAGTATGATGAGTTCATTATTTTTCCATCAAACAGCTACAGAGTTGTTATTATTTCATTGCCTCTAATCTGGATCCAATAGAGAAATGGACTGTTAAGATCAAATTTGATAGTGAAAAATGGGGAAACAAAATTGTCAGTGAGAATGAAGCTCACATTAAGAGAAATATAAGATAGATTTAATCATAGTTGTGTCAAAATTATAAAATAATATGTTTCAGGGAATTCATTATTTTAAACCCTTTTGTTATAGATGGTTTTATAGTTTCAGGGTGTTTAGCAGTGTATATTTGCAGTTGTATAATTTACACAAGTGACTCCATAATGGCTACCATGAGCTATGATAGCTGAGTGTAATTACTGAAAACCTACTCCAGTTCAAGCTATTATTCACTGAATAATGTGTTCTCATTGAACATATCTTTCAGAAAAAGTTTTTTTTTTTTTTTTTTTTTTTTTTTTTTTTTTTTTTTTTTTTTTTTTTTTACAGAGAAATGAATGATTTCAGCAACTCCAAAGTCAGAACCAATTATATGCTGCCTCCTAATAAATTTTGGATTTTTCAGATTGAACAGAAGACAAAATGAGTGTTGGACTGATGATACCAATTTTCCTTGTGCTAAAAGGTGAGCTTGCTGCATGTTGACTGTCTTTTTACAAAATTGAAATAAAGTTTTGGGGATTGGGAATGATTTAGTCCTAAACTCAAAATATAGTCTGTGTTACACTTAAAGCCAATTTTAATATTTTAGCAGTTATTCGATTGCAGTTAATTAAACCGATGGTTCAAAAAGTGACCTGGTTATGTTCATTTCTGTATTTATAATAATTAAAATTTTGATATAAAAAGTAAAAAAATAGTGAAACTAATTTAAATATTTGTTCTTCCATAGTTGCTGCACAAACAACAATACCTGCTCCTACAACAACCACTGCTACAACAACAGTTCCTACAACAGCCACTGCAGCACCAATAACACCTGCTCCTACAACAACCACTGTTGCAACAATGACAACAACAGCTCCTACAACACAGACGACAACACCGACTACAACACCAACGACAACACCTACTACAACACCAACGACAACACCTACTACGACACCGACGACAACACCTACTACGACACCGACGACAACACCAACACCGACGACAACACCTACTACGACACCGACGACAACACCGACGACTACACCGACAACAACACCTACTACGACACCGATGACAACACCTACTATGACACCGACGACAACACCTACTACGACACCGACGACGACACCGACGACGACACCAACTACGGCACCAACGACAACACCTACTACGACACCGACTTCAACAACTACTCCGACACCGACGACAACACCTACTACGACACCGACTTCAACAACTGCTACGACACCGACGACAACACCAACGACAACACCTACTACGACACCTATTACGACACCGACGACAACACCTACTACGACACCAACGACAACACCTACTACGACACCGACTTCAACAACTACTACGACACCGACGACAACACCGACGACAACACCTACTACGACACCGACTTCAACAACTACTACGACACCGACGACAACACCAACGGCAACACCTACTACGACACCGACTTCAACGACAACACCAACGACAACACCTACTACGACACCTACTACGACACCGACTTCAACAACTACTACGACACCGACGACAACACCTACTACGACACCGACGACAACACCTACTACGACACCGACAACAACACCGACGACAACACTGACAACAACACCTACAACAACACCTACAACAACACTGACGACAACACCTACTACGACACCTACTACAACACCGACGACAACACCCGCTACGACACCGACGACAACAACTACCACAACACCGACGACAACACCAACGACAACACCTACTATGGCACCAACGACAACACCTACTACGACACCAACGACAACACCTACTACGACACCGACTTCAACAACTACTACGACACCGACGACAACACCAACGACAACACCTACTACGACACCTACTACGGCACCAACGACAACACCTACTACAACACCGACGACAACACCTACTACGGCACCAACGACAACACCTACTACGGCACCGACGACAACACCTACTACGACACCGACGACAACACCTACTACGACACCGACTTCAACAACTACTACGACACCGACGACAACACCTACTACGATACCGACTTCAACAACTACTACGACACCGACGACAACACCAACGACAACACCTACTACGACACCTACTACAGCACCAACTACAACACCTACTACGACACCGACTTCAACAACTACTACGACACCGACAACAACACCAACGACAACACCTACTACAACATCTACTACGACACCGACGACAACACCTACTACGACACCGACGACAACACCTACTACGACACCGACAACAACACCGACGACAACACCTACAACAACACCTACAACAACACCTACAACAACACTGACGACAACACCTACTACGACACCGACAACAACACCTACTACGACACCTACTACAACACCAACAACAATACCCACTACGACACCGACGACAACACCGACGACGACAACACCTACTACGACACCTACTACAACACCGACGACAACACCTACTACGACACCGACAACAACACCGACGACAACACTGACAACAACACCTACTACGACACCGACGACAACACCTACTACGACACCTACTACAACACCGACGACAACACCTACTACGACACCGACGACAACACCTACTACGACACCGACGACAACACCGACGACGACACCGACAACAACACCTACAACAACACAGACGACAATACCTACTACGACACCGACAACAACACCAACGACAACACCGACAACAACACCTACAACAACACAGACGACAATACCTACTACGACACCGACGACAACACCTACTACGACACCGACGACAACACCAACGACAACACCTACTACGACACCTACTACAACATTGACGACAACACCTACTACGACACCGACGACAACACCGACGACAACACTGACAACAACACCTACAACAACACTGACGACAACACCTACTACGACACCGACGACAACACCTACTACGACACCTACTACGACACCGACGACAACACCGACTACGACACCGACGACAACACCGACAACAACACCGACAACAACACCTACAACAACACAGACGACAATACCTACAACAACACAGACGACAACACCTACTACGACACCGACGACAACACCTACTACGACACCTACTACGACACCGACGACAACACCTACTACGACACCGACGACAACACCGACAACAACACCTACAACAACACAGACGACAATACCTACAACGACACAGACGACAACACCGACAACAACACCGACGACAACACCGACAACAACACCTACAACAACACAGACGACAATACCTACTACGACACCGGCGACAACACCGACAACAACACCGACAACAACACCTACAACAACACAGACGACAATACCTACTACGACACCTACTACGACACCGACGACGACAACACCTACTACGACACCTACTACGACACCGACGACAACACCGACGACAACACCTACTACGGCACCAACGACAACACCTACTACGACACCGACGACAACACCTACTACGACACCTACTACAACATCGACGACAACACCTACTACGACACCGACGACAACACCTACTACGACACCGACAACAACACTGACCACAACACCTACTACGACACCGATGACAACACCTACTACGACACCGACGACAACACCTACTACGACACCGACGACAACACCGACGACGACACCGACAACAACACCTACAACAACACAGACGACAATACCTACTACGACACCGACGACAACACCTACTGCGACACCGACGACAACACCAACGACAACACCTACTACGACACCTACTACAACATTGATGACAACACCTACTACGACACCGACGACAACACCGACGACAACACTGACAACAACACCTACAACAACACTGACGACAACACCTACTACGACACCAACGACAACACCTACTACGACACCTACTACGACACCGACGACAACACCTACTACGACACCGACGACAACACCGACAACAACACCGACAACAACACCTACAACAACACAGACGACAATACCTACAACAACACAGACGACAACACCTACTACGACACCGACGACAACACCTACTACGACACCTACTACGACACCGACGACAACACCTACTACGACACCGACGACAACACCGACAACAACACCGACAACAACACCTACAACAACACAGACGACAATACCTACAATGACACAGACGACAACACCTACTACGACACCGACGACAACACCGACAACAACACCGACGACAACACCGACAACAACACCTACAACAACACAGACGACAATACCTACTACGACACCGACGACAACACCGACAACAACACCGACAACAACACCTACAACAACACAGACGACAATACCTACTACGACACCGACGACGACAACACCTACTACGACACCTACTACGACACCGACGACAACACCTACTACGGCACCAACGACAACACCTACTACGACACCGACGACAACACCTACTACGACACCTACTACAACATCGACGACAACACCTACTACGACACCGACGACAACACCTACTACGACACCGACAACAACACTGACCACAACACCTACTACGACACCGACAACAACACCTACTACGACACCTACTACAACACCGACGACAACACCTACTACGACACCGACGACAACACCTACTACGACACCGACGACAACACCGACGACAACACCGACAACAACACCGACAACAACACCTACAACAACACAGACGACAATACCTACTACGACACCGACGACAACACCTACAACAACACAGACGACAATACCTACTACGACACCGACGACAACACCAACGACAACACCGACAACAACACAGACGACAACACAGACGACAATACCTACTACGACACCGACGACAACACCTACTACGACACCGACGACAACACCAACGACAACACCTACTACGACACCTACTACAACATTGACGACAACACCTACTACGACACCGACGACAACACCTACTACGACACCGACAACAACACCGACGACAACACCTACTACGACACCGACGACAACACCAACGACAACACCTACTACGACACCTACTACAACATTGACGACAACACCTACTACGACACCGACGACAACACCGACGACAACACCGACAACAACACCGACAACAACACCTACAACAACACAGACGACAATACCTACTACGACACCGACGACAACACCAACGACAACACCGACGACAACACCGACAACAACACAGACGACAATACCTACTACGACACCGACGACAACACCTACTACGACACCTACTACAACATTGACGACAACACCTACTACGACACCGACGACAACACCTACTACGACACCGACAACAACACCGACGACAACACTGACAACAACACCTACAACAACACTGACGACAACACCTACTACGACACCGACGACAACACCTACTACGACACCTACTACAACACCGACGACAACACCTACTACGACACCGACGACAACACCTACTACGACACCGACGACAACACCGACGACAACACCGACAACAACACCTACAACAACACCTACAACAACACAGACGACAATACCTACTACGACACCGACGACAACACCAACGACAACACCGACAACAACACCTACAACAACACAGACGACAATACCTACTACGACACCGACGACAACACCGACAACAACACCGACAACAACACCTACAACAACACAGACGACAATACCTACTACGACACCAACGACAACACCAACGACAACACCGACAACAACACCTACAACAACACAGACGACAATACCTACTACGACACCGACGACAACACCTACAACAACACAGACGACAATACCTACTACGACACCTACTATGACACCGACGACGACAACACCTACTACGACACCGACGACAACACCGACGACAACACCTACTACGGCACCAACGACAACACCTACTACGACACCGACGACAACACCTACTACGACACCTACTACAACATCGACGACAACACCTACTACGACACCGACGACAACACCTACTACGACACCGACAACAACACCGACGACAACACTGACAACAACACCTACTACGACACCGACAACAACACCTACTACGACACCTACTACAACACCTACAACAACACCTACAACAACACAGACGACAATACCTACTACGACACCGACGACAACACCAACGACAACACCGACGACAACACCGACAACAACACAGACGACAATACCTACTACGACACCGACGACAACACCGACGACAACACCGACAACAACACCTACAACAACACAGACGACAATACCTACTACGACACCTACTACGACACCGACGACGACAACACCTACGACAACACCGACGACAACACCTACTACGACACCGACGACAACACCGACGACAACACCTACTACGACAGCGACGACACCGACGACGACACCGACGACAACACCTACTACAACACCGACGACAACACCAACAACACCTACTACGACACCGACGACACCTACAACAACACCGACGACTACACCGACGACAACACCTACTACGACACCGACGACAACACCAACAGTGACACCTTCTACGACACCGACGACAACACCAATGACAACACCGACGACAACACCTACTACAACACCAACTACTGCCATCACTGGTATGTTTTTAGGTTTTAAAACAATGCTCTGTGGTAAATTCCTAAGAAATCTCACTTTATTTGTTCATTTATAGACTTCATGGTAAATTCCTTTCAATTTGAATTCCTTAATTATTACTCCTGACATCTGTCTTGTCAAATACATAGTGACATTTATAAGTACAAAATAAGACCAGTGGTTAAATAGCATATTTTTTTGCGAAAGAAACATTTTGTCCTATGTCATCTTTTTGCCTCAAGACTATACATTGGACTTTAAGAGATCAAAATAGCAAATGGGAAAGGGGATTATACAATTACATTCCCGAGGAAGTCTGGACACAACACTGTGAATTCCAATGAATATCAAGCAAAGTCTTATGGAGAGTGTTTGGCTGGAAGAGTCATGTTAGATTTGATATGACACCAGTTTAGGAGTAGCATTGTTCAAGCTCTTCCAGTTGCTGGAGGAAATGTGGCTCCTCAGAAGCCAACCGTTACCAATTGTTTTGAGCTTGTCCAAAAGTAAATTTTTTTGGTGGTAAAATATTTACAGAATTGGTGATTTTATTTGGGTTAAGAGTTATGATCAAGGCGATCATGCCACTTAAAGGACCTGTACATTCATCCATAATTGTTCAAACAAAATATTTATGCAGTATACCAAGTGGAGCTACTAGAAAGGCTGTTACAAGGAAATGGCTTAAGCCGGTCACTCCATCTATAGGAAAATTTAATGATATTATTCGTGAAATTTTTGTAATGGAACTAATCCCTTTCGCTTTAAAGTTCCAAGGAAACAAATTCGAGGAAATATGGGAGAAGATGAAAATTCTATATTTCCCCAGAATACCCTGCTTTTGTTTAAACACCTTTGCAAATGCATTTGCATCTTAAAGGATGAGTCTATGTGTGAATAAATGAATCATAACTTTTTTCCCTTAAAAAAAACCAACTAATTACACCGTTAAAGGGGATTTGTTTGATAAATGCTTTCATTTCTGTATTTCTAAGCTCCTCAGAACACAGACAGCTTCATAGCATCAGGACAAGATGAGACCAGTATCACTCTGCAGTGGAATAAAGTGAACAACAATGTCAGCTTCATTCTCCAGTTTAATGGTTCAGAGACAAACGTCAATGCACCAGATGGAGATGGACCAGTAACTCACACAGTCTCATCTCTCACTGCTGGAACTGAATACACATTCACTCTCTTCTCTGTGTTTGAAAACATCAGAAGCAGTGGTGTCATCATCTCTGCAGTCACTGGTGAGATGTTTCTCTTCATCATCATGCACCATAGCAAGTCATCAAGCAAATTTGCTTCAGAGTCATCTATTGTGAATTTTACTTAAATTTTCTGACCATAGTATATTCTGAATTAATGTCCTTTTTCACTTCATGCACCTTACGTCATTTTAAAACACAGGAAGATCATTGAGTTTAAAACTCCTTTGGAGTTTTTAACCATAAGTCAAAAAGGTATCCAGTATTTATGACCAAATATCACGCAAATAAAAGGTACACATAATGGAGTAATGTTGATAGGGAGATGAAGCTTGAATATTTTTTAGGTGGAGTTCCTGTTTGATTAAATTTGTTTCTTTCTCTTTTTCTTTTTCAGCTCCTCAGAACACAGAAAGCTTCATATCATCAGGAAGAGATGAGACCAGTATCACTCTGCAATGGAATACAGTGAACAATGATGTCAGCTTCGTTCTCCAGTTTAATGGTTCAGAGACAAACATCAATGCACCAGATGGAGATGGACCAGTAACTCACACAGTCTCATCTCTCACTGCTGGAACTGAATACACATTCACTCTCTTCTCTGTGTTTGAGAACATCAGAAGCAGTGGTGTCAACATCTCTGCAGTCACTGGTGAGATGTTTCTCTTCATCATCATGCACCATAGCAACTCATCGACCAAATTTGATTTGGAGTTAACATTTGTACAATGAATTACAATTTTCCGATCGTAATATATCCTGAATTAATGTCCTTTTTGACTCCATGCACATTATGTCATTTTGAAACACAGCAAGATCATTGAGTTTGAAAATCCTTTGGAGTTTTTAACCATGAGTCAAAAAAATTTCCAGTATTTATGACCAAATTTCACGCAAACACAAATCACACAAAATGGAGCAATTTTGATCGGGACATGAATCCTGAATCTTTTTTTACGTGGCGTTCCTGTTTGATTAAATTGGTTTCTTTCTCTTTTTCTTTTTCAGCTCCTCAGAACACAGAAAGCTTCATATCATCAGGACAAGATGAGACCAGTATCACTCTGCAATGGAATAAAGTGAACAACAATGTCAGCTTCATTCTCCAGTTTAATGGTTCAGAGACAAACATCATTGCACCAGATGGAGATGGACCAGTAACTCACACAGTCTCATCTCTCACTGCTGGAACTGAATACACATTCACTCTCTTCTCTGTGTTTGAGAACATCAGAAGCAGTGGTGTTGTCATCTCTGCAGTCACTGGTGAGATGTTTCTCTTCATCATCATGCACCATAGCAAGTCATCAAGCAAATTTGCTTCAGAGTTATCGATTGTGAATTTGACTTAAATTCTCTGACCATAGTATATTCTGAATTAAGGTCCTTTTTCACTTCATGCACCTTACATCATTTTAAAACACAGTAAGATCATTGAGTTTAAAACTACTTTGGAGTTTTTAACCATAAGTCAAAAAGGTATCCAGTATTTATGACCAAATATCACGCGACTAAAAAGGACAAAAAAATGGAACAATTTTGATAGGGCGAGGAAGCCTGAATCTTTTTTATCTGGAGTTCCTGTTTGATTAAATTTGTTTTTTCTCTTTTTCTTTTTCAGCTCCTCAGAACACAGACAGCTTCATATCATCAAGAAGAGATGAGACCAGTATCACTCTGCAGTGGAATAAAGTGAACAACAATGTCAGCTTCATTCTCCAGTTTAATGGTTCAGAGACAAACGTCAATGCACCAGATGGAGATGGACCAGTAACTCACACAGTCTCATCTCTCACTGCTGGAACTGAATACACATTCACTCTCTTCTCTGTGTTTGAGAACATCAGAAGCAGTGGTGTCAGCATCTCTGCAGTCACTGGTGAGATGTTTCTCTTCATCATCATGCACCATAGCAAGTCATCAAGCAAATTTGCTTCAGAGTTATCGATTGTGAATTTGACTTAAATTCTCTGACCATAGTATGTTCTGAATTAAGGTCCTTTTTCACTTCATGCACCTTACATCATTTTAAAACACAGTAAGATCATTGAGTTTAAAACTACTTTGGAGTTTTTAACCATAAGTCAAAAAGGTATCCAGTATTTATGACCAAATATCACGCAAATAAAAGGTACACATAATGGAGTAATGTTGATAGGGAGATGAAGCTTGAATCTTTTTCTTGTGGAGTTCCTGTTTGATTAAATTTGTTTCTTTCTCTTTTTCTTTTTCAGCTCCTCAGAACACAGAAAGCTTCATATCATCAGGACAAGATGAGACCAGTATCACTCTGCAGTGGAATAAAGTGAACAACAATGTCAGCTTCATTCTCCAGTTTAATGGTTCAGAGACAAACATCAATGCACCAGATGGAGATGGACCAGTAACTCACACAGTCTCATCTCTCACTGCTGGAACTGAATACACATTCACTCTCTTCTCTGTGTTTGAGAACATCAGAAGCAGTGGTGTCGTTATCTTTGTAGTCACTGGTGAGATGTTTCTCTTCATCATCATTCACCATAGCAACTCATCGAGTAAATTTGCTATAGAGTTATCAAATGTGAAATTAATGACAATTTTCTGATTATAATATATCCTGAATTAATGTCCTTTTTCACTACATGCACCTTACGTCATATTAAAACACAGTAAGATCATTGAGTTTAAAATTCCTTTGGAGTTATTTGGAGTTTTTAACCATAAGTCAAAAAGGTATCCAGTATTTACAACCAAATTTCACGCAAATACAAAGCAAACAAAATGGAGCAATTTTGATAGGGACATGAATCCTGAATCTTTTTTATCTGGAGTTCCTGTTTGATTAAATTGGTTTTTTCTCTTTTTCTTTTTCAGCTCCTCAGAACACAGAAAGCTTCATATCATCAAGAAGAGATGAGACCAGTATCACTCTGCAGTGGAATAAAGTGAACAACAATGTCAGCTTCATTCTCCAGTTTAATGGTTCAGAGACAAGCGTCAATGCACCAAATGGAGATGGACCAGTAACTCACACAGTCTCATCTCTCACTGCTGGAACTGAATACACATTCACTCTCTTCTCTGTGTTTGAGAACATCAGAAGCAGTGGTGTCAACATCTCTGCAGTCACTGGTGAGATGTTTCTCTTCATCATCATGCACCATAGCAAGTCATCAAGCAAATTTGCTTCAGAGTCATCTATTGTGAATTTTACTTAAATTTTCTGACCATAGTATATTCTGAATTAATGTCCTTTTTCACTTCATGCACCTTACATCATTTAAAAACACAGTAAGATCATCGAGTTTAAAACTCCTTTGGAGTTTTTAACCATAAGTCAAAAAGGTATCCAGTATTTATGACCAAATATCACGCAAATAAAAGTTACACATAATGGAGTAATGTTGATAGGGAGATGAAGCTTGAATCTTTTTCTTGTGGAGTTCCTGTTTCATTAAATTTGTTTCTTTCTGTTTTTCTTTTTCAGCTCCTCAGAACACAGACAGCTTCATATCATCAGGACAAGATGAGACCAGTATCACTCTGCGGTGGAATAAAGTGAACAACAATGTCAGCTTCATTCTCCAGTTTAATGGTTCAGAGACAAACATCAATGCACCAGATGGAGATGGACCAGTAACTCACACAGTCTCATCTCTCACTGCTGGAACTGAATACACATTTACTCTCTTCTCTGTGTTTGAGAACATCAGAAGCAGTGGTGTCATCATCTCTGCAGTCACTGGTGAGATCTTCATAATTATCTACTGTAGCATCACAACAAAGCACCATGTGATGTTTAGTACATCAGTATACAATTAACATGGATCTGCTCATCTTCATTCACCTTTTATCAAATTTATTTTTTTATACCATACAGTGTGTGCTTTTAAAAACAGCAAAATGATCTAAAGTAAAGCTCATTTGGAGTCTATTATCTCTTTTGATTATAATAATATCTCTTGTCAAACAAAATGTTATGTTACATAATAAGCAGTTTAACTTAGTAAGATTATTTTTTATTAAGTTTTGTTGTTCAGCATCAGATTTCATCAGGTGACGTAAACAGAAAAAACAAAAACAAAACAAAATTTTGACAGGTCAAAGGTCAAAGTAACAAAGAATTCTTTCTTTTTTTTGGTAAATGCATTAATTGTCTTTTTCAGCTCCTCAGAATACAGAAAGCTTCATATCATCAGGACAAGATGAGACCAGTATCACTCTGCAGTGGAATAAAGTGAACAACAATGTCAGCTTCATTCTCCAGTTTAATGGTTCAGAGACAAACATCAATGCACCAGATGGAGATGGACCAGTAACTCACACAGTCTCATCTCTCACTGCTGGAACTGAATACACATTCACTCTCTTCTCTGTGTTTGAGAACATCAGAAGCAGTGGTGTCGTTATCTTTGTAGTCACTGGTGAGATGTTTCTCTTCATCATCATGCACCATAGCAACTCATCGAGTAAATTTGCTATAGAGTTATCAAACGTGAAATTAATGACAATTTTCTGATTATAATATATCCTGAATTAATGTCCTTTTTCACTACATGCACCTTACGTCATATTAAAACACAGTAAGATCATTGAGTTTAAAATTCCTTTGGAGTTATTTGGAGTTTTAAACCATAAGTCAAAAAGGTATCCAGTATTTATAACCAAATTTCACGCAAATACAAAGCAAACAAAATGGAGCAATTTTGATAGGGACATGAATCCTGAATCTTTTTTTACGTGGCGTTCCTGTTTGATTAAATTGGTTTCTTTCTCTTTTTCTTTTTCAGCTCCTCAGAACACAGAAAGCTTCATATCATCAGGACAAGATGAGACCAGTATCACTCTGCAATGGAATAAAGTAAACAACAATGTCAGCTTCATTCTCCAGTTTAATGGTTCAGAGACAAGCGTCAATGCACCAAATGGAGATGGACCAGTAACTCACACAGTCTCATCTCTCACTGCTGGAACTGAATACACATTCACTCTCTTCTCTGTGTTTGAGAACATCAGAAGCAGTGGTGTCAACATCTCTGCAGTCACTGGTGAGATGTTTCTCTTCATCATCATGCACCATAGCAAGTCATCAAGCAAATTTGCTTCAGAGTCATCTATTGTGAATTTTACTTAAATTTTCTGACCATAGTATATTCTGAATTAATGTCCTTTTTCACTTCATGCACCTTACATCATTTAAAAACACAGTAAGATCATCGAGTTTAAAACTCCTTTGGAGTTTTTAACCATAAGTCAAAAAGGTATCCAGTATTTATGACCAAATATCACGCAAATAAAAGTTACACATAATGGAGTAATGTTGATAGGGAGATGAAGCTTGAATCTTTTTCTTGTGGAGTTCCTGTTTCATTAAATTTGTTTCTTTCTGTTTTTCTTTTTCAGCTCCTCAGAACACAGACAGCTTCATATCATCAGGACAAGATGAGACCAGTATCACTCTGCGGTGGAATAAAGTGAACAACAATGTCAGCTTCATTCTCCAGTTTAATGGTTCAGAGACAAACATCAATGCACCAGATGGAGATGGACCAGTAACTCACACAGTCTCATCTCTCACTGCTGGAACTGAATACACATTCACTCTCTTCTCTGTGTTTGAGAACATCAGAAGCAGTGGTGTCATCATCTCTGCAGTCACTGGTGAGATCTTCATAATTATCTACTGTAGCATCACAACAAAGCACCATGTGATGTTTAGTACATCAGTATACAATTAACATGGATCTGCTCATCTTCATTCACCTTTTATCAAATTTATTTTTTTATACCATACAGTGTGTGCTTTTAAAAACAGCAAAATGATCTAAAGTAAAGCTCATTTGGAGTCTATTATCTCTTTTGATTATAATAATATCTCTTGTCAAACAAAATGTTATGTTACATAATAAGCAGTTTAACTTAGTAAGATTATTTTTTATTAAGTTTTGTTGTTCAGCATCAGATTTCATCAGGTGACGTAAACAGAAAAAACAAAAACAAAACAAAATTTTGACAGGTCAAAGGTCAAAGTAACAAAGAATTCTTTCTTTTTTTTGGTAAATGCATTAATTGTCTTTTTCAGCTCCTCAGAATACAGAAAGCTTCATATCATCAGGACAAGATGAGACCAGTATCACTCTGCAGTGGAATAAAGTGAACAACAATGTCAGCTTCATTCTCCAGTTTAATGGTTCAGAGACAAACATCAATGCACCAGATGGAGATGGACCAGTAACTCACACAGTCTCATCTCTCACTGCTGGAACTGAATACACATTCACTCTCTTCTCTGTGTTTGAGAACATCAGAAGCAGTGGTGTCGTTATCTTTGTAGTCACTGGTGAGATGTTTCTCTTCATCATCATGCACCATAGCAACTCATCGAGTAAATTTGCTATAGAGTTATCAAACGTGAAATTAATGACAATTTTCTGATTATAATATATCCTGAATTAATGTCCTTTTTCACTACATGCACCTTACGTCATATTAAAACACAGTAAGATCATTGAGTTTAAAATTCCTTTGGAGTTATTTGGAGTTTTAAACCATAAGTCAAAAAGGTATCCAGTATTTATAACCAAATTTCACGCAAATACAAAGCAAACAAAATGGAGCAATTTTGATAGGGACATGAATCCTGAATCTTTTTTTACGTGGCGTTCCTGTTTGATTAAATTGGTTTCTTTCTCTTTTTCTTTTTCAGCTCCTCAGAACACAGAAAGCTTCATATCATCAGGACAAGATGAGACCAGTATCACTCTGCAATGGAATAAAGTAAACAACAATGTCAGCTTCATTCTCCAGTTTAATGGTTCAGAGACAAGCGTCAATGCACCAAATGGAGATGGACCAGTAACTCACACAGTCTCATCTCTCACTGCTGGAACTGAATACACATTCACTCTCTTCTCTGTGTTTGAGAACATCAGAAGCAGTGGTGTCAACATCTCTGCAGTCACTGGTGAGATGTTTCTCTTCATCATCATGCACCATAGCAAGTCATCAAGCAAATTTGCTTCAGAGTCATCTATTGTGAATTTTACTTAAATTTTCTGACCATAGTATATTCTGAATTAATGTCCTTTTTCACTTCATGCACCTTACATCATTTAAAAACACAGTAAGATCATCGAGTTTAAAACTCCTTTGGAGTTTTTAACCATAAGTCAAAAAGGTATCCAGTATTTATGACCAAATATCACGCAAATAAAAGTTACACATAATGGAGTAATGTTGATAGGGAGATGAAGCTTGAATCTTTTTCTTGTGGAGTTCCTGTTTCATTAAATTTGTTTCTTTCTGTTTTTCTTTTTCAGCTCCTCAGAACACAGACAGCTTCATATCATCAGGACAAGATGAGACCAGTATCACTCTGCGGTGGAATAAAGTGAACAACAATGTCAGCTTCATTCTCCAGTTTAATGGTTCAGAGACAAACATCAATGCACCAGATGGAGATGGACCAGTAACTCACACAGTCTCATCTCTCACTGCTGGAACTGAATACACATTCACTCTCTTCTCTGTGTTTGAGAACATCAGAAGCAGTGGTGTCATCATCTCTGCAGTCACTGGTGAGATCTTCATAATTATCTACTGTAGCATCACAACAAAGCACCATGTGATGTTTAGTACATCAGTATACAATTAACATGGATCTGCTCATCTTCATTCACCTTTTATCAAATTTATTTTTTTATACCATACAGTGTGTGCTTTTAAAAACAGCAAAATGATCTAAAGTAAAGCTCATTTGGAGTCTATTATCTCTTTTGATTATAATAATATCTCTTGTCAAACAAAATGTTATGTTACATAATAAGCAGTTTAACTTAGTAAGATTATTTTTTATTAAGTTTTGTTGTTCAGCATCAGATTTCATCAGGTGACGTAAACAGAAAAAACAAAAACAAAACAAAATTTTGACAGGTCAAAGGTCAAAGTAACAAAGAATTCTTTCTTTTTTTTGGTAAATGCATTAATTGTCTTTTTCAGCTCCTCAGAATACAGAAAGCTTCATATCATCAGGACAAGATGAGACCAGTATCACTCTGCAGTGGAATAAAGTGAACAACAATGTCAGCTTCATTCTCCAGTTTAATGGTTCAGAGACAAACATCAATGCACCAGATGGAGATGGACCAGTAACTCACACAGTCTCATCTCTCACTGCTGGAACTGAATACACATTCACTCTCTTCTCTGTGTTTGAGAACATCAGAAGCAGTGGTGTCGTTATCTTTGTAGTCACTGGTGAGATGTTTCTCTTCATCATCATGCACCATAGCAACTCATCGAGTAAATTTGCTATAGAGTTATCAAACGTGAAATTAATGACAATTTTCTGATTATAATATATCCTGAATTAATGTCCTTTTTCACTACATGCACCTTACGTCATATTAAAACACAGTAAGATCATTGAGTTTAAAATTCCTTTGGAGTTATTTGGAGTTTTAAACCATAAGTCAAAAAGGTATCCAGTATTTATAACCAAATTTCACGCAAATACAAAGCAAACAAAATGGAGCAATTTTGATAGGGACATGAATCCTGAATCTTTTTTTACGTGGCGTTCCTGTTTGATTAAATTGGTTTCTTTCTCTTTTTCTTTTTCAGCTCCTCAGAACACAGAAAGCTTCATATCATCAGGACAAGATGAGACCAGTATCACTCTGCAATGGAATAAAGTAAACAACAATGTCAGCTTCATTCTCCAGTTTAATGGTTCAGAGACAAGCGTCAATGCACCAAATGGAGATGGACCAGTAACTCACACAGTCTCATCTCTCACTGCTGGAACTGAATACACATTCACTCTCTTCTCTGTGTTTGAGAACATCAGAAGCAGTGGTGTCAACATCTCTGCAGTCACTGGTGAGATGTTTCTCTTCATCATCATGCACCATAGCAAGTCATCAAGCAAATTTGCTTCAGAGTCATCTATTGTGAATTTTACTTAAATTTTCTGACCATAGTATATTCTGAATTAATGTCCTTTTTCACTTCATGCACCTTACATCATTTAAAAACACAGTAAGATCATCGAGTTTAAAACTCCTTTGGAGTTTTTAACCATAAGTCAAAAAGGTATCCAGTATTTATGACCAAATATCACGCAAATAAAAGTTACACATAATGGAGTAATGTTGATAGGGAGATGAAGCTTGAATCTTTTTCTTGTGGAGTTCCTGTTTCATTAAATTTGTTTCTTTCTGTTTTTCTTTTTCAGCTCCTCAGAACACAGACAGCTTCATATCATCAGGACAAGATGAGACCAGTATCACTCTGCGGTGGAATAAAGTGAACAACAATGTCAGCTTCATTCTCCAGTTTAATGGTTCAGAGACAAACATCAATGCACCAGATGGAGATGGACCAGTAACTCACACAGTCTCATCTCTCACTGCTGGAACTGAATACACATTCACTCTCTTCTCTGTGTTTGAGAACATCAGAAGCAGTGGTGTCATCATCTCTGCAGTCACTGGTGAGATCTTCATAATTATCTACTGTAGCATCACAACAAAGCACCATGTGATGTTTAGTACATCAGTATACAATTAACATGGATCTGCTCATCTTCATTCACCTTTTATCAAATTTATTTTTTTATACCATACAGTGTGTGCTTTTAAAAACAGCAAAATGATCTAAAGTAAAGCTCATTTGGAGTCTATTATCTCTTTTGATTATAATAATATCTCTTGTCAAACAAAATGTTATGTTACATAATAAGCATTTTAACTTAGTAAGATTATTTTTTATTAAGTTTTGTTGTTCAGCATCAGATTTCATCAGGTGACGTAAACAGAAAAAACAAAAACAAAACAAAATTTTGACAGGTCAAAGGTCAAAGTAACAAAGAATTCTTTCTTTTTTTTGGTAAATGCATTAATTGTCTTTTTCAGCTCCTCAGAATACAGAAAGCTTCATATCATCAGGAAGAGATGAGACCAGTATCACTCTGCAGTGGAATAAAGTGAACAACAATGTCAGCTTCATTCTCCAGTTTAATGGTTCAGAGACAAACATCAATGCACCAGATGGAGATGGACCAGTAACTCACACAGTCTCATCTCTCACTGCTGGAACTGAATACACATTCACTCTCTTCTCTGTGTTTGAGAACATCAGAAGCAGTGGTGTCGTTATCTTTGTAGTCACTGGTGAGATGTTTCTCTTCATCATCATGCACCATAGCAACTCATCGAGTAAATTTGCTATAGAGTTATCAAACGTGAAATTAATGACAATTTTCTGATTATAATATATCCTGAATTAATGTCCTTTTTCACTACATGCACCTTACGTCATATTAAAACACAGTAAGATCATTGAGTTTAAAATTCCTTTGGAGTTATTTGGAGTTTTAAACCATAAGTCAAAAAGGTATCCAGTATTTATAACCAAATTTCACGCAAATACAAAGCAAACAAAATGGAGCAATTTTGATAGGGACATGAATCCTGAATCTTTTTTTACGTGGCGTTCCTGTTTGATTAAATTGGTTTCTTTCTCTTTTTCTTTTTCAGCTCCTCAGAACACAGAAAGCTTCATATCATCAGGACAAGATGAGACCAGTATCACTCTGCAATGGAATAAAGTAAACAACAATGTCAGCTTCATTCTCCAGTTTAATGGTTCAGAGACAAGCGTCAATGCACCAAATGGAGATGGACCAGTAACTCACACAGTCTCATCTCTCACTGCTGGAACTGAATACACATTCACTCTCTTCTCTGTGTTTGAGAACATCAGAAGCAGTGGTGTCATCATCTCTGCAGTCACTGGTGAGATGTTTCTCTTCATCATCATGCACCATAGCAACTCATCGAGTAAATTTGCTATAGAGTTATCAAATGTGAAATTAATGACAATTTTCTGATTATAATATATCCTGAATTAATGTCCTTTTTCACTACATGCACCTTACGTCATATTAAAACACAGTAAGATCATTGAGTTTAAAATTCCTTTGGAGTTATTTGGAGTTTTTAACCATAAGTCAAAAAGGTATCCAGTATTTATAACCAAATTTCACGCAAATACAAAGCAAACAAAATGGAGCAATTTTGATAGGGACATGAATCCTGAATCTTTTTTATCTGGAGTTCCTGTTTGATTAAATTGGTTTTTTCTCTTTTTCTTTTTCAGCTCCTCAGAACACAGAAAGCTTCATATCATCAAGAAGAGATGAGACCAGTATCACTCTGCAGTGGAATAAAGTGAACAACAATGTCAGCTTCATTCTCCAGTTTAATGGTTCAGAGACAACCATCAATGCACCAGATGGAGATGGACCAGTAACTCACACAGTCTCATCTCTCACTGCTGGAACTGAATACACATTCACTCTCTTCTCTGTGTTTGAGAACATCAGAAGCAGTGGTGTCAACATCTCTGCAGTCACTGGTGAGATGTTTCTCTTCATCATCATGCACCATAGCAAGTCATCAAGCAAATTTGCTTCAGAGTCATCTATTGTGAATTTTACTTAAATTTTCTGACCATAGTATATTCTGAATTAATGTCCTTTTTCACTTCATGCACCTTACATCATTTAAAAACACAGTAAGATCATCGAGTTTAAAACTCCTTTGGAGTTTTTAACCATAAGTCAAAAAGGTATCCAGTATTTATGACCAAATATCACGCAAATAAAAGTTACACATAATGGAGTAATGTTGATAGGGAGATGAAGCTTGAATCTTTTTCTTGTGGAGTTCCTGTTTCATTAAATTTGTTTCTTTCTGTTTTTCTTTTTCAGCTCCTCAGAACACAGAAAGCTTCATATCATCAAGAAGAGATGAGACCAGTATCACTCTGCAGTGGAATAAAGTGAACAACAATGTCAGCTTCATTCTCCAGTTTAATGGTTCAGAGACAAACATCAATGCACCAGATGGAGATGGACCAGTAACTCACACAGTCTCATCTCTCACTGCTGGAACTGAATACACATTCACTCTCTTCTCTGTGTTTGAGAACATCAGAAGCAGTGGTGTCATCATCTCTGCAGTCACTGGTGAGATCTTCATAATTATCTACTGTAGCATCACAACAAAGCACCATGTGATGTTTAGTACATCAGTATACAATTAACATGGATCTGCTCATCTTCATTCACCTTTTATCAAATTTATTTTTTTATACCATACAGTGTGTGCTTTTAAAAACAGCAAAATGATCTAAAGTAAAGCTCATTTGGAGTCTATTATCTCTTTTGATTATAATAATATCTCTTGTCAAACAAAATGTTATGTTACATAATAAGCAGTTTAACTTAGTAAGATTATTTTTTATTAAGTTTTGTTGTTCAGCATCAGATTTCATCAGGTGACGTAAACAGAAAAAACAAAAACAAAACAAAATTTTGACAGGTCAAAGGTCAAAGTAACAAAGAATTCTTTCTTTTTTTTGGTAAATGCATTAATTGTCTTTTTCAGCTCCTCAGAATACAGAAAGCTTCATATCATCAGGACAAGATGAGACCAGTATCACTCTGCAGTGGAATAAAGTGAACAACAATGTCAGCTTCGTTCTCCAGTTTAATGGTTCAGAGACAAACATCAATGCACCAGATGGAGATGGACCAGTAACTCACACAGTCTCATCTCTCACTGCTGGAACTGAATACACATTCACTCTCTTCTCTGTGTTTGAGAACATCAGAAGCAGTGGTGTCAGCATCTCTGCAGTCACTGGTGAGATCTTCATAATTATCTACTGTAGCATCACAACAAAGCACCATGTGATGTTTAGTACATCAGTATACAATTAACATGGATCTGCTCATCTTCATTCACCTTTTATCAAATTTATTTTTTTATACCATACAGTGTGTGCTTTTAAAAACAGCAAAATGATCTAAAGTAAAGCTCATTTGGAGTCTATTATCTCTTTTGATTATAATAATATCTCTTGTCAAACAAAATGTTATGTTACATAATAAGCAGTTTAACTTAGTAAGATTATTTTTTATTAAGTTTTGTTGTTCAGCATCAGATTTCATCAGGTGACGTAAACAGAAAAAACAAAAACAAAACAAAATTTTGACAGGTCAAAGGTCAAAGTAACAAAGAATTCTTTCTTTTTTTTGGTAAATGCATTAATTGTCTTTTTCAGCTCCTCAGAATACAGAAAGCTTCATATCATCAGGACAAGATGAGACCAGTATCACTCTGCAGTGGAATAAAGTGAACAACAATGTCAGCTTCGTTCTCCAGTTTAATGGTTCAGAGACAAACATCAATGCACCAGATGGAGATGGACCAGTAACTCACACAGTCTCATCTCTCACTGCTGGAACTGAATACACATTCACTCTCTTCTCTGTGTTTGAGAACATCAGAAGCAGTGGTGTCAGCATCTCTGCAGTCACTGGTGAGATGTTTCTCTTCATCATCATGCACCATAGCAACTCATCGAGCAAATTTGCTTCAGTAATCTATTGTGAATTTTACTTAAATTTTCTGACCATAGTATATTCTGAATTAATGTCCTTTTTCCCTTCATGCACCTTACATCATTTAAAAACACAGTAAGATCATCGAGTTTAAAACTCCTTTGGAGTTTTTAACCATAAGTCAAAAAGGTATCCAGTATTTATGACCAAATATCACGCAAATAAAAGTTACACATAATGGAGTAATGTTGATAGGGAGATGAAGCTTGAATCTTTTTTAGGTGGAGTTCCTGTTTGATTAAATTTGTTTCTTTCTCTTTTTCTTTTTCAGCTCCTCAGAACACAGACAGCTTCATATCATCAGGACAAGATGAGACCAGAATCACTCTGCAGTGGAATAAAGTGAACAACAATGTCATCTTTATTTTCCAGTTTAATGGTTCAGAGACAACCATCATTGCACCAGATGGAGATGGACCAGTAACTCACACAGTCTCGTCTCTCACTGCTGGAACTGAATACACATTCACTCTCTTCTCTGTGTTTGAGAACATCAGAAGCAGTGGTGTCAACATCTCTGCAGTCACTGGTGAGATACTTCAATTCATTAATCTATATTGAAATAAGCGCAACACTATTTCTTCATTTTAACTGTTGACAGCAAATTTATGAGAAGTAATAGACATGAGTCACATTCAATAAGTTGACAGCTGTTAAATAGTCAACAGTAGATGGTTGAGGAAGTTATGTTTTTTCAGTGGACTATGTGGAGCAGACATTTAAACTGACTGTGGTGTCTATTTAACTGATGCTCATTGAGATCTGCCAATAAACAGTTTGAGTGTGACTTTAAGAACTGCATTTCTCACCTTAAAACGACTCTGAAAGTGAAACAAGATATATCAACGTAAACATCCAAAAGAAGACAACGTGATTGTTCTACACATTTAAAGAACCAGTACCAATGAGTTGTCATTGTCACCTTTGTTTTTCTGTCGCAGCTCCTCCAAACGCAGAAGGCTTCAAATCATCAGGGCAAGATGAGACCAGTATCACTCTGCAGTGGAAAAAAATGAACAGCAGTGTCAGCTTCATTCTCCAGTTTAATGGTTCAGAGACAAACATCATTGCACCAGATGGAGATGGACCAGTAACTCACACAGTCTCATCTCTCACTGCTGGAACTAAATACACGTTCACTCTCTTCTACGTACTTGAGAACGTCAGAAGCAGTGGTGTCAACATCTCTGCAGTCACTGGTAAGATAACTGGCTCCAACATATAACCTGTGTCCCCTCAGAAAAGCAGCATAAGCTTTTCCAGACAGTACAGTAAACTTTCAACGTGTTAGTTAGGTAGAATAATCACTCACTGTATATAATTTTATTATATTTAAATTACTCCTATATATTGGCCACCTCAGTGAAATCCATGTTCACCCAGAAAGATTAGGGGTTTTATTTTATTGATTCACACACATGGTGTAATGTGAATTGTATAAGTGCAGTTAAGGAGTGTCCAAATTCACTTTGGCCTGTTTAACGTGGAGAAACTGAGCCCACACTAAGGTTTATGAATATCAAATGGTGGTAGTTAGTCTCTTAATTAATCATAGGTGTGTTTATTGTGTGCACCATAAAATAAGACGTTGTTGTCTCCTATTGCCTTTAAGAGCCGGGTTCACTTAAACTTTGGGGAATTGTTATTGTAATGATATAACAAGTAGTAGGAAAGAATGCTTTTCTGTAGAGAAAACTGATCTGCTCCATTGCTGATCTTTACACATCAAAATAATCTTTAACATTGTTATCACCACTCATCCCCTTTAAAATATGCCAAAAGATTGAAAACATAAAAATGACAATAATGTGATTAAAGCCACAACATTTTAAAAATTGATAAGGTTTACTACTTTATACTATGTGCGATTTATCTTTATTAAAATCTGAATTGAGTGTGGCTTCTTTCCAATTAAAATAAAAGTACCTGCTCGTGTTGTTTATTAAATTTTGAGTTTGTTTTGCTTAATTTGTTTTCCCTTATTTTTCTTACTCAACTTCTTATCCCGTATTGTTCCTGAAATATAGTATTTTTCATTGAAACATGAGTTACCCATTTAGTTGTTTTCAAACTCCTTAAAATATTGTGTTTTCAGTTTACGCATCAAAGCCTCTGTACTGTTCCCATATACTGTATGATCTTTGGAAGTACTGTCTAAAATATGAAACTTGTCCCTCAGAGTCAGCAGGAGTTTCCACGTAGCGGTGCAAATTTTAAAATTTTAGCAGCTCGGAGTTATGACTTTGATCAAATCTCTTCGCTGCTATATCTCTGTCTTAAAGGCAACATTTGGTTTTGTTAACAATGGGATCAAAATGAGGCAACTTCAATAACTTTCACAGGAAGTCCTTTGATTACGAATTTATTTAGTTTGTTTTTCTGTTTCAGCTCCTCAGAACACAGAAAGCTTCATATCATCAGGAAGAGATGAGACCAGTATCACTCTGCAGTGGAATAAAGTGAACAACAATGTCAGTTTTCTTCTCCAGTTTAATGGTGCAGAGACAAGCATCAATGCACCAGATGGAGATGGACCAGTAACTCACACAGTCTCATCTCTCACTGCTGGAACTGAATACACATTCACTCTCTTCTCTGTGTTTGAGAACATCAGAAGCAGTGGTGTCATCATCTCTGCAGTCACTGGTGAGATGTTTCTCTTCATCATCATGCACCATAGCAACTCATCAAGAAAATTAGCTTTAGAGTTATCAATTGTAAAGTAAATTATAATTTTCTGATAATAATATATCCTGAATTAATGTCCTTTTTCACTCCATGCACATTATGTCATTTTGAAACACAGCAAGATCATTGAGTTTAAAACTCCTTTGCAGTTTTTCACCATAAGTCAAAAAGGTATCCAGTATTTATGACCAAATATCACGCGACTAAAAAGGCCAAAAAAAATGGAACAATTTTGATAGGGCGAGGAAGCCTGAATCTTTTTTATCTGGAGTTCCTGTTTGATTAAATTAGTTTTTTATCTTTTTCTTTTTCAGCTCCTCAGAACACAGAAAGCTTCATATCATCAAGAAGAGATGAGACCAGTATCACTCTGCAGTGGAATAAAGTGAACAACAATGTCAGCTTCATTCTCCAGTTTAATGGTTCAGAGACAAACATCAATGCACCAAATGGAGATGGACCAGTAACTCACACAGTCTCATCTCTCACTGCTGGAACTGAATACACATTCACTCTCTTCTCTGTGTTTGAGAACATCAGAAGCAGTGGTGTCAGCATCTCTGCAGTCACTGGTGAGATGTTTCTCTTCATCATCATGCACCATAGCAACTCATCGAGTAAATTTGCTTCAGAGTCATCTATTGTGAATTTTACTTAAATTTTCTGACCATAGTATATTCTGAATTAATGTCCTTTTTCACTTCATGCACCTTACGTCATTTTAAAACACAGTAAGATCATTGAGTTTAAAACTCATTTGCAGTTTTTCACCATAAGTCAAAAAGGTATCCAGTATTTATGACCAAATATCACGCAAATAAAAGGTACACATAATGGAGTAATGTTGATAGGGAGATGAAGCTTGAATATTTTTTAGGTGGAGTTCCTGTTTCATTAAATTTGTTTCTTTCTCTTTTTCTTTTTCAGCTCCTCAGAACACAGACAGCTTCATATCATCAGGAAGAGATGAGACCAGTATCACTCTGCAGTGGAATAAAGTGAACAACAATGTCAGCTTCATTCTCCAGTTTAATGGTTCAGAGACAAACATCAATGCACCAAATGGAGATGGACCAGTAACTCACACAGTCTCATCTCTCACTGCTGGAACTGAATACACATTCACTCTCTTCTCTGTGTTTGAGAACATCAGAAGCAGTGGTGTCAGCATCTCTGCAGTCACTGGTGAGATGTTTCTCTTCATCATCATGCACCATAGCAACTCATCAAGAAAATTAGCTTTAGAGTTATCAATTGTAAAGTAAATTATAATTTTCTGATAATAATATATCCTGAATTAATGTCCTTTTTCACTCCATGCACATTATGTCATTTTGAAACACAGCAAGATCATTGAGTTTAAAACTCCTTTGCAGTTTTTCACCATAAGTCAAAAAGGTATCCAGTATTTATGACCAAATATCACGCGACTAAAAAGGCCAAAAAAAATGGAACAATTTTGATAGGGCGAGGAAGCCTGAATCTTTTTTATCTGGAGTTCCTGTTTGATTAAATTAGTTTTTTATCTTTTTCTTTTTCAGCTCCTCAGAACACAGAAAGCTTCATATCATCAAGAAGAGATGAGACCAGTATCACTCTGCAGTGGAATAAAGTGAACAACAATGTCAGCTTCATTCTCCAGTTTAATGGTTCAGAGACAAACATCAATGCACCAGATGGAGATGGACCAGTAACTCACACAGTCTCATCTCTCACTGCTGGAACTGAATACACATTCACTCTCTTCTCTGTGTTTGAGAACATCAGAAGCAGTGGTGTCAGCATCTCTGCAGTCACTGGTGAGATGTTTCTCTTCATCATCATGCACCATAGCAACTCATCGAGTAAATTTGCTTCAGAGTCATCTATTGTGAATTTTACTTAAATTTTCTGACCATAGTATATTCTGAATTAATGTCCTTTTTCACTTCATGCACCTTACGTCATTTTAAAACACAGTAAGATCATCGAGTTTAAAACTCATTTGCAGTTTTTCACCATAAGTCAAAAAGGTATCCAGTATTTATGACCAAATATCACGCAAATAAAAGGTACATATAATGGAGTAATGTTGATAGGGAGATGAAGCTTGAATATTTTTTAGGTGGAGTTCCTGTTTCATTAAATTTGTTTCTTTCTCTTTTTCTTTTTCAGCTCCTCAGAACACAGACAGCTTCATATCATCAGGAAGAGATGAGACCAGTATCACTCTGCAGTGGAATAAAGTGAACAACAATGTCAGCTTCATTCTCCAGTTTAATGGTTCAGAGACAAACATCAATGCACCAGATGGAGATGGACCAGTAACTCACACAGTCTCATCTCTCACTGCTGGAACTGAATACACATTCACTCTCTTCTCTGTGTTTGAGAACATCAGAAGCAGTGGTGTCATCATCTCTGCAGTCACTGGTGAGATGTTTCTCTTCATCATCATGCACCATAGCAACTCATCGACCAAATTTGATTTGGAGTTAACATTTGTACAATGAATTACAATTTTCCGATCATAATATATCCTGAATTAATGTCCTTTTTCACTCCATGCACATTATGTCATTTTGAAACACAGCAAGATCATTGAGTTTGAAAATCCTTTGGAGTTTTTAACCATGAGTCAAAAATTTTTCCAGTATTTATGACCAAATATCACGCAAATACAAATCACACAAAATGGAGCAATTTTGATCGGGAGATGAAGCCTGAATCTTTTTATCTGCAGTTCCTGTTTGATTAAATTTGTTTCTTTCTCTTTTTATGTTTCAGCTCCTCAGAACATAGAAAGCTTCATATCATCAGGAAGAGATGAGACCAGTATCACTCTGCAATGGAATAAAGTGAACAACAATGTCAGCTTCATTCTCCAGTTTAATGGTTCAGAGACAAACATCAATGCACCAAATGGAGATGGACCAGTAACTCACACAGTCTCATCTCTCACTGCTGGAACTGAATACACATTCACTCTCTTCTCTGTGTTTGAGAACATCAGAAGCAGTGGTGTCAACATCTCTGCAGTCACTGGTGAGATCATGAACTTCATCGTTAATCACTTCAGCAACTCTTCAAACCATCAAGTCCTTTTTAGTACACCAGTGTATAATCAGCATGTATTCGCTGGTCATATTATTTAATCAGTAAAAGTGCTGCTTCGTAGCAAACACACGACGTGCTTTTTCATTAATATATTGCTCATTGCATTTCTTGCTAGAAAAAAATATTGTCTTTTATGAATCAGTCAAACTTGAAAAATGTTTTTTTTTCCTGATCATCAGCATCAGATTTTGTTTAACTGTGATGAATAATGGACCTAATACAAAAATGTTTCAGACCATTATCAGCAGTAACTTTCAATCACAGCAATGTGATATTATTTAGAACTCCCTTGAAGTTTAGTTTCTTGTTGGTGTCCATGTTGTCAGCACCAGATTTCATTAATATGTGATTGAAAATTGATCGACTGTGAAAAAACAGGCCTAGCGTAAAATTAACTAAATTTAATGTCATAACTGTTTTTGATAAATGCATAAACTTCATTTTTTCTTTCTCAGCTCCTCAGAACACAGAAAGCTTCGTATCATCAGGAAGAGATGAGACCAGTATCACTCTGCAGTGGAATAAAGTGAACAACAATGTCAGCTTCATTCTCCAGTTTAATGGTTCAGAGACAAACGTCAATGCACCAGATGGAGATGGACCAGTAACTCACACAGTCTCATCTCTCACTGCTGGAACTGAATACACATTCACTCTCTTCTCTGTGTTTGAGAACATCAGAAGCAGTGGTGTCAACATCTATGCAGTCACTGGTGAGATCATGAACTTCATCGTTAATCACTTCAGCAACTCTTCAAACCATCAAGTCCTTTTTAGTACACCAGTGTATAATCAGCATGTATTCGCTGGTCATATTATTTCATCAGTAAAAGTGCTGCTTCGTAGCAAACACACGACGTGCTTTTTCATTAATATATTGCTCATTGCATTTCTTGCTAGAAAAAAATATTGTCTTTTATGAATCAGTCAAACTTGAAAAATGTTTTTTTTCCTGATCATCAGCATCAGATTTTGTTTAACTGTGATGAATAATGGACCTAATACAAAAATGTTTCAGAGCATTATCAGCAGTAACTTTCAATCACAGCAATGTGATATTATTTAGAACTCCCTTGGAGTTTAGTTTCTTGTTGGTGTCCATGTTGTCAGCACCAGATTTCATTAATATGTGATTGAAAATTGATCGACTGTGAAAAAACAGGCCTAGCGTAAAATTAACTAAACTTAATGTCATAACTGTTTTTGATAAATGCATAAACTTCATTTTTTCTTTCTCAGCTCCTCAGAACACAGACAGCTTCATATCATCAGGACAAGATGAGACCAGTATCACTCTGCAGTGGAATAAAGTGAACCACAATGTCAGCTTCATTCTCCAGTTTAATGGTTCAGAGACAAACATCAATGCACCAGATGGAGATGGACCAGTAACTCACACAGTCTCATCTCTCACTGCTGGAACTGAATACACATTCACTCTCTTCTCTGTGTTTGAGAACATCAGAAGCAGTGGTGTCAACATCTCTGCAGTCACTGGTGATATGTTTCTCTTCATCATCATGCACCATAGCAAGTCATCGAACAAATTTGCTATAGAGTTATCAAATTTAAATGAATTTACAATTTTCTAATGATAATATATCTTTACTTAACACAGTGAGATCATTGAGTTTAAAACTCATTTGGAGTTTTTAACCATAAATCAAAAAGGTATCCAGTATTTATGACAAAATATCACGCGAATAAATAGTCCACAAAATGCGGCAATTTTGATCGGAAGATGAAGCCTGAATCTTTTTTATCTGGAGTTCCTGTTTGATTAAATTAGTTTTTTCACTTTTTCTTTTTCAGCTCCTCAGAACACAGAAAGCTTCATATCATCAGGACAAGATGAGACCAGAATCACTCTGCAGTGGAATAAAGTGAACAACAATGTCATCTTTATTTTCCAGTTTAATGGTTCAGAGACAAACATCAATGCACCAGATGGAGATGGACCAGTAACTCACACAGTCTCATCTCTCACTGCTGGAACTGAATACACATTCACTCTCTTCTCTGTGTTTGAGAACATCAGAAGCAGTGGTGTCAACATCTCTGCAGTCACTGGTGATATGTTTCTCTTCATCATCATGCACCATAGCAAGTCATCGAACAAATTTGCTATAGAGTTATCAAATTTAAATGAATTTACAATTTTCTAATGATAATATATCTTTACTTAACACAGTGAGATCATTGAGTTTAAAACTCATTTGGAGTTTTTAACCATAAATCAAAAAGGTATCCAGTATTTATGACAAAATATCACGCGAATAAATAGTCCACAAAATGCGGCAATTTTGATCGGAAGATGAAGCCTGAATCTTTTTTATCTGGAGTTCCTGTTTGATTAAATTAGTTTTTTCACTTTTTCTTTTTCAGCTCCTCAGAACACAGAAAGCTTCATATCATCAGGACAAGATGAGACCAGAATCACTCTGCAGTGGAATAAAGTGAACAACAATGTCATCTTTATTTTCCAGTTTAATGGTTCAGAGACAAAAATCATTGCACCAGATGGAGATGGACCAGTAACTCACACAGTCTCGTCTCTCACTGCTGGAACTGAATACACATTCACTCTCTTCTCTGTGTTTGAGAACATCAGAAGCAGTGGTGTCAACATCTCTGCAGTCACTGGTGAGATACTTCAATTCATTAATCTATATTGAAATAAGCGCAACACTATTTCTTCATTTTAACTGTTGACAGCAAATTTATGAGAAGTAATAGACATGATTCACATTCAATAAGTTGACAGCTGTTAAATAGTCAACAGTAGATGGTTGAGGAAGTTATGTTTTTTCAGTGGACTATGTGGAGCA
Organism: Embiotoca jacksoni; assembly: GCF_022577435.1. Lineage (NCBI taxonomy): Eukaryota > Metazoa > Chordata > Actinopteri > Embiotocidae > Embiotoca > Embiotoca jacksoni. The sequence goes on along the minus strand of NW_027185375.1, from coordinate 6,931,575 downwards.
GACATTTAAACTGACTGTGGTGTCTATTTAACTGATGCTCATTGAGATCTGCCAATAAACAGTTTGAGTGTGACTTTAAGAACTCCATTTCTCACCTTAAAACTACTCTGAAAGTGAAACAAGATATATCAACGTAAACATCCAAAAGAAGACAACGTGATTGTTCTACACATTTAAAGAACCAGTACCAATGAGTTGTCATTGTCACCTTTGTTTTTCTGTCGCAGCTCCTCCAAACGCAGAAGGCTTCAAATCATCAGGGCAAGATGAGACCAGTATCACTCTGCAGTGGAAAAAAATGAACAGCAGTGTCAGCTTCATTCTCCAGTTTAATGGTTCAGAGACAAACATCATTGCACCAGATGGAGATGGACCAGTAACTCACACAGTCTCATCTCTCACTGCTGGAACTAAATACACGTTCACTCTCTTCTACGTACTTGAGAACATCAGAAGCAGTGGTGTCAACATCTCTGCAGTCACTGGTAAGATAACTGGCTCCAATATATAACCTGTGTCCCCTCAGAAAAGCAGCATAAGCTTTTCCAGACAGTACAGTAAACTTTGAATTTGTTAGTTAGGTAGAATAATCACTCACTGTATATAATTTTATTATATTTAAATTACTCCTATATATTGGCCACCTCAGTGAAATCCATGTTCACCCAGAAAGATTAGGGGTTTTATTTTATTGATTCACACACATGGTGTAATGTGAATTGTATAAGTGCAGTTAAGGAGTGTCCAAATTCACTTTGGCCTGTTTAACGTGGAGAAACTGAGCCCACACTAAGGTTTATGAATATCAAATGGTGGTAGTTAGTCTCTTAATTAATCATAGGTGTGTTTATTGTGTGCACCATAAAATAAGACGTTGTTGTCTCCTATTGCCTTTAAGAGCCGGGTTCACTTAAACTTTGGGGAATTGTTATTGTAATGATATAACAAGTAGTAGGAAAGAATGCTTTTCTGTAGAGAAAACTGATCTGCTCCATTGCTGATCTTTACACATCAAAATAATCTTTAACATTGTTATCACCACTCATCCCCTTTAAAATATGCCAAAGGATTGAAAATATAAAAATTACAATAATCTGATTAAAGGCACAAAATTTTAAAAATGGATAAGGTTTCCGACTTTATACTATATGCCACTTATCTTTGTTAAAATCCAAATTGACGTGGCTTCTTTCCAATCAAAATAAAAGTTCCTGCTCATGTGTAGTTTATTAAATTTTGAGTTTGTTTTGCTTAATTTTTTTTGCCTTAATTTTTCTTAATTAACTTCTTATCAAGTATTGTTCTTGAAATATAGTATTTTTCCACGAAATATGAGTTATCCATTTTGTTGTTTTCAAACTCCTTCAAATATTGTTTTTTCAGTTTACGCATCAAAGCCTCTGTACTGTTCCCATATACTGTATGATCTTTGGAAGTACTGTCTAAAATATGAAACTTGTCCCTCAGAGTCAGCAGGAGTTTCCATGTAGCGGTGCAAATTTAAAGATTTTAGCAGCCAGGAGTTAAGAGTTTGATCAAATCTCTTCACTGGTTTATCTGTGTCTTAAAGGCACCATTTGGTTTTGTTAACAATGGGATCAAAATGAGGCAACATCAATAACTTTCATAGGAAGTCCTTTGTTTACAAATTTATTTAGTTTGTTTTTCTGTTTCAGCTCCTCAGAACACAGAAAGCTTCATATCATCAGGAAGAGATGAGACCAGTATCACTCTGCAGTGGAATAAAGTGAACAACAATGTCAGTTTTCTTCTCCAGTTTAATGGTGCAGAGACAAACATCAATGCACCAGATGGAGATGGACCAGTAACTCACACAGTCTCATCTCTCACTGCTGGAACTGAATACACATTCACTCTCTTCTCTGTGTTTGAGAACATCAGAAGCAGTGGTGTCATCATCTCTGCAGTCACTGGTGAGATGTTTCTCTTCATCATCATGCACCATAGCAACTCATCGAGCAAATTTGCTTCAGAGTTATCAATTGTAAAATGAATTATAGTTTTCTGATTATAATACATCCTGAATTAATGTCCTTTTTCACTCCATGCACCTTACGTCATTTTGAAACACAGTAAGATCATTGAGTTATCCAGTATTTATGACAAAAATTTCACGCAAATACAAATCACACAAAATGGAGCAATTTTGATCCGGAGATGAAGCCTGAATCTTTTTTTAGGTGGAGTTCCTGTTTGATTAAATTTGTTTCTTTCTCTTTTTCTTTTTCAGCTCCTCAGAATACAGAAAGCTTCATATCATCAGGAAGAGATGAGACCAGTATCACTCTGCAGTGGAATAAAGTGAACAACAATGTCAGCTTCATTCTCCAGTTTAATGGTTCAGAGACAAACATCAATGCACCAGATGGAGATGGACCAGTAACTCACACAGTCTCATCTCTCACTGCTGGAACTGCATACACATTCACTCTCTTCTCTGTGTTTGAGAACATCAGAAGCAGTGGTGTCAACATCTATGCAGTCACTGGTGAGATCATGAACTTCATCGTTAATCACTTCAGCAACTCTTCAAACCATCAAGTCCTTTTTAGTACACCAGTGTATAATCAGCATGTATTTGCTGGTCATATTATTTCATCAGTAAAAATGCTGCTTCACAGCAACAACACTACATGCTTTTTCATTAATATATTGCTCATTACATTTCTTGATTGTAAAAAATATTGTCTTTTATGAATCAGACAAACTTGAAAAAAAAATTTGTTCCACATGATCAGCATAAGATTTTGTTTAACTGTAATGAAAAATGTACCCAATACAAAATTGTTTCAGAGCATTGTCAGTATTTACTTTTAAACACAGCAATATGATCACATATTGAACTCCTTTGGAGTTTATTTTCTTTTTTTTGTCCATATTGTCGGCACGAGATTTCATTAATATGAGATTGAAAATGTATTTACTCTGAAAAAACAGGCCTAGCGTAAAATTATCCAAAATTATTATCATAAATGTTTTTGATAAATGCATTCACTTCTCTTTTTCTTTTTCAGCTCCTCAGAATACAGAAAGCTTCATATCATCAGGAAGAGATGAGACCAGTATCACTCTGCAGTGGAATAAAGTGAACAACAATGTCAGCTTCATTCTCCAGTTTAATGGTTCAGAGACAAACATCAATGCACCAGATGGAGATGGACCAGTAACTCACACAGTCTCATCTCTCACTGCTGGAACTGAATACACATTCACTCTCTTCTCTGTGTTTGAGAACATCAGAAGCAGTGGTGTCAACATCTCTGCAGTCACTGGTGAGATTTTGCTCTTCATCATTATGCACTCTGGTTTCACATCGAACTACCATGTGCTTTTTAGTCCCCCAGTGTGAAATTAACTTGTATTTGGTGGTCATAATATGTCCTCAGTTAATGTCCTACTGCACAGAATACACATGACATGATTTGAAACACAGTAAGATCATCTAGTTTAAAACTACATCGAAGTTCTTTGTCAAAATTTAAAAATGTATACAGAAATTACAAAATAAATTCACAAAAAAGATTTTCACACAAAATGGAGAAACCTTTGAGAAGCAGCGTGAATCTATTTTTTTTTTTTCAAGTCCTTAGTGAATAAATGTATTTCTCTTTTTCTGTCTCAGCTCCTACGATTGCAGGAAACTTCAGATCTTCAGGACAAGATGAGACCAGTATCACTCTGCAGTGGAATAAAGTGAACAACAATGTCAGCTTCATTCTCCAGTTTAATGGTGCAGAGACAAGCATCAATGCACCAGATGGAGATGGACCAGTAACTCACACAGTCTCATCTCTCACTGCTGGAACTGAATACACATTCACTCTCTTCTCTGTGTTTGAGAACATCAGAAGCAGTGGTGTCATCATCTCTGCAGTCACTGGTGAGATTTTGCTCTTCATCATCATGCACTCTGGTATCACATCGAACCACCATCTGGTTTTGATTCCCCCAGTGTGAAATTAACTTGTATTTGGTGGTCATAATATGTCCTCAGTTAATGTCCTACTGCACAGCATACACATGACATGATTTGAAACACAGTAAGATCATCTAGTTTAAAACTTCATTGAAGTTCTTAGTCAATATTAAAAAAAAATGTACACAGAAATTACAACAAAATTTCACCAAAAAGATTTTCACACAAAATGGATAAACCTTTAAGATGCAGCATGAATGTATTTTTTTTTTTTTTTTTTTTTTTTTTTTTTTTTTTTAAATCCTTGGTGAATAAATGTATTTCGTTCTCTTTTTCTGTCTCAGCTCCTACGATTGCAGGAAACTTCAGATCATCAGGACAAGATGAGACCAGTATCACTCTGCAGTGGAATAAAGTGAACAACAATGTCAGCTTCATTCTCCAGTTTAATGGTTCAGAGACAAACATCAATGCACCAGATGGAGATGGACCAGTAACTCACACAGTCTCATCTCTCACTGCTGGAACTGAATACACATTCACTCTCTTCTCTGTGTTTGAGAACGTCAGAAGCAGTGGTGTCAGCACGTTTGCAGCTACTGGTAAGACGCCTCACACAATTCATATGTTGTTACTGATATAACAGCTGTTGTAATTCTCACATTCTATTGTAATCAATGATAAATTAAATATTTTAATTGCTGCTGTTTCACACAAACTGTTAGGCTAACCGATGGTTTATGAGCTTTGTGTAAGGCATCTGCAAAAGCACAAGCTAAACGAAACGTTGTTGAAATATTTGTTTTATTTTACTGGCTGCAGCTATTTGACTTCTAATTGTACTAACTCGAAGTAATAGTAGTTGTTTTTTTTTGTATGTGTTTTCCCTTCAACCTTCTTGTATTTAACAGCTGCTCTTCAGTTTCATGTTGCCTTTCTAGGTTCATTGTTTATATCTGAGCTCTGTTTCTCTGCTCTGTTCACATCTTGGAATATGAAACAAAATAATAATTTGACTCAACATATTCTTTTTTTCATGTAACAACACCATCCTGCAAACAAACCTTTGCATCCTACAACAAAAGGACCTCGTAAGTATCTGCATTAATTTACATCCATTACAGTGTCCTGAGCCCGCTAATGATTACCTTTTTTTCATCACCTTGTTTTTAATTGATATCCTGATTCCTTAATTGATTTCATTATGTATCCTGTATATGGATCTAATTTAGTCAGTGCTGAAACAGAAACTGGGCTATTGTTATTATTTTAAAACCAAAGAATAAACTCCTACTTTACAAGTGTACAAATGGATAAATATGACGCATGTTTAAAGTTGCATTGTGTTGCAAATATCCAATCTTCATTTTATATATATACTATATACCTATTATATTTTAAATGAATTTGAATACTTAGTTAAAATAATGGATTAAATTATCGTTTTACATGATCATGTTCATATTTTATGTAATATATTGCGTTAATATTTGTGTCCACAGATTATGTTGTTGGATTGAACATGATATTGGAGTCGTTTACTCAGATGTCCGAATCAGAAGTGCAGGATGCGTTGTTAGGGGTGAGTTTTTAATAAATGGTCGAACTAATTTAACTTTCCTTTTGATTCAGATTCTATCAGCAATAACACTTTTTTTTCTGTGTGTTTTAATTGTAGCTCTTCAGTCGATATGGATTGCAGCCACAGTTTTTGACTGTGTCGGTTAAGTTTGTCAAGCCATGAAACAAATGGAGGAGAGGCAAAATGAAATGGAGAAAATGTATCTGATTTTTTTTTTTATTTCCTCTTTGTCCATTTTTCATTGAGTTCCTTCAAGACAATGACATTATTGATCTTTACCAGGATTTATGTACTGTAGAATTTTGGAAGGTGATTGTTCATCATTCTTATGTAGTTCTAACAGCAGCAAGGATGATTCTATCAATATCTCGTTTTCTGTTGTCATCTTTGCTCAGAAATTGATTAGAGCTGTTTGAAGTTTTGTTTTTCCATGTTAAGATTTTATCTATATACTGTTGTGTTGTGATAATGTGATTTAATATACATATACTGTATGTTTTTGTCAGTTTAGAATAAAGGGTCTTTTTTAAATTTAAAATATGGTGTCTCCGAATGTGAAGTGTCAAATGTGACTTCTTGAAATACTTTCCTGTTGTTTGTTATTCCAATACAAATACAATGCTAATAGTAGAAAGAAATACTACACAATACAAGGCCAGTAATGCACCTGCCCCAGACTTTACTCCTCCCACCGTGGAACAACAGGAAAAAAAGAGAGAGTCCCAGAGGGAGTGGTAACAGCTGAATGAGGAGGACTTTGTCTTCACAAGCTGACTGCCAGTATTTGTCTTTGCTGCCTCAGAGGCTTTAACACAACTTTCACATTCAGGAAAAACGGTAAGACCAACACAGACCGAATGCTAAAACATGTGTCCGCATTTAGTTTCAACAAATGCAATAATTTATATTGTATTTCTACTGTGTTTTGTGGGACAAAGGTACAAAACAATGTAGAAGGGACGACTATTTGAAGCTGTTTTTTTTATCCCCTGGTGGCCTGTGCAGCGTATTATGGGAATGTGGTGAAACATTTACAGGATGATGAATTACACCCTGTTGTTGGAAAAGAGGAGGAATGTTAGTGTGATGGGTGTTCACAGTCCATGTTTTAAGCTTAACTTTCAGAATGAGTCAGAGGCTGCAGTCATGTTACCATGCAGCTGGACTTTGGCCAGTGGGCAGCTCTGAATTGTTTCAAGCTAATGATAAGCATATTTAGGTGTATCTGTCTATAATGAAAGTGCTGCATTCAGAATACAAGCATAAACATTTCTGTGAGCTACACTGTATGTTTTGCAAATGTCTTTCTGTTTGTTATGGAACCAAAATACATTTCCTCTGTGACTCATAATGTGCATGACGTCTTTTTTCGTTATTACTTAACACTGATTTTCTTTCTGTGGTTCGAAGGTCATGGCTTCCCCCAGCGTCCTTCTCTCAGAGGTGCAGTTTCAGTGTTGTATCTGTCAGGATGTCTTCTCAGAGCCTGTGTCCATCCCCTGCGGCCACAGCTTCTGCTTCACCTGCATCTCATCACACTGGGACGACAGCTTTTATGTCAGCTGTCCCAAATGTCAGAACGTCTTTGAGGGCCGCCCAGAGCTTTGTGAAAACTCTTTCGCCAAGGAAATGTCAGAGCAGATCCGAGCGAGAAGGCAGAACGGCGTGCCGTCAATCGCAGGAAAACTCATACATTGTGATGTGTGCGTGGGAAAGCAAACCAAGGCCCTGAAGTCCTGTCTCGTGTGTCTGACCTCGTACTGTGAGAGACACGTGGAGCCCCACCTGAGAGTTGCAACCCTGAAGATTCACAAGCTGATTGAACCTGTGGCGATGCTGGAGAACAGGATGTGTAAACGGCACCAAAGGCTCTTGGAGCTGTTCTGCAGGAGTGACCAGAGGTGTGTTTGTGTGCTGTGCACCGAGACCGACCACCGCTGTCATGACACCGTCCCAGTGGAGCGAGAAAGCCAGGAGAAGAAGGTGAGTTCCTGAACTCCTCATCATTCAATGTTTCAGAAAGCTTGATGCGTTTCATGTGAACTGAAACACTGAATTCAGATTACAACCCTGACGATCTGTTTGGATGTTCAGGCTCAGATGAAAAGGGTTAAGGCTGATGTCCAGCACATGATCCAGGATAGACTGCAGAAAGTGGAGGAGATCAGACACTCTGTGGAGCTCAGCAAGGTGAGTTGACGAGATTTCACAACGATTGGATGTTGGCCGTTCGTTACATCAGCAGTTAAACCAGCCTGAACACAGCCAAGTTACAAATATACAGTAGGTATGTTATATGTTGAGAAATGCATAGTGCATAACAAACATCTGAATAGCACTTGTTTTGTTTGGATTGCTTCCACTTAATCAGTTGACTATTCTTCCTTATTCAACACCCAAAGGAAAACTCAAAGAGGGACATCGAGGAAAGCGTGGAGGTTTTATCCGCCCTGCTTCACACCATGGAGAGAAGTCAAGCTGAGCTGGTGGAGATGATCCAGAGGAAGCAGGAAGCAGCAGAGCAGAAGGCGCACAGGCTCATCAAAGAGCTCCAGCTGGAAATCGATGAGCTTCTGAGTAGAAGAACTGAGATTGAGCAGCTGTGTTTCTCTGATGACCATCTCCATCTGGTGCAGGTCAGTTTACTAACAGCGAGATGGACAGTTGACTAGGCAGATGAATAAGAGTATCATCTGTCATTTTAGCTCATTTTGTCCGGCCTCTTCTGTTGTTTTTTTTGTTTTTTTTAAATTCTCTCCTATTTGACTTCCTTTTGTCAGAGGTTTCCAGCTCTGAGTTCTCCTCCAATAACCAAACCCTGCTCTGACATCGTTGTCCATTCAGACACATGTTTGGGGTCTGCAAGGAGAGCGCTGGCCAACATCGAACGGCAGCTGCATTCAGAACTGAAAAACCTTTCCGTTCAAGGTCAACTTCTTGAAAGATTTTATAAAATCACGATCACAGATTGAACAAATGTTTTATTTTTTAACATATATTCTTATTAACTTCCAGAGCATGAGAAGATGCAGCAGTATGCAGGTACAGTTTGACTGACTCTCACTTCTTTCAGCAGCTCTCACTGCTCTCTCTTGTATCTTTGGTCCTGTTCTTTCAAAATGTAAAAACGTAATGTACCTTAGACTTCATAACATATTGTATCAGGTATACAAAATGAGAGAATAATGTAGAAATGTCACTGAGGAGGACTGGAAATCTGATGTATGAGTTGCAAATTAATCTATAAAAGTTTAGCATTGAACCCAGCAAACTTTTAACAGTGCGAAAGAAAAACTCTCTTTTAACAGGAAGAAACCTCAGACAGAACCAGGCTCAGAGATTAATCTATTCATTTATTGTTAACTGGTATGTAAGGTGATATTACCAGATTTGTAACACAAAGATAAATTAATTTAGTTTGGGTTTCCATGGCTTATAGCCACAAGTGATGGAAACTACAGATGAAAATTTGTTTTATCTTGTAATAGCAGTAAAAGGCGAATAAAGTTCTAAATAAACTGTGTCTGTCCACCAGTTGATGTTCTTTTGGACCCCAGGACAGCCAACCCTTGGCTGGTTCTTTCAGAAGATGGGAGACAGGTCCAGGATGGAGATGTTGAACAAAAACTGACTGACATACCAGAGCGTTTTGACACAGCGCCGTGTGTCCTCGCTCTGAGGGTAAATAAAGATGTGGTTTGAGTGTGTTCATTTAGGGGTATTTTGTCTCTGTGTTTCACCTGACCTGAGGTTCTCGTCATCACAGGGTTTCACCACAGGCAGGCACTACTGGGAGGTGGACGTGAGAGACAAGACTGCGTGGGATTTGGGTGTAGCTCAAGAGTCCATCAACAGGAAGGGTGTGGTCATGTTGAGCCCAGAGGACGGTTATTGGACTGTGTGTTTGAGGAAGGGCATTGAGTACCGGGCATGTGCGGGACAGGCGGAGCTGCTGTGTCTCTCTCAGAGGCCTCAGGTCATTGGGGTGTTTTTGGATTACGAGGATGGAACGGTGTCGTTCTTCGACGCAGAGGCCAAGTCGCACATCTATTCCTTTACACAGTTGAGGTTCACTGAGGCGATGTTTCCCTTTTTGAACCCCGATATGAGTGACAGCGGCAGCAACAAATCACCACTGGTCATCCGCCCTGTCAGTGCAGTCCATGGAGGCAGGGATTTAGATGACATCACTATATGATGTAAAATCTTTCTAGTGGCTGTTTTTTATTTTATTGTTTTAAATGTATTTGTTTCTACTGTTTTTTTGTTTGTTTTTAAATTACACTACAGTATCCCTTTCAAAGTTTATCTGTCATAAAGGCTAAAAATACGAGATTACAACTTTTTTGATGCTCAATGTCTAGATTAAATGTTAAAGCAACAGTGTGCAGGTTTTAGAAAGATCTATTGGCAAAAATTCAACATAGTAATCATGAATTAATGCATAATCACCTAAAACCAGCAATCGCTGTGTTTCTACGGCGACCCAAAAGGTACAAACCTAACGCCTGCAGGGCTTTTTGCATTTTTCAGTAGTTCTGCGTAGATTCTCCTTCACTGTTGGAAGTCAAGAGGTTAAGGATGTTCAGTTGCAGTCTGCAACCTCACCACCAGATGCCCCTAAATCCCACACACTGCTCCTTTAAACTCCAGTAAGTAGCCATTGTCTGGTTTATTCTGGCAACAATTGTTCTACAGGTGTAAGTGATCTTTATTTCAAATCACAAATGGGCAATTTTGGAGTGAAACTGTACATATTATACAATAAACATGAATTCTTCTTCAATAAATACTTAATTAGTCTGTTAAAGAGTTTCATACACTGCTCTTAGATCTTTAGTGCAGAGGTTAAATTTGTGTTATTTATTATCTTATTTCGTACAGTAGACTAACAACTTTCACACATGGATCATATAATGTATATGATATACTGTGTGAATTCCCTCCCTCCTTCAATAGCCTGTTGTATTTATTGCATTCTGTCTACTTACTCTTCTCCTCCCCCTTTTTCTTTTTTGCTTGCACTCTCTTAAAAAGTAACACACTGAGCACAGATCTTAGACCTGCCACACTCCAATAAAAGCTATCCTCAGTCATTACGGGATAACCACAAAACTGACTTCAGAACACCTGACGTTTGCTAATCAGATTAGCCCAAAAATAGGATTAGCCTTAAAGCAGATGGAGCACTCAAACAGTCTTCAGGATTGAATCTTGGGAGGAGGCGTGAAGAAGCGTTATACACAAATATTTCACACTCAAGTATGTAACTAAACTAAATGCATCCTCACAAATACAGTCATTTCAAATAATAATAAATGGTTGGGATTTCCTTGAAGAATTTCAATAAGGAGACACGTTCATGAAGACTGAGCTAAGAGGGTCTGGGAAGGAATGAAGGAAGAAAAGCTGAAGAGGGATTAAAACTGCTGTCATCCAAGCACTGGGCGGAGACACACTCATGTAGAGAGCCTACAGGTTATACTGGGCACCAGGATAAATCAGGAACACTGAACATGTCTTCACCAGAAGCAGAACTTTTGGTTGGCAGATAGACACGGGTGAGTCACATATTTTGTAAACGTAGTTTTCAGTGTTGATGTCTGAATGTGTCCATGTATCACTATATGCACAGCAATGCCTGTAGACCTGAAGACAGACAAAAGCTGACAGTTGTGAAGCTGACAAAATCTCCAAGCTTGAGTAAGTTTTACTCAAGAAGAAGATTACCACCACAACTGAGACTACAGACAGACACTGAATTTAGACTGTGTTTAAAATGTGGTCTTTGAATGCGTGAAACATTTCATTTTAATGTATATGGTTAAAAGTACAGTGCGGTCACCATAATTACAAAAAACAGGAAATTAAGTATCTGTAAAGGCTCTATAATTACATAAACCTGTAAGTCATATTAACAATATTATTTTGAAATAATTTTGCCTATTCCAGTCTGTTTGAGAACATCTAATAAAACCTTATTGCACCCACACTCCAGTTTGTAAGATTGGAGCTTCCTGATTGGCTGAGTCTGAGTAGAGAGGTGTGATGTCGCCAGTTATGGACGAGACGGCCGGGGATATCCCCGTCAGAGACGTGGGACTGATGAGAGGGGGACTGATGCCAACTCTCCCAGGTCTGTGTCTGTTGAACTGTATGTTTGTAATATTTTAGTGACAGATGATTTAAAGTTGCAGGATTTAACAACAGCGATCCAAAGAAAATAAACCAGAACTTTTAGGCAGGACCAGATCAATGTCATGGGATTTTTCTTTATTCAGTAAAGGAAAGCTATATGCAGACTATTATGTAAAAAAAGAAGACTGGTAGTATCTTATCTCATAAATCATCATTGTTTTGGCTTTTTTTGTCATCAATTTTATACATTTTAAACATTACTCCATGTATTCAATTGGTCATATGGACAAGTTTATTTTGAATGCATTCATCTGCTCTGCAATAATTTTGAATATTAACCTGCCTCATACATTTTCAGATGAAACCTAAAAAATCTTACTCAATAATTGTTAAATTTGCCAAATAAAAAGTCACATAAAGTCACAGAACCAGTTATCTACTTGAGACACATAAAAAAGATTTTGTTTCTTTGAAAGTTAAAATTACATTTAGCTTCCGCTTTGAGTTCAAAATAGATATTAATAGTGAAAGTGATGGGAAAGAGTAATGGCTTAGGCAATTCACTGAATGTATTTCCTTGTGAATTCTGCAAAACAAACGTATGCAAACGTTATTCTGTTGTTGTTTTCCCAGATACTCTACGTGACATCAAGCCATGGAAGAAGCATCACGTAATGAAGACAAAAGGTTGAACCACTTTAAGTTTTCTCACTTTAAAATGACATCAAACGGTGCCTTTGATAAATTGATATATATCATTTTCTTTATTAGAATCTTTAGATATTCGTGTTTACTGTCTCTTTCTCCTTCTAGATCCTCAGCGCCTGTTTCGATTTCCCAGAGAGCACCTGGAAGACCTGTGTCTCCGTCTGCAGGAGGAGAACAGTGCTCTGAGACAACACACGCGTACACAGGAGCAGAGGTTACGCAGGTAACACACATTAACACAGAGACATTGGCACACACCCTCTGTGCCTAACACCAGACTTCTGGGTAAAGTAGGGCACATATACGGCATCTTATTTCGAGGAAATGAAACGTGTGTGTAAGTTAAGCACATAATAGTGTTTTTCACTGCTTTAAATGTAACTGCAGAAGACAGTTTAACCCCTTTGCTTTGCCCCAGGATGTCCACGCGGCTGATGCGTCTTCGTCAGGCCCGCCCAGGGTCCAGTGGTGTGAAGGAGAGGGACATGGAGGACACCATACAGGAACTGGAAGCTCGAGTGGTGAAGGTTGAGAGCCAGAAAAGAGTGCTGCATAACAAACTCAGCCTGGCCAAGCAGCACATTATGGACCTGGGGGCACGCACGCCGTACAGGTTCAACAAAGGTGTGTGTGTGTGTGTGTGTGTGTGTGTGTGTGTGTGTGTGTGTAGCCAAGTAAGACTGTGAGGTGTGTAAGAAATCTAGCACATGAATGGAGGCCAGGGAGGCTGCGGCTCCCTCTTAAATCTGTGGCCTTTCTCCACTTCCTCTTCATGGTGTCAGGTAAAAACCTGGAAGGGGAGGGTGGAGTGAGGAGGTCAGCTCAGACCGCACCGCCCCGATATGGCCCCACACTGGAGGACACCAGGGCAGAGATGGAGAGATTGTAAGTGTCCAATGTGTGATATAATGAATGACCAAAACCATTGACCTCTTACACTTCTTTTTCTGAAACAGACAATCACTGCTCTTGTCTGTGAGTAGATTTCAGCCTGTAGATACAAGACCTCCATCTCTCTTAGCTTTTGTAATAAAGTTTGTAACACATCATTCTTCATTATTTTAAACACATAATTACTTATCACATATCATTGTTTTCTATCCCTCCTGTAAACCTCTGATCATCTCATCCCTCTCATCCCAAACTCCCTCACTCTTCCACCCTGATCTCTCCACCCTTCTCCCACCCAGCAGGTCCAGTGTAACAGAGCAAGTGAGGGTGGCAGACCTGGAGCTGACGGCCCAGGGTCTCCGAGACTCACTGAGAGAGAAAGAGAAAGAGATTGAGGGAACTGTTCGAGAGATGAGGAAGCAACAGGCCGACAAACACAGGTGGTGATGGCAGAGACATTACTACTAATGCTAGTAATCGTGCTGTACTGCAGTTTTTGGAAGGCTGGCAGTGATCAGTTACTTATTTTCCTGACACCGTTATCAAATAACATTTTATGCGCTTCTGAATTTTTTTAAATAGGTACATTTTAAACAAGCTTTTATGTGTTAATATATTTCCACTGAATTTGTGGACTATGCTACAGTTGAAATAATTTGTAAAACGTGCACAATGATGTTCGCTCAGAAATTGAGACTGACATTATGAAGGAAGAATAATCTGGCTTTATTTTTTTTTATATATATATATTTCAAGTTTTTACACCTAAACAATCTGGTTAAATGGTTGCATGTTGTAGGTACATTTTTATTGAGTTATTCTTTTTTCTTAAGTGTTTTTTTTTAACCTGTTTGAACACAATAAGAAAAATAAGTTGGCGTGTTCTCTTGCCTCCCTGCTGCTACTGCTTTTACAGCAACAATGTTAATACAAGTAAATACATTGACTTTGCTAATAAATCAAGAATGAAAAGAAACTATCTTTCTTCTCTGCCAGAATAACTATCAGAGAGAATGTGGATCTAATCCGTCTACAAAAGCAGCTTTCAGACAAGAGCGCTGCCCTGAGAGTGACCCAGGAGAGGTACACCAACCTGCAAGAGGTTAGACACCCTGTCTGTCAGCCATTTATTCTGCAGATAATTATTCCTTTGCTATGTTACAGTAAGTTTTTGACAGCAGCTTACAACATATTGTTCTTTTTTTTGTACCTTCTTTCTTTCCAGGCTTATGAGAATCAGCTAGAAGTGGTAAAAGTCTTGGCTCATACACACAAAGTTCATAAATATTTCTAACAAACACTTTAAGAACATATGTGGTTTGTTACTGTTCTGTAATTTTGACTGGGACATGTGTTTACCCCAGAGTCAGAGGTCAGTGAAGGAAAGCCAGGGAGCTCTGCTGGAGAAAGTGGAGGAGTTGACTGAACAACTGAAGCAGGAAAGACAGAGAGCTCTGGCACTAGAGGGACAACTCACCACCACCTCACTGTCTCTGCAAACCCTGGACAAGGTAGCACATCTGTATCTGCAAGAGATGACAGAAAGAGGCAGATGTTTCATAAGAAAAGTCTGGATGGTATCAGGTTTTTAAAAGATTCAGTTGTTTCTCTTTCAGTTCCAGGAAAGGATATCAGACCTGGAGGGAGAGAGAGATCTGATTAAAGAAAACTATGACACTCTACTAGAGAGGTAAGAGTTATATTCTTCCAGATCCAGGAAAAATATTCTAGAAGATGTACTGAGGAACATTAAGCAGATAAAGATGTTGACATCGAAGAGCACCTATGCTCTTATGATATGGGTGGGTTTGATCTGACGGTTATTAATTCTTGTCTACACCGTAAAAGAAAACGTAAACTCAACCACTGATTTAAAAAGAGCAGCATTTACAATATAAACAGGACATTATATATCATATTGTTTCCATTGTTATTTAAACATGCCTGTTGTATTTCTCAGAACTTTATCTGGACAAAGCAGCCATGATGGTCAGGTGGAAAAACCTGAAGGAGTGGAGCAGAAGAGGGAATGGGTGGGGGAAAACATCTACAGGATGGATATCCAGAGACTGGAGGAGATGCTGCAGGCAGAGAGGGAGGAGAGAGGCAGGCTGGAGCTGGAGAAGGAGAAACTGAGACAAGAGAAGGAAATACTGGAGCAGAGGGAGCGAGAAAAAGGTAAGAAGCCTCCGCTTCAGTTTGATTATATATTCATTGTATTTAACTCCCGAAGCCTCAGCTTATCCGAATCAAACTTTTTCCCTTTTAACAAAATTCAGTTCAATTCAATTTCATTTAAATCACAACACAAGTTATTTCAAGGTACTTAACACAGTAAAGTCCTTGCAACAGAATGTACCAACATTATAGAAAGGAACCCAACAATTTATTAATTCCCACATGAGCAACAGCTAGGACAAAAATATAAACTTCCCTTTGAAGTTAATGAGACGTAATGGTGTCATATCAATACATAGAGAGTGACAAAGAGAGAGGAGAGGAGCTCAGTGCATCATGGGAGGTCCCCCAGCACCCGAGGCCGATAACTGCGTAACTAAGGCTTGACGCAAGGTCACCTGAGCTAGCTCTAATTATAAGCTTTATTGAATATGAAAGTTTAGCCTTAAAAGCCCAACCTTAAAAGTAGGAAGGGTGTCCACCACCTTCCAAACTAAAGCAGGGAGCTGGTTCCTCAGGAGAGGTGCCTGAAAGCTGAAGATTCTGCCTCATTCTACTTTTGGAAACTCTGAGAGCGAAGCACTCTGTTTAGATGATATGGTGCTATCAGCTCTGAAATATAATGGAGCTTACCCATGAAGAGCTTTATAAGTTAGGAGGAAAATTTCAAATGCAGTTCTTGATTTTATGTGAAGCCTTTGAAGAGAAACTAGAATAGCAGAATTATGACGTTTGAAACAGAACATCCATTTCAGTCCCATTTCTTCACTCACTTCAGTGTGCCTTTTGTTGTTGCATTCAGAGTTTTCTGTGTTCACGAGAGACAAACAAGAGTATCTGGAACGGGAGGTTCACCGGTACAGAGAGCAGGTCTCTGCTCTGCAGGACAGACTTGACTCTGTCACCAAGGTAAGAATTAACAAGTGAATAAAACACTGCTGAACAGCTATTTCACACCTCAGTCTCTTATTTTGTGTCTTTGTATTATTCTGTTTGTGACACAATCATCATCCTCTCTCTCTCTCTCTCTCCCCTCTCCTCCAGGAGTTTGACATGAGTGTCGATGACCTCAGTGATACTTTTCTGCAGATCAAGGTTTGCCCTCTCTTAGTTCTGCTTCTACAAAACAGACTAAACGAACGGCTCCTTAACCTTGTATCATGTTGTACCTCCAACTAAAGGCGTTTAGGATGCAGCAGGAGAGCAGGGGGGGTCTGCGCTTCCTCTCGACTGATGGGAAGGTGGAGGATTCCACCCGTGAGCTGGTAAATGTCCAGGCGTCGCATGCTGAGACTGTGCTCGAGTTACAGAAAACCAGAAACCTTCTACTGCTGGAGCATCGAATCACTACAGACCTGCAGGTATACACACATTTTAAATGCATGTACATATCAGACAAGACTGAACTGAAATCTGCACTGATACTGTTGTACTTGCCACTTTCTCTCAGTTCTTCCTTTTTGCATTTTAACCAAAACAAATTCTATTTCCTCCCCAAGGAAGAGTTAAACACAATCAACCAGAGGGTGGAGAGAGAGCGGGAGGAGAGCAGGAGGAGGATGGCAGACAAAGACAAACTTTTATCAAGAAGAGCTCTACAGATCAACACTCTACAAGGTATGACAACACCCAGCAGAGTCAAGAACAAGAACCCTATAAAATTTATAATAAATCACTTCATTACTGTTTGACAGGGACTCAGTGGCATTCAGGAAGTGATGTGTTAACTTTGGCAGTTGGCGTAGAAAAATAAGACCAGCAATATCCTCCAGTATGACTTACAGAACCTTTCTTCTCTATCTAAAGCCCAGCTGAAAGAGTTGGCCTACAGCCCCAGGAACTACAAACGGACTATACCAATACAGTACACCTGGCCTGCTGGAGACGAGGAAGTGGTACAGCCCATTGAGGATGACGTAACTTTCTCTCAGCTGAGAGCTGGAGAGTCGTTGTTGGAGGTCCACCTTAAGGTCAAAACCCAAACCCTGTACCTGAACTGATGTTTTCTGATTCTGAATAATCCCAAACAGTTTTCCCGGGAAGCTGATATGTGTTGTTTGTATACTTCCAGGCTGCCACTTTCACCCCTACAGGGCTTCGTATTATGGGCAGCATCCATCCAGGAGCAGACAGAAGAGAAGACATCGTGACCTTCTGCACCTACAGCCTGCTGGACTTTGAGGTGCACTCCACTCCTCTGGTGTCAGGAAGCCAGCCTAACTACGGCTTTACGTCCCGCTATGCTCTGACAGCCCGAGATCTGGGCAGGCTGGGAGGTCAGGGGTCGAGGGTCAGAGTGGAGCTCCACCAGGCGTTAGGCGGAGTCAGGTTTGTGACCCATGGAAGTGGGCACATGACTCTCATGGGTGCCATGGAGAGGAGAGGAGAGCGAATGGGTGGACGTGTCAACGTCACAGGTGAGCAGTACAGTGGATCGTCTGCATTCCTAGTTTGGAAAGTTTGAAAAAAAAAAACACGTAAATATAAAATGATGTTTCCAATGTTTCTGTCCTCCTCTGTGTCTCTACTCTGTCTCTCTCCTAGGACATGAGGGTGAAATTGTTAGTGTGGTGGATTACTGGGTGCGGCTGTTCCCTCCAGCAGAGCCAATGGACACTGTGGCCGAGAGTGGAGCTGACAGGAGATCAGTGACACAAAGGAGTCCTGTGCAGATCACACTCGGCTGGCAAGACAGCGGTCATGAGGTAGAACAGACAGAAGACCACGTTTTATCATTGTAACATTTAGTGTTATAAATTGAGTCTCTCTGCGCTCCTTTTCATGAATCCTGTTTTATCTATATAGTGAAAGGATGTGTTCACCCAAATTATCTAATGTTTATTTACTCACTTACATTGTTTGCAATGCAAATAGTTTTGGTTTTGTATTTAACATCCCGGTTAGTCTGGAATACTTTAACTTTTAATTGGAACGATTTTGTACTACAGGATTGGTTACTTTAAAATAAGCAATACAGTTCCTGGAAAGATTTTCTTATACATATTTTTGGCCACATAATTATAGAAGTTAGCAATACAAGTTTTTTAAAGAGTTTTTTTCATAATTTGGGTGAAATACCCTTTAAATAAGGATTTTCTGCTTCCAAGCATTTACCAGATCTGTGCTTACTGTATGACATTATGTGTGATTTATGGCAGGAGTTACACGACTATGGTGGAGGGATCCCCAATGAGTTGGTGGTCATGTTGGAGCGCTGTGTGGGTCTCAATACTCGCTGGCCAGGACTCCTCCCTGATGCCTACCTGACGTACAGGTTCTACGACCTGCCACCTCATGTGTCTCAAACAGTCCAGTGCGCCACCGATCCAGTGTTCAACGATGCCACCAGCTACCCACTAGCAGTAACAACTGATGTCTTGCACTACCTCAGGTACGCTACTTTCAAATCGTCCTTTTCAAAGTGTCCTTGTCAAATTTTCAGTTCTTATCAGTTTAGGTCTACAGATAATCTCCATCTTTGCAAAACACTAACACCCTTCACCTGCATTTTTGCTCAGGTCCAGCAGCCTGTGGGTGTATGTGTTCGATGACAGTGATGACCAGATACCACCACCTTACCTGGCAAAGACCCCCATCCCACTGCGAGCCCTGGCAACAGGCAGAGACATCAGAGGTGAGGGAGAGAGAAAAGTTATCTGATCAAGATGAAGGTGGAAGATGACATGTTATTTTTACGGTCTCTCCACACATCAAATGTTTTACAGAACTGGTCCCAAAACCAACTTTTACCAGTGTCTTTGGTCTTCCCTTTATAAGTGTGGAAATTTGAGAACTAATCATGCATTTTCTTGCAAAAGTTGACAATGTAGTCTAATAGTCTCAGAGTGAACGGAAAATGTATGTCTCTGAAACATTACCAGATTTCAATCAGTGTCTTATCACTACTCAGGAACCAGAAGGGACCCGAACCAGACTACCTCCTCAGCAGTTTGGACATGTTTCTCTCTCTTCCGCCAGGTGATTATGTTGTGAGGGATTCAGCCGGTGGACCTCGGGGCATGGTCAGAGTCATGATGAAGTGGAAGTACCCCTTTCAGCCACCTGCGGACATCTCGCTGGGTGAACAGGGAAGAGGAGTAGAAAGCAGTGAAGGGGAGGAGAGGAGAAGAGGGGAGGCTGAGGGGTCACAGAGGCCCATAGCCAAGCCCAGATTGAAGGTGATGGCATTTTATTCTGTTGTATTGCTATGAACTGATAAAATGTAAGAGACCTGTATGTTCAAAGACATTCACTTAATACCTTTTCTTATGTGACTTTATAGACTCAGCAACTTGAGCCCAGAGAAACCAAAGCAGTGCAGAAAGAGATAAAAACTTGGGTAAGGTTGCAAGATTAATTATATGGGGATGCGGGTTTTCGCTACAAGTACACATTATAGTGATGATTGCACGCTAAAGTATTTGTGTGTTTCCAGCCTCAGCCTCCACCCTTCAAACAGAAAAGCTCACAGGACTTACGACCAGAGCAAATCACCTCTGTGAAACCACGGGACACTCGCCGGTCTAAAGACAGGAAGAGATCCACCAAGAGGTCACCCCATCTGACGCCTGAGCCAAGACTGACCACACCCTCTCATCTGTCAGCTACCAAGTACGTTCCAGATTTATTTTCATGTAAAAATCAATTCCAATATCGAGCTGTTTTGCTGAAAAATGTATTATAATCTTACTGAAGATCCTCAGAGGGAACATTTTCCAGACAATCAGCCGCCACGCCGTCAAGGAGAAGCTATGCCAGCGATGCCAGGACTCAGGTTCTCTTCCTCTGGCCTTTAAAAGACACAAAAATTGCATGTGTTTGAGTACTTTTCAGCCAAAATATTGTTGTTCAAAGATAATTGGTGTAATTTAGAATGAAAAGACCGAGAACTTGATGGCGAATGGGCTCACATAGTGTTTCTTTTCCTTTGCAGGACCTTCCCTCTGTGGATCAGGGGTCAATGGTTGAAGAAGGTGAAAAGGAGGAGGAGGAGAGGAGTGAGAGTGGTAACTTCTCACATGCACATAATAGACCTGCTTTGGGTTTGTTACAGATACTTAAAGCGTCATTCTGGTTTAAATATGAAAAAAAAGAAGATGTAAACCTTAAAAACTTTACAAATTATAAGCATCTGTTGTACAAAATATCCACTGAAAAAATTGAGCAGACACGTTCTGACTTTGTTTTAATCTTTAATGTTATTTTTTTGGACTCTACAGCTGCTGCAGGAGACAGTGAAGCGCCTGAATCATCAGAGTCAAGTTCTGCACAAAGCGACATTATCGTCATCCCACCAAAACGAAAAATGACAAAGGTACGATTGAAGTAACTGAGTGAGTGAAAATGTGCGAATGAAGAGGGAGACATTTAGCTTCACATTGTGCGGTTATACTTCTATTATACGTGGATCTGCAGTTGGATAATTTTGATATGTCATGTCAAATGTTGGTCAGAAATGATGATATAGATTTAAAAAAAAAAAAATGTGTTGTGTTTCAGGGAAACAAGCTGAGAGTTGAGATACTGTCGCTGTCGTTTGAACCATCGTCACACGTGGCGCTGGACGAGTCAGTGCAGCGCGTATATGTGGAATATCGGCTGCTGGGCGTTCCCATGGAGACGACCGAAACACCCATGTCTCTCCGCAAACCCACAGAGGGGGAGGAGATTCACTACAACTTCACCCGAGGTGAGAGTTGGTGACCTTTGTGCATGCTTGTGCCTATAAAGTTTAAATTTCAAAGATCCTAATTAACCCCTACATCTCTTTCTGTGTCCCTGTCAGTGATTTATGTGGATGGTTCCCAGTCAGCTCCACTCAGACACTATCTTTACACTATGTTGGAGGGCACTGACCCCAACCAGGGCAGGTAGTGTTGTCACTGTTGTGTAATTTTACATGTGAAAATATAAGAAAATATTTCTAATTATGTTTCTGCTCTATTCCGAAACCACAAAATTGAAGTGCTCACAATGATGTGTGTCGCGACAGGTTGAAGTTCACAGTTGTTAGTGAGCCGATGGACGATGACGAGGAGTGTTTGGATGTTGGACAGGCTTTCCTGAACCTAAAAGAGGTGCTGCTCACAGGAAATGATGTCATGGAACAACAAATTGACAGTAAGTTCTGTATTTGTGTGATTTTTATGGGGGGTGTGGGGAGTGAAACCCATGCTGGCTGTGTTTATGATATGGACGATTGTGGGTTTTTTTTACCATCTACATATTAATTCAGAACAGCACAAATTAGTTTTTATTGTTTTAAACTCTATTGTGGGCATATTGTGAGAGAAAACAATTTATGGAAATAAAACAGTCTATCTGGTTTCAAAACTATGTAAAAATAACAATTCAGTTATACATTTAGTACAATGTCGTGTGCATAAACAATTTTTTTCTCAATCTGTGTTTCTCTTTCCTCCAGTTGTGAATGTGGATGAGGACAGGGAGGTGATAGGAAATCTGAAAGTGTCTCTGGAAGCGGCGAAAGTACTGACTGGGATTTACCGGGAGTTTCACCGGAAAGACGAGACCAAGGAAGAAGATAAGACAGATGAAGAGGACGAAGATGCAGAGGAGGAGGAGGAGGAACAAGAAGAAGAGAAAAAAAGAGATCATATAAAAGTGGTAGATGATGATGATGATGACAGTGACTTTGAATGAATGTGTAAACCGATGAAAACATTTTAGGTACAGGGAGGAGCTTTTGTTTTTCCTTGTTTGTAACATTTTCAAAATTTGGAAAAACAAAGAAATAAAGAGTCATTTCTGAAAGATATAATAGGCTCGTCAATGAAGATTTTGGAATTCATACATGTCATGTTCATTTCTGCCAATCTCACACTTTATGTATATTAGTATTGTGGTATTTGTGTAGTGCAGTGCTCCACATCAGCTGCAGCTTCATTGGCCACCGAACTCAGAAAATAGGCCGGTGCTTCCTCCTGCACGTTTCCATACTTGAATACACTTATGCACTCAAAATAACAAGTCGAAGTACGTGATGAGTGACACAGCGTCTGTCTGCATGGCCGGTTTATGGTTGTAAGCTGCCTTTAGATTTATCTTTTTCCTCCAAACTTAATATCTAAAATATTGGTTGTCTTCTTCATTTGTGTTTAATCAAATTACCAGTTCTTAATTGATAAATGAAAAACCAGGAGCCAAGTATTATCCCAGTGTAGAATTACAGGTTGGTTTCTGGACATAAAATTGACGCCCTAAGGGCCTTGAAGGCGACATGGATGGGTCAGTGGGTGAGGAATTCATAGCAAATGTGGAGAGATGAATCCAACTATTTAGAATATGATGCAAAAGTATGTGTTATGCCAATTTTACTTAAAAAAAAAACTATTTATGGTTCCATTTTGAAATTAAATTGTTAAATCATCATATAGTTAAGTTCAGGCTGATGTCCGATTGTCAGAAATTTTTTTTTTTTAAAACAACAGGTCAGGAAAACACATTTGAATGCATCGCGTGGTATCGCGATACTGAAACTCTGGGTTTTACTGACAGTCAGTGAAAGCATCACTAAATTGGCGTCGCCTGCATCTTTTAATTTAAAAGTAGTCGAGCAGTTCGTTACCTCTATGTTAAAAAAAAACCAAAACAAAGTAAAAACCGAGTTGACAGCTCGTTCAAGTTGTAAAACAAAGTTTTAAGTTTAAATAGTCACCGGTTGAGGAGGACTAATTGTGAGTTTTGGTCGTAAAACAAAAACAAAAAAACGTCCAGACAGCTGATTCGTGCTCCAGAAAAGTTTGGCTAACGTTGAAGTCGACGGGGTGAAGGTTCGTCGTTAACTTTGAGTGTAAAATTAATCGCCAAACTCCCTCAATTCAACAATGGTAAGTATCTATTACATACGTTTAGTTTTTCCCTGAGGCGGCTTGGTCATTAGTATGTTGAGCCCAATTTATTATCAGAAGTGTTCACCGTTGCCTGGTAAGTTATTTCTCTTTATAACAACTGGCACACCCATCTTATTTCACGTTTCAATGGACTTCTCAAGATTATAGTGTTTAAATAAATAAAAAATGAAGCTGTTTGGCTTTGTATTTAACAGAAGGAGTTAATGAAGTCCGTCAGCCACCAGCAGGCCTGTCAGCTGCTCCATAACAAGTTCATTGTGGTGTTGGGCGACTCCAGTGAGTAACAAGTTAATTCACCTCCTTCAAATAATGTTTGAAATAAATGTCTTTCTTGCTGCTAGAAAGTCTGACCCGTGTCATTTCAAAATGACTCCAACTTGCTCTTGAATAATCAGTATTTCAACTCCAGTTTAGTAAAGATATGTTAAATCCATAAGAACCCTGTATTGTGTGAATTTAACGTCCGGTGTGTTTCCTCCTCAGTTCAGAGGTCCATATACAAGGACATTGTTCTGCTGCTGCAAAAGGAGAAATATCTCTCTTTAAGACAACTAAGGAGCAAGGCAAGATGAAGGATATGTATAAGAAAGTGCACTCCACTGGACAACACATCTGTCCACTGAATATATGTAGATTTAATATTCATGCTTTTAATGTTTTTGTTTATTTGTGTCATTTCTGAATGCTGTAATCGCCCCCCCCCCCCCCCCAAAAAAAAAAAAAAAAAAAAAAAAAAAAAAAACGCAGTGTAACAGGTGTCCCTTCTTGCTCCTGCTGTCCTCACGCTCAACTTGTTCGTCCAGGGCGAGATGAGCTTCGAACAGGACTGCCTGGTGGAAGGAGGCTGTTTGGATGAAATGCACAACGGGACCGAGTACAGGGAGGTTCGGCAGTTTCAATCCGCCCACCACTTGGTCCGCTTTTATTTCATCACCCGCATCTACTCTCACTACATGCACAGCATCCTCGAGGACTTCCGCAATGGCTTGAAACCAGATGTGGTCTATGTCAACTCCTGCATCTGGGATATTTCCAGGTGGGTAGATGCCAGTGTACTGTATACCAAATAACAAGCTATTCATTTGATATAATCCAACATTGATTCGGTAGGCACCACTATAATGAAACAGAAATATGTGAAACAATTGAGAATCATGAAATATCAATATTGCAGATTTTAAAAGAAACTTTTTGTTCCCACACACCCCTACTATCTTTTGGCATGTATGAAAGGTATGTCAAAAATATACCGCATAAATCATGAGTGTTTATAGAGCAGAATCCATCTCTGTCATCCTGCCTGACATTGCTGCCCTACCCGGTTTCCTGGTGTCACGTGAATCACTTTTAATGAATGTCGACTTCGATTCGTATTTTCATCGTCAATTTGTTCTTTCCATGTTGTTATCCGTGCTGTGTTTTGTAGATACAAATCCAGTTCGATTAACGACTACAAGGAGAACCTGCGTAAGTTCTTTAATGAGCTGAACGGGATTCTGCCCAAAGAAACGCTGGTCGTGTGGAACCTTGCCATGCCCTTAGGAGAGAGGCTCAAAGGTGGCTTCCTCGTGCCCGAGGTACGTCGTCCGCAACCAACTACATTTTAACCATAGAATGTGTGTTAAAGAAGAAAGAAAAAAAAGACGCAGACTTGGTGGTATTTGTGTAGTGCAGTGTTCCACATCAGCTGCAGCTTCATTGGCCACCGAACTCAGAAAATAGGTCGGTGCTTCCTCCCGCTATGCGGCCATGATGCCAACTGTTGAGGGTGAAAAGTGTCCGGTGTTTTGTACCTCAATTTGTGGACTCTTATGAGTACGATACCGGGACGTTTCCACACTAGAATACACTTGTGCACTCAAAATAACAAGTTGGAAGTACGTGATGAGTGACACTGTCTGTCTGCATGGCTGGTTTATGCAGCTCTCCAGCCGCGATGGTACCCACCTGTCACTCAAAGCAGCCCTGCCCTTAATCATGTGTAACTTTAAGCCTTAATGCAATTTAAATGGATGCGTTATAAAAAAAAAAAAAAATATTCCCCCGTACAGTTATCATAAATGGAGAAATCAGCTACAAAGACTAAAACCTTTCTTTGCACCAGGCTGTAAACATGTTTATTTCTGCTGTAAAGTTTTAACATGGGGTCTACAGAGACTGACTCACTTTTGGCAGGATCTGCAGTTTTGTTTCTCAGCCCTTCATTATAACTATACATGGTAATCCGGTTTGTTGGATCAAGTCTGCACATATTCGGTTTCACAAAGTATTTCCTCTTACACGTTCTTAATATGAAACATCAGCAGTGTTTAACTGCTACTGCAGCAGTGTCACTGTCCTCAGCCCACTGTTGTGACATTAAAAAAAAAAAAAGCAAAAATTGTTTAAGTACACTACATCAGAATAAGTAGAGAAAATAGTTTTATTTTTCATTTCTTCATTTTATCTTTCCCTTCCGGTCGCACCATACTGTATGCACGTAGTCACACCTGTAGGGCCATAGTGAAACTGATCATTGTAGATATAGTTAACATGTCCACATCAAGTAGACAACAGAAGCTGCACTGTAAGTTCTGGCAGCTTTTGGCCGATACGTCTGTTGTCTTGAGACTCCAGTCTTTGTACCTAAATTGTGTTTTAATCTTTTTGAGTCATTTTTCTGCACTTCCATTAGTCTGCTGCTGCTCTTTCAGCCTCAAAGCTCAGTGTTCTCCCTCGTTCATCTCAGATTGAGTACAAGGCCTCTCAGTTGCGCTCAGATGTGATTGAAGCCAACTTCTTCGGTGGGACTCTGGCTGATGCCTATGGGATGGATCTGTTGGACCTCCACTTCCAGTTCCGCTTCTCCCTGCACCATCGCACGAAGGACGGAGTCCACTGGAACGCCATAGCCCACCGCAGGATAACCTGTCTTCTGTTGCAGCACACCGCACAGGCCTGGGGTGTGATAATGCCCTGTCCACTGACTGCTATTGGTAAGGAGGATGACAGTGTCTCACACACACACACACACAGACTAATAGATTTCACTCCCACTATAAGACGGGACTTTGTATTCGTGGTTTAGGCATTGCTGCAATATTGGGATGCTGGTGTTTTCCATAAACAGACGTTACTCTGTCAAGTCTTTGACTTCGGAAACTCATGAACACGAGTTTGTTCTTTCTAGAGCATCCTCAAGTTACTAATCAGAAGTCAGCCTGTGAGAGTGCCACAAAGGTTGCAGGTAAGACATCAGATGATGATGTTGATTAAGACTGTTTCTATTCATTTATTTTATGGGGACGAGCAATCAGTCACCACATGATGGCATCCAGCACTCAGATCTTGATTATAGTATTGCGGTACGAACCAGACGGTTGCTTATCTCGACGCAGTAGAAAACAAGCTCATGTTAAAATGACAGTGTTGTATGTCAGTATAAATCCAGTGCAATAGTGATATGACGTTTTCCACTGAATCTTGAGCTTATTGTCAGTTTAAATTAAACGGCAGCTTTACTGGAACTTAAATGAAGTCTTTCTGTAGAGACCTTAGAAATATGTCCTGTCCAGAGTTTAGAGGATGACCACAATGTTCGTGTAAATCTTGTCACAACTAGAGTGTTTATAGAAGTCATACTGGTGCATGTCATGCTGCTTTATCAGTACTGTCTCAGCTGGAGAGGGCCTCAAAGTACCTTATTAATTTTGCTATTTGTGTCTACACATAGAGGTTTTCTTGGTTTTTAAGGTTTGTGCTTCATGACTACGTATTGTCTATAATAGAAAGGGAAAAGCTGCTTAAAATACTAGATGTTACTACTACCGAGTTTCTCCTGGGCCAGTTTTGCTGTCTGCTATGGGACATTTACTATTCTGAATCAAGAGCAGACAAGAACAACTTATAAATGTCCATGGACATGTTATAGCCTTTTTATGATTGTGTGATTGGTAAACATGGTCCATCTACAAAAAAAATCTCACTACTGCAGAGTTATAGTGCTTTGCAAATGTTGACAGAAACAAACATTAGCCAAAAAAAACAATCCCTAGAATACAGTAAACCTCAGATATTGATAAATCATTCGGTCTCAGGACAGTTTTTCTTTTTTCAACACCTTCACACGGCCTCTCCAACACCACTTCAACATTTCATTTTTCTTCTGACTCGACGTTCCCTCTTGCTTCTCTCTCCTTCTTGCATCTAGAAGACTGCTGCCCAACAAAGAGGAGTTCCAGCGGCTGCGGAGACGAGTTCTCCAGCGACACTCTGCCTGATGGTTGCTTCAACTTTGAGAACAACAACCCGAGACAACAGACGTATCGCCCAAAAGCTGCCAGAACTTGCAGACGTGCTGCCCCACCGCAGCCTCTGCAACCACTCCACAGACATCCGCGGAGAAATAGTAAGTACACAGGAGTTGGGATGCCGACGTCCCTGTGGTGTAATGAACCAAACCAGCCAGGTCAAATTTCACTTTCGTGTGATCCAGTCATTGTGGGCGTCAGTGAGCTGCCATGTACGCCTGTCTGTCCTGCAGACGCCGACTCCAGTTCTCCTCACTACTTGGAGCCCTACAGAGAGCACCATCATCAGCAGGTGATGAGGAACCGACACACCAGACGCCACTATGCCCCGTACACCCAGCACGGACCCACTCATGATCCCCCTCATGGCTGGTACGACTGAGGCACGGGTGTTTTACAAGCTTTAGACATGCAGCTCCTCTTCCTGTGCTTTCTACTTCAGTCTCTCCTGCAGAGCAGTGCCTAACGTCACTATAGTCCTGTTTTAAAGCAGAACTACACAACTTGAGCTTAGTTCTCCCCTATTTTAACTGAATTGTGTGAATGACATAAACGTATGTTTAGGCGCTGTACTTTACATTGGGTTAGTTTGAATTGTTAAGTTTTCTAATTTTTTTTTCTTCGACACTAAAACGAGATTGTAAATACATTGTTCCTTTCGTAACAGTTTTAAATATTCTTCACTGTAAATGTGTCAGGTGATGTATTCTATTAAAGTTTCCACTAAGGTTTCAGCACAGGACCGTGTATGACTCCTTTTTAAAATTCACTTCTTACAGCTCCAAGTGTCCTAACTTTCAGTGATGTCTCTTAATGTCCCACACAGGTCAAGTATGCTAAACACTTTGGGCCTCATTCATCAACCGATCTTAAGAAGAAATTTCTTCTTAAACCCCACTTACGCAGTTTTGACGAAGATTCTGGCATTCACTAATGTTTTCTTATGAGATTTATTTTTAGGTAAGAACAAAACCTACGCACACTCAAGAGCACACACCTTTGAGTGGAAACGCCACTAAAAATCAAAGAGGTTTCAGTGTATTTGTACTTTTTGTTTCTGGGATTTAACCAGTGTTGAGGCTGTCTGTCAGTGGTTTGACCGTTCACTCCTGGATGTCCAGGATCTGAGATCAGACATGGTGCAGGTGAACAGGATCTGGATGCAGGTGAACAGGATCGGGGTGCAGGTGAACAGGATCGGGGCTGAAGTTGTTCTTCCTCTTGGACTCTGCTGCTCCAACGTCTGTTAGCATTTACGTTTCTCTCATCTTCTCTCTCCTTCACTTGCTGTGACTCCGTACTGCAGTGTCATGCCCTTTTATGGGCATTGGCAGGATGTTTACTTATGCTAATTAGTGACAACTGGCACGCCCTTTCAACTTACGAGGACCGCGGTATTCATCGAGATAAGAACAAAGGTGCCAACAAATCCGGGGTTTAAGAACACGTCATGAATCTGACAGTCTTTTCTTGGGACATTTTTTAAGAACAAATTTAAGAAAATTCTTAAGAAAATATTGGTGAATGAAGCCCATTGTTCTTTAAAGCAGTCCCAAAGCAGTCCAGCTACATTTTGATAACATCATCACTTCAACCTTTGGTAGAAAATATCTCGAGCTCTAAATTAGTATTAAGATTAAACAGGAAATAAACTTAACTAAAACTTGTATGCTAAACAGTACATTACCAAAATTGGGAAAAATCCATCAGCTGTTCTCAACAAAAACTAATAAACCTAGATTTGCATGTTTGTCAGCAGAGGATTTTTATATTGGACTGTAAACTTCAGTAGCTTATGTCTGTCAAAACACATTAGATAGCATAGAGGCATAACATTCACAAATAATATTTCTTGCTCTGAAGTGAACTGCTTACTTTTATTGTCCGAATTGCAACAAATACAAAAAGATAGAAATAGGAAAAAGCAGATCAATTGGTGTGACTGCTGTAGAAATCACTTGTTTTTCAAATTTCCACAAAAAGTTGGCAAAACTGTTGCACAATCCGTTTTAATAATGAAAACATGCCTTCAAAACATGACAGGAGTCCTGGACACGAGTTTTACGTCAGTATAAAGACACTGCTGTTGGTCAAATGGATTAGTGCTATAACTTTGCAAATAGTGGAAACAGTTTCCTGAGAATAGTGAAAAGCAAAAGGGATAAATAGGAGAATGTAGAAGTAAAGTGTTAGTGGGAAGAGATCGGAGAACAAAAAAACCGAGCCTTTCTTGATGTCCGTCAGCCACGGCTGCAGGCCGACGTCTTAGACCATGAGGAGGCGGTGCACTTGCTGCAGCTGCTGCTGCGATAGGACGAGGCGGTGGACTTGTTCCTGTCCGCGGGTGCATGGAATAGCAACATGACCCACAAACACGGTTCCTCCCTTCTTCTCCTCCTTGGCCTAGAAAACACAAATATGCACGTGATGTGTTTTGCATGTGCTGATCCACCACTTCTAACACGAGTGTTAAAATCTTGTTCAAAGGAAAGAAACTTAGAATAGTGTACTGCATGGTAGCACCTTAACAAAGGAGGACACCGGGAATGTGGCAAAGTCAGAGGAAGCCTTTGCTCCAGGCTGATACGAGACCACATGTTCAGCTACCTCACCCTGAAACGCAAGATTTGATGTGACTGTTAAGTTTTGTGATACCGTGAGCTGATGGACATGGTATAGACGTTATACAAGGAGTGGGTCTTGAAGTGTAACCTTGAGTTTGTCCAGAGCATCACTGAGGTTCTGCAGTCGAGCGGTCTGCTCCAGCAGCTGGGAGCTGGCACTGACTGGAAGAAACGGGAGAGGAGAGAAGAGTTCAGTCAGCTGGTAACAGAAGCAAACACACACACACACACACACACACACACACGCATGTCTACTCTAGAAATGAAAGATATTGAAAGACCTCAACTAAAATGAGCACACAAACCTGTTGTCTTCCCTGTAATGTCCACCACTTTCACCTCGGCACTCAGCTTGAGCAGGGTTGCCAGCAGCTGGTCGGTCCTGCGATAGATGCCTGTGTTCAGTCCCTCTGGAGGCATGGAGCTTTGTCTGGACCCTTGTGGGAGTTTGGGAGGACAGAGCGGTGGCAGGGAGGCAAGCTGGGCTCTTATCTTCTCTGCCTGTAAGTAAAATACACTCCAGGTCAAAATTACAAGGGTTTACACAGGTTGTGCATATTACTAACATATTACTAATATTCAAACCAGTGTACCTTGAGCCTGTTGTTTTCATTCTTGAGGTGTTTAATGCCCAGTCGCTGGGCCTCAACCTGCTGCCTGAGGAGAGGGGAGTCAACCACCTGCATTGACCCTGCTATGGAGGCGGGCACACCTGCTGGAGGAGGGACAAGGATAATGGTGAGACTTTAATCACTACGACACCTTGTGCTTCTCCTTTGTCGTCTTTTTTTCCCCCAAGATTTGGAGACGATTTTTGTGAAAAAGACACATGCGGCTCTTATTGTAATGCAATTAAACCAAATTATGGAAAACGTCTCGCATTATCAGTTGGTTGAAATAGGTTTTCTGCAGGATGATTAGGAGGATGTCCTAATATTTTGTCGAACAAAACCATAATCACCTAGTAATTCACCTCCAGCAGAGCCCTTAACAATAGAGGCAATTCCTGAGGCAGGCGAGCCTCTCAGCCCCTCAATGGTCATCTTGGACTGGTTATTGATGCGTTGTTTCAGCTCTGCCTTCTCCGACTCCAGCTGGTCGATATCAGCCTGCAGAGCATCCATCGTCTCTTCAAACTCCCTGAAGATGAGGAAGAAGGAAAGTAAGACGCATAATAGAGAAAAGGGAGAGGTGAGAGAAAGACGAAAAACAAAGAGGGATGTGAAATCTGCTTCTTCATCCGTCTTACTTTTCTTTCTTCTTCAACAGGGCAATGTTCTCATCCAGTTTGGTCTGAATCTTCTCCACCCGTTCGTCAGCATCTTTGGTTGAGGTGTCCAGCTTCTTTTCCAGGAGGCTCAGGCGGACGTTGGCCTCACTCAACTCCTCACCCTGGTAGAGAGAGGTACAGCAACACCTCTTATGCCCGTTACTTCAGCTTCCCTCCTCTGTTTCTGGTCCCTTTTTCGCAGACATGTGCACAACACTACACTTCTGAAGGTATCTGATATTTTTAGTTTTTGCATGTTTCCTCATCGGGTTACCTTAATCTTCAGGGACTTCTTGACCTCCTTAATGACCATTTCTCTGTCTTCTAATTTGACTCCGAGACCCTCAGCGTCAGTCATCTCAGCCCTGACGGTGGAGGCTCTCATCTCCACTGGAGGGCTCTGAGGACAGGAGGGCACCGTGATCAGAAGGTTGGAAATAAAAAAAGAAGACTTGACAAATGGCAGAAATATGCAACATGTGAAAAAGTTGAGACATACGAATACCTTTCTCTGTGGTTTTTCAGCATCGTACTCTCCTTCCTGCATGGCTGTAGCCATCTTGTTCATGGTAGTGATGACAGAGCTGCAGGACTGTCGCAAAAACTCGGGGCCATTCACGCCATGGGAGCCGTATACCTTGAAGAAAACGGGACGGATGAGCGAGCAGGGCAGTGGCATCTTATGTCCGCCTCCACAAACAACAATACTGAGTACAGTTACTAATGATGTTTTGGAAAGAAAAATACATTTGGAAAGATTTACTGAATTTTTGACAACCCAAGTATTTGAATAATCTTGATAAAATAATTTGCATTGCTATTTTGTTCAAATAAATGCTAATTATTATTTATTATTATATTTTGGCTCAGCTTGCTGAGAAGTATTCTCAGTTGTGAGGGGGGAAAAAAAGAGTTTAAAGTGGCATTACCTGCTCCACAGCCTTGAAGGAAATATCCTCTAGTTTGAGAGCATTGAGACCCTCCTGTTCTCCCAGTGGAGCAACCATCTGAGCTCCAGCTGCAGCCACCTCTTGGAGTACTGCCACCACACGGGTCAACTGGCGCCTGCACTCCGTCAGTGCCTCTGACACCTGCCAGATGAGACGTGACATGTCAGTTAAACATGCAGTCAGCTGTACTGCACTCATTTTTGTCATTTAGTTATATAATGAGCATGTTTATGTACCTGCGGTCCAAAATTGAGAGCTGCAGGAACTCCAGCTACATCTGTTCCGGGCATGCGACGGCGGACCTTCTTACAGAACTGCCTGACATCAGAGCTGGAAGTGTCCAAGTCCTTCAGAAGAACTGTCAGACCAGAGCTCTCCTGTCCTGCCGCCAGGAACGCCCGCAGACGAGCGACCTCCACTCCCATACAGTCCAAGGCACTCTGGGTAAACTGCAGGGGAGAGGGTTGCATGGGTTAGTTACAGTTAGAAAAACCTGTAGCTATATACTCGGCCTATTTTGGACGCCACATTGCGTTACAGAAGTATTGTTTATAAAGGAAATAAATGTTTCAATTAAAACAAATCCTGTCTTTTTTTTTAAACGACGCAAGAATGCAGGATTCGGTTAGTTCTGTATTAACAATGAAATTGTCAGCATTGTTTTAACTAAAGGAAATCACACTAAGCTCAAGTACCTTAATATGGTCAGCCAGCTGCACTGTGCAGTTCTCAGTGTGATCTGCCAAATGGACACTGTACAGTTGCTGCAAGACAAAACAGAGACACTTGATATTTAAGAAAATACTACATTTGAATACAGTTAGATGTTTTCTGTTATATTTCACCGAGTAGGTGAGGTTGCATCCCTGTACATAGGAGGATGCTCATATATAAACATGGTGGTTTAGTATATTTTATTCGTTAATAATTGCAAAACTAAAGTTCAACAGACTGAGGGAGACATTTTAAAGCATTACATAGTAGTTCAAATTTGTTAAGACACAGGATTGAACTGTGAATCCCAGAAGATAAATGGAGCCCGTGTGTTTAACAGACAGACCACTGATGTATTTCAATATAAAACACTCTCATTTGTTACCTGATAGTATTTGATGGCCTTGGTCAGAGGCTCCACCTGAACAGTCTCATCTAGCTGGTCTTTATGCAGCAAGTCGATGAAATAATCCAGAGAGCGCTCGTGGAAGCTCATTTCAGAGTAGAGCGTTCCCATACGCTTGAAAACCTCCACGCTGCAGGTACTCAGAGCCCTGAAATTGGGGCAGGGAAGAAGGACAAGGATTGACGACACATCCAGCTGGTCAGATTATAATTTAAATGTCTGTACATGTATTCTTCACATTTCTAGGATAATAACACAATATTTAATATCCTGATAGATTAGTGATGATGCTGCTGCTATGCTCACTGTTCATATTTGTGCAGGGTGGCCTGCAGCAGGCTGAGGGAGTACACCAGTCCTGAAGCGAAACTGCGCTGTTCTCCTGGAGGACCTCTGAGTCCTGTTCCCGGAGCCAGGGTCCCGTTCAGGTCAAACTTCTCCTGGGCCTGTTTACTGATCAGATCGGCCTTCAAGTAAGACAATACGAACACATTAGTTTCCACGACAGACTGAGCGCAACAATTGAAATGGAGTGTCCCGCTGCTTCATACCTTGCAGATGAGCCTGGGAATGAGCAGGAGCACCAGAATACAGTCGTGGTCTCCGCCGTGACGGAGGAAGGAGTCCGGCATGAAGGAGGTGAGGAGGGACACCTGTCTGTTCGACTGAGCCACTTCCATTTTCCTCAGCTCCATCTCAATGGCCTGGAGACACAGTGACATTTGTTTAATTATGAAGAGACTGAGAGCCAACAACAACACTGGTTGTAAAGATGTGAACTTGCTAAACAGTCACCATGCAGATCTTACCTTGGCGTAAGCCTTGGTCTCTGCAAACTTGATCTTGAAGTCAAACAGCTCGGCAGGCGGTTGCTGAACTTGTTCTGCATTTGTATTCTGCTGACTGGTGAGCTCTCTGTTGGCATCCTAATACGCAGAAAATAAAAGCTCATGCAGTGTCAGGGCATTTACTGCAGGCCTCATGCTTCCACAGCTGTGCTATTATCCAAACGGTGACATGTCATCACTCCTAACCACCTACCTGAAGTGAGGCGGTGAGCTCTCTGTATTTGCTGATGGTCTGTTGGTAATCAGCCACAGTCTCCTGGGCAGCTTCCACCTTTTTCTCTGCCTCTCTGACCTTCGCTCCACCCAGATCAAACTGTTCCCTCAGCTCCATCTCTGTCTCTCTGGCGTTCTCCTGGAGCTCATCATTCATCTCATTGATGGCTTCCTATTGATGCAGGAAAAACGGGTCCAATGATTGGTTGATCAAACGGACATGTTCATTGCTAAATATCCCAATTTTTTTTTTTTTATCTTTTCCCTACTGTAATTGAACAATGCAGCTGCACTGACCAGATCCGTGACCGTTTCTCTCAGCTCTCTGACTTTCTCCTCTAGGTCGAGGTTCCTCTCCGTCAGCGTCTCCACCATCTCCTCCGACCCCAGAGCAGCATCCACCTGGTACATGTAACACACACACACACACACAGGGAGGCATTTATGTACAGCTCAAATTGGACTTCCAAATGAGGTTTTAAACAATACCAGTCCTTGCCTCCATTAAATGTCCATACTAAGCACATAAGTCAAACCTTTTCCATCAAATTTGATTCTTGTGTCTGCCTGGCTTTACCTGCTCCTTTAGCTCATCAATAGTGGCCTCCGCCTGCTTCACGTCCTCCTGCAGTTTTTCCTTCTGAGTCCTCAGAGTCTCCAGCTCAGTGTTCTTCTTCTCCATATGTTTCTGCAGCTTTACATGTTCCTGTTTCTCTGAGGCAGACAGATCACGCATCCTGTGGAGGATCCGGAATTTAGTTATTCAGAGTTAATGCAAGTTAATGTTCTTTGATTTCCGATAATTTTCTGGAGACAGCTGTCAGCAGTGATGATTAGAGCTCTCTTCATTATCTATTAATCTGTTGATTATGTTCTTGGTAAATAATTAGCTGTTTTGTCTTTAAAATGTCAGATAAAGGTGAAAAATTTCTACCAGTCAGCCTTAAAAAAGTTGGTGATTAATTTTGAGTAAATCAACTAATCAATTGACTTTGTTGCAGCTCTAGTTGTGGTTTAAAAAAAAGATAATTTCTTCTTATTGCTATGGAAAGGTTTCACATTTTGTATTTTATCATGAATAGTTAACAAAAGGCGCTTTTAAGAGACATTTGTACTGACCGGACCAACGCCTCTTTCAGTCTGCTGTTTTGCTCTTCCAGCTGTTTGACTTGGTAACTTGAGGCGGCTCCATCCGAGCCTGTATGACATAAAGAGAAGGACGGCAGTCAGGAAGGTCAGTAAAAGAGATGTGACGAGGAGGGAACACGGAAGAAGAGAGAGATGAAATCTTTGTGGATCAGAGATTCATCGACACATGCTGTTCATCTCGGTTTAAACACCTTTCTCTGAGATCTCATGCCGTAGGATCTCCAGGTCCATGGAGAGCTCCTCCACTCTCTCTTTCAGGGAGTCCACCTCCACTTGCAGTGACTCCGCTCGCTCTTCAGCCATCTCTTTGTCCAGTGTGGCCATCTCGATGGCGTCTGCTGTGTCTGACATCTCTTCCATGTAGCGGTCCTTGCCCTCCTGCGCTTCCCGGGCTTCCTGCCAAGTAGAGAATGTACAAAATAAAAATCAGAAAGGCAGACATCATTGAAGAGCTGCTCCTTTCATTTTTACAGGCTTTAAAAATCAGTAACTTTATATTCTAAAAATCTGTTTGAATGTTATCTTTGTCACAGCACATTGTAAACACTCTGATAATGTTATAATTCTAAATGACTGAATTCTACTTTTGACCTTCTTGGCCTCCTTCAGTTGTTTCTGCAGGTCGGCCTGCTGCTCCTGCATTTTGGTCTTCCACTCCTGAAGCTGCTCCAGCTGGATCTTGTGTTTCTCCAGCTCCTTCAGCTTGGCCTTGTCCTCCGTTCGCTTCATCTTCAACGTCTCCAGCTTCTCCTCCAGGTCCTTCACTTGAGCTCGCACTGATTCCTCCTCCTAAGAAGGATGGAAGGGTGGAGGGAGAGGTGAGAAGATGCCAATTTAAAGGATTAACAGGTTTATTTCCCAAGATTTGAAGGGAGTAAAGACAAATGACAAAACCTTGATCAAATCCCACCACAAAAAAAACAGAATAAGATGATAAATGTACAATATAACTACCCCAAATTAATTAGCCTCTACCACTGAATACAATAACTCTGTACAGACAGATTATTTAATTTCCCTAACATAATGGTGGATGTGGTGGAGCCTGTCTTTCAGTGTCTCGGAAAGCTAAACCATGCATCATCACCATAAAGTTCACCCTGGAGACATTTCTGAACTATTATAAAGTATCAAGAGGGGGTGCTGAGGGTCATTTTTCCTTCCTGAGTTTGTTAGTAAACTCATGCCAGGTATCATCCGCATGCATGTAGCCGTTAGAAAACTCTACCTGCTTGGATATGGCAGGTTCCACCTGGTCCAACAATAACAACATGGATGAAATAGAATAAAATCATTAAAATGATGAACTGGATGGACAAAATAAAAACAAAATGGCAACACTGGAAGGACTGAAAATGAACCCGTTAGGTTTTCTCTGCTGACACTAGATATGGCTCTTGCAGTGGTCACCTTGCTTGGAGTGGCCGGGGCAGCTGCTGCCGACGGTGACCCGCTGGGCTGAGGCACGACGGGGGCACCCAGTGCACCCTGCTGGGAGGACAGGCTCACCTCACTGACATCACCGGACAGGGGGGACAAGAGACTCTCACGAGACGCCTGTTGACAAAGACGGGGATGTGTCAGAGAGACGAGAGGGAGAAGTTGAGGAAAGAAACAGACAGCGTGGTGTTCATTCTTTGATATCAGTAAACAATGCAATTATTAACACAAGAGCTTTTGCCACCGCGAACATGCAACTTTGATAAACCCAGTGAACGTCGCTAGATCAGTTTGTGAAATTTGATGTGATTAAATGCAAGACTCTTCTTATTTCATGTGTCTTCCAGGAACAAACATGTCACCTCCCGGTGTTGTCCTACAAGTTCACACCGACACCAGTGTGCACCCGTGCCACGAAGGACGTTATATTCAACCGTCCTCACACCGCTCCCCGAGAAGTGACTGATATGACAGAGCGTACCCTGAGCGACAGGCTGGGGCGGCTGGAGGAACGTACCAAGAGGGAGGGGAGGGAGGAAGCTGGTGCGAGACGTGGCGTGCTCCACTGCCACAGTGTGATCAGAGAGACTGTTAGGACTCAGAGGGGGTGATGTCAAACTAAAATGCTGCACAGTTAGCCTCAGTTTGAATAGTGAAACCTTGTAGTACTTTGTCGTTTTTCTATACACATTACAACTACTCTGTTTGGATTGTGCTCAAACTTTGTGTGACATTTGTATAAGCGCAGAAAGGTACAGCCAGCCTTTGAAAATAAGACATCCTCTCCATCGTCAGAGAAAGCTTGATATAATTCAATACTCACTGAATTTTTTACATTCTGATAAAGCATCTTTCAATGTAATTCAGAGGATGATAGAAAGCATTTTATTACCATAAATGATCATCTTTATCGCCATCTACCTTTTATTCAAATACCACCAACACAATTATTATAACATACAGATTCTGGTGTTTAATGATATTTGTCACAACTATTTCTTCAGGTAGAACTCAATGTGCAGCCATGGTGAGACGACTACTACTATGGAGGCTTTCAAAAGTAAGTCATCAAAACAAAGGATGCTTACTTACATGCACGTTTCAGACTATTATATTTAAAAACTAATACATTTTCTGTCCCTGAGGCTCTGTGATTCCTTACACTCCCTTCAAAAATAAACAGTAGATACTTAAGGTGGGAATTCTCAATAGGTTTCCATTAAAATAGAAATAGCTTTGTGGGAAATATGAGTGATTTAACATAGCCCAACTACTTTTTTTTTAATTTTTTTTTTTTACTATATTTTAGAATGTATTTTTTATCATACTAAAAATGTGAGGCCTTTGATAAGATTTCAAAAATGTGTCCTTGATTTAACCAGCTCCCTAAGAAAAAAAACAAACTCTAAAGCATGGTTAAAGTAGAGAAACTTTTTTCAGAATAACCGGCCTTTTTAAATCATAATGTTTTGATGCTCTTTGACCTCTCCAGTCTGCTGCAGACAAGCTCACCTTTGCAGAGCGGCGGGTAGAGAACTGCAGGGGAGGAGGTGAGTTGCAGAGAGAAGGATGGTTTCACACGCGCACACACACACACACACACACACACACGCACACACGCACACACATGCACGCACACGCACGCACGCACATCCAGCGATGGAGCAAGATAAGAGATTAGCAGCACATATGTTAGTTTATATTGACCTTTGACCTTAACTTTGACGGCTGCATGCACCATTTAACACCACTTTAAAGAATAGTTCGCTATTGACGAGTCGAGGCACAAGAGGGAAAAAAAAAAAAAAAAAAAAAAAAAAAAAAAATTCATGCAACAATGTCAAAAAGGGGGGCAAACATCACAGAATAGTGAGGCCAAGAGAAATTATGAAGTCGCCATCAGATGAACTTAAAATCATTTTGGGATGCCTTCAGTAAAAACGTGAATGGGAAAAAAAAGAAGAAAAACCAAGAGAAAATACTGCGAAAACGACAGCTGTCATTCACAAGTTATGTCTTCAGGCAGATGTAAACGGAAGAAAAGGGGAACGTAAATGCCAAAGATGCGTTGCCACATTAGTGCGATTAACAACCAACGCCAAGCAAGAGTGCTGAATTTAAATCGTTCTACCTTCTTAATGTTCACTGGCGTCTGCAAAAGGTATTCAGAATAACAAAAATGAGAAGTCAGCCCAAAAGCTGAGA
The DNA here is from genome assembly GCF_022577435.1 of Embiotoca jacksoni. Classification (NCBI taxonomy): domain Eukaryota; kingdom Metazoa; phylum Chordata; class Actinopteri; family Embiotocidae; genus Embiotoca; species Embiotoca jacksoni. Next base: position 6,892,159 of record NW_027185375.1, on the reverse strand, counting down.
CAAAACAGAAACTTGTTTGCACTGTAGTCACAACAACTTTCTTTCCTGTAGAGGGAAGAAAAGAGACAAGATCTGGCGGGAAATTTTTAAACCAAGCACCTCTGGTCAGAAACACACTGCAAACGACAGCCCAGAGAATCCAGCACTGATAAATCACCTTCAATTAATTTAAAAGATTAATTAAAAAGAACTTCTATAGAAAGTAACACTTTAAACTTAAAGTGTCTGAAAATGAATGTAGAAACAGTGAATATCTACATGGGCCATATTTGTTACATCTACATTACATGCACAGCTATACACAGAAATCCAACTATCTTTAAATCCAGGTCACTGAAACAACACAAAATTACTAAACTGACAAATGACACAGAAACAAAACTGTGAGAACAAATATATGGTTGCCTACTTGCTTGGTTGTTTTGGGAGTCTCAGGGATGTCTGGAGAAAACAAATTAAGAATAATTATCTACTACAATTTGTTATTTTGGGAGACTGTGTGTCAGTAACAGGAGTTCCCGTGGCCTCACCTTTTGGTTTAGGTATCTTTGTTGAGCCAGACTCAGGAGTTTCTGGTGTGGTGGCACTGGAGCCGTCTTCTACCACCTGGAGCTGCACCGAGTGAAACAGGAGTGAAATCAGGACAGCACGACACTAACAGGAGCTAATTCTTAGTGTCCATTTGTAATTAAAGAGCAAATACTGAAAGAAGGGCACACATTATTAGATGAGACAGTGACCATCATCAAACCCTCATGGGTACAACACACAACGATCAATACATCAAAAAATACATTTATGTCACTAACCTGGGACTGTCTGACAAATATCCCATGATTATCCTCACAGGTGAAGTAGCGCTTCCCCTGTACGGTGCCATCGTTCTTGCCTTTGGGCTCGTCCAGTATGACACCCACCCATTTACCGCTGGCAAAGAGGGTGGCGCCAATGTAGGCAACAGTGCCACGCTGACCTTTGCCAGTCACCTCTACAGTCGAGCCAATCTGGTAGACAAGAGGTGGATAAGAGACTGTGAGTCACCATGCACTTGCGGATTAAATGATTTCTATCCATGTATTCCTTCTCCTTCCTTTGTTGTGTCTGTGCTGGAAAGTGACCTACCTTTGGAGGTCTACTGCTCTCCACTGTTCCTGTGCTGCTCATTTTGCTGATCAGTGGGCTGGTCAGCTGGAGGATTTGGGGAAAACGGGTAGAAAGACCGGGGGGGAAACAAAGCACATAAAGGTTTTTAACCAGATAAGATGCAAAAAGGAGAGAAAAGGTAAAGAAGGAAGGCAAGGTCGTTACACGCCAGAGAATTTATTGTCTAAATTTAAGAATTCCTTACGCATTTTTTCATGCTTTTATCTCTTCGTCTTGGTCAAATAGACATGGCTTGGCAGGAATCTTTCATGAATTTTGATATTGTTTACCATACCTGCAGAAGGCCCTAACAAAGAGCTTCTTTTTTTTTTTTTTTACATGTAACAGTAATATCCCATAATTCTCTCGGCTCCATCTGTTAAAATCAGCCTTAGGAATCAAAAACATTCAATGACAACAGAGTCCTGAGGCTGCAAAACACAAAAACACACACACATACTCAGTCATATGTCCTGAACCACAATAGAGGTCCTAATAAACAAGCCAGATCTCAAGACAAAGATGTTCATTCAAGACAAACTAGGACTTTGCAAAGAGTTGAATCTTTTTATGGAGCTGAAGGGACATGTGAATTCACGCTGCTGCGACAGTTTTAAACCACAGGGCAGAAAGAACAGGATTATCACATCTCTGTAACAGAGGCTGCAACACAGGATCTCGATATTTCCACTGAAACCGAGATACTTTTATAGAGTCCACTTAAATACTTTAGATTAATGGGGAAGAAGCTTGCTCATGCATTAAATGTGAAGACAGTGACTTTATCTTCTCTACAGGATAATTCATACTTGTATATTCACACACATTTGATCTGATGAAGACCCAACATGCAAGGAGGTGAACACTACATCCAATGTACGGTGAGTACCACAAACCCTTACTTCACATAAATCTTCCATCATTATAATGTAATAATTTATATCTTAGCAGACGTATTAAATCGGAACTATCGCTGATGTACAATATAAAACGTGATCTGGTGTTAAGCGTCAGTGTTACTCACCCTGGGAGTATAAGAGTGTCGTCTGTTCAAAGCCATGATTGAAAGTTAATAAGGTTTCGCCTCCAGTGCAAAGAGAAGTGCTAATCTTTCTCTACTTTAACACGTCTTCCTCTTCACCGGAGAGAGGAGAGGACTACACGGGAGTGTGCTTTTAGGGAGGGATCTCTGCAGCGCATCACAAAACGTCACAGCTGATTTGAAAGGGAAGGTCATGGCTAGTTGTATTGTTTACCACATGAGAGGATGGATGCGAGTTTGATGCTTTGGATGGAGCCACTGACAGAGATGAGGTCCTCAATAGTAGGCCTACATTCATATATCAACATTTACATGACACTCAGCTCAGAAGTAGGGATGTGTAGAAAGTGTTTTTGTTTGTTTTTATTATTATTTTTAATACTTTATGTCCTCATATTGTACAAGTTATCTACCCAACTTAAATCTTTAACCGGCAAACAAATGTTATTCATGAGCCCATTTGATCATTTAGTCGGTTACCAGCTGCCAAACGGTGGTTTGACGTCAGCTGATGTTTCTCCGCTGGGTGCTGTTATTAAGAAAGTCGGATGCTTAATTAGCGAGTCAAGGATTAATTGTCTAAACACAATAAGTCAGGTAAACATGTAAACAAAAACACAAGGGAGTAGCTGACGTTTTAGCTGCAACAGCCGCGGCTGGACAAACAAAGCACCCTGCAGACAATATTATTCCACTTTAATGTTACTGCGTTTTTAGCTCATCATACAACAACAACACAAATGCATTTAAATTGCAAATGTTATTTAGATTGTATACGTATTCAGAATATATTTACAAAGCTGACGTCAGACCGGGCCGGGTCAGTTTAAAACGTAACCAAGGCAGCTAAAGTCAAGACAGAAAAACACGAAAGGAATTTGCATTTTGTAATGGTGCTCACCTGGAATACACAGAGATTCCTGTATTTCGATGGAGGTCTTTGACGTGTTCATACAAATAATAAACCTCTGTTACTTTTTTTTTTTTGGACACCTTCCTGGGAAATCTTGGTCGTCTTTTCCGGTTTTTTTTTTTTTTTTTTGACAGGTCACTTCCGGTCTGGGCGGAGCACCGATAGTCAGAAGAGAAGTGAGATATAGCGCCCCTGGTGGCTGCGTACCCTCATGAACCTCCACCTGACTCCGAAAACTCAGAGCTCCTCCCAGCTTTAAATACCAACCCACTTTTTGCATGGCGTTACCTCTCTTTGGCAAGGTTTATACAAACAGACTTCAACACATCAATTTCCTGAAAACCAAACACATGTACAGTACAAATAAAAACAATAAAAAAACTGTTATGCACAGATAAAAGGGATTGTCTGCAATTTTTGACTATTTCTTTTCTTTTTTCTTTTTCAGTTTTCATTATCTGACAAGAATTTATACCCAAAAATCTTCAAAAACACTACATTCGGGAGGCTTTTATTTGTTCTTTTTTTTTTTTGCCATAATCATTTTATTGAGTTATCTTTATTTGTCTTGCGATTTAAGAAAACGCTTCTCCAGTTTGAGAATTTGAAGCTTTTGTCAATTTTATATTATTGTGAATTTCATCTTGCACTGTTTAGTTACTGTTGGACAAAACAATGCATTTTATAATGTCAGTTATATTGAAATTGTGATGGACACGTGTCACAATTGTCAGTCATGTTACAACCTAAACCATTAATCAGTAAATAAATACAAAATTAAACTAAATAAAAACACACAACAGTAGGCTAATTCAGTAATTGGAATGAGTGTGTGGGTTTGTCAGGAATTACTTTTCACCTTTTAATAGAGGCGATAACTGAGTGGATAAGTGGAATAAACAAGTGGATAGTCCAATCACATTAATACAGAAAAGGTGGTTTCGTTTGGGATCAATTGGGGATGTGTCCTCTTGTCTTTTGCTTGCATTATTGACGTATAATTAGCCAGAGGCCAATGCACAGCCGACCAATCAGCTGACGGAGGAGAGGCTGTGCCGGGACCAGCTGGCAGACACACCGGGGACAGAGCTCCGGCTGCAGTGGTAGTGACAGCACTAACGAGCCACTGGACCAAGTCCTGACTTCACCAACTAGAACAAGGTACAATACTTGTGTTGCTTTGACTTATATCGACTTTTTAAAACTCACTCCAGTTAAAGATTTGATATATTTTGCTTATTTTTGATACTCCCGGCTCGGATGGCACGAACGTTTCTAAGCTGTCCCAGGACACTAAAACTGTAGTTCCGGTGAGGACTTTCACAATAAAAGCGCTGTCTCCCTAATATCTACAGTAAAAGCCTCGCAACGAATATGTCGTTTTATTATGAAGGTTGGATTTAGGTGCTTCCGGTGTTTTGTCAGCGTTTCGTGGTGAACTTGACGAGCTGCTGCCCGGGAGGTGACAGGAGGGTTTAACTCGATGTTGCGCGTGGTGTCGTTTTCTAAATGGACTCTCCACCAGGTCCGGTACGTTCGGTCGGTGTCGTTTTTACCTGTCGGATTCATTTAAGTGCAGTTTTGTTCAGAAAATTAATTAAAAAAAAAAAAAAATTTTAAAAGCCCGAGAACTTGAAGCAAATAGTTTTGGTCCCGATGGAGGGTGTGGAAGCGAAGTGTGACACGTTACGTCATGTATAGTTTCCCTCGGTGCTACAAAAAAGTGGCCATATCAACAAGTGGTAATGCCGAAACAATCAGGGGGGTAAATCTAATTAACACACCTGTTTTCACCCTTTTCTTAATCCCAGTACCATCAGAACGAAAATCCTGCGTGTTTAAAATTCTTCAACTAAAGCCTTTGACTAGAGAAATTGCGTTTCATTATAAGGATGTCGTTCCAAAAATAGCAATACAACTCGGTGCACATTTTATTAGATGGACTGCTTTCCTGTGTATTTCTAACATTTGAACAACGTCGCCACTTTAGGGTGCGAGTGTGCTGTAGATAGTATCCTGCTGAAAGCAAAAGCTGCTTGTCGAGGGTGTGTCTCCACGTCCTCCGCGAACTAGATTGTTCCCAATCTTGAGGCAGGTGAAATGAAACTATGAAATGACTCACTAGAGCAATACTTTGAATGGAAATTGAAAGTTGGCTCTCTTTTCTCTTATGAGACACAGATTTGCGTTTTAGTTTAGGTTGTAGACATTGGCTAGAAATCAAACAGCATTGTGACTCACTAAAAAAAAACAAAAAAAAACTTACTATCCTCACATCAAAATTCAATACCAATACTTATAATTGCAGCTGTACTCTGTATAAATGATTTAGCCTGATTGAAATACACTGTGTTTGATCAGGAGGTAATTAAAAACTTGCCCAACCAGTCTGCAGTTTGCCCACATGGTGAACTCGGTCTAAGTGCAGACGATTGGCTATTTGAATAGGTTTGCATCGTCATTAGCTCACTTAGTCTGCAACCAAAAATTGCCTCAATGATTTCAACAAAATGAGTTTGTCATAAAGCACATGTTGATTTGGTAAATTTTGTTTCTTTAATTTTCGTTTTTCTTTTCATTTGTTTCTCAGATGGCCGACGTGGAGTTGGTGAAGAAGATGCTGCGGGCCGTTCTCCAGGCCAACAAAAGTGGAGTGTCGCTGTCCCGTCTGCAGTCAGAGTATAAGGAGCTGACTGGGGAGCAGATACCACATAAGCAGATGGGACACAGCCACCTGGACGCACTGCTGACCAGCATGCCCACTGTGGTCCGCATGGAGCGCAACCGCACTGGAGAGGTGTGTGTGGCGGGCCGTATGATGGATTTGAATGACGGAAGTTTGCACAAAAACAACAACGTTCAAGCAGACAATACTTTTACATGCATTTAAATTTTATTGTGTCTAGTCTGGTGTTTCAGGAAAAAAAAAAAAAAAACACAAGGTGAAAGGACTCAGTCTAGATCAAATTCAGAGCACCCAGTACAACACTGCATCCTAAATGCAATATGCATATTTAGAAAAAGGTGCTCACCTGTCACAACCAAAACTACGAGAATAACTAATAGATTTAACTTTGAAAGCTGTTACCGTCACATGGACAATGTTAATTATATTACCACAGCTATAGTTTATGAGTTATGCGCGTGTCCAACATTATCCCGCCCCCGGTGTCTGCAGAACAGCAACATATAGAAATGGGTATGTTTGCTTTTTGTAGTCCAAACTATGTTGACACCAAAAATCCTCAAAGTTCTATCAGATAATATTTTACTGCTCACAGAGCTAATATATTTGTGTGTCTATCGCGTTCCCTCTTTCCAGACGGTCTATTTTGCCTCAGGGTCCAGCGATACAACCCATGTAGCCAAGGTGGTGGCTCGTCAGCGGAGCTCCAAGAAAACAAACCGACCCCACCTAGTCAACACCCACATGAGGGTCAAACCTGCCGCTCCACTTGTCCTCAACGGTAAGAGATTATATAGCTAAATTGGTGTTTCTAAATCTTAGACTTCTCTATAAATATATTTATATCCTTATATATATGTATGTGTGTGTGTGTGTCTGATAAATAGAAGTACTTGTTTGATATACATCTAAACAAAAGAGATTTGACCATTTCTTAAATCCAAGGGTCAACTTAGTTTTTCTGTACATCCCTGTACATCTAATTCATATTGCAAAATTGAATTATAATTTAAAAGCCCACGAATGGGCGATTTTTGAAAGTAGTTGTACTTTTGATTCTCAAAGGCCCACAACAGCCTGACTTTTTAGTCAATAAAGTGTATTTTTTTGTAATTAAGGTCAGATTTAAGTTGCAATCATGAAAACTCTGGCAGCTCAGTGGTCAGCACAGTAGCACTTCAAGATGATGGGTGTCTTGTGTGTGTTTGGACCATTGTGTGCATTGTAGCACTGAAATGGAACAATACAAGTTTATAAAGGACTCGAATGCCAAATGGGAATAAATGACTGCTTCGCTGCATAACAAAGCGAACGCAGCAGAAATGCAAACCGTTTCGGGATCAATATGAACACCGCATGACTCGCATTCAATGAATTATACGGTTTGGCTCTGTATTGATGTCAGAGTGACGCTAGATTTGGTAAATTGCCTTTAAGTGCCACACATTGTGATGATATCACTGTGATGAAAATCTTAAAAAACAACATTTCTATCTATTTACTGTGTTCAACCTCACCAAAAATGTGACCACAAACCAAATTGTTGTTATTTTTGATTAAATCAGTTAAAAGTTCTCTCATATTTTCCAGATTTTTTATTTCTTGGCTCAAAGGTCTAAGTACTGTTTTAAAGTGATTTCCACATTGTCATTTTAGTTGGAAAATAATGTATCATTTATTATTTTATTGGCAAAAAAAAAGGAAATGTGAAAATAAAACAACCGAAAAATCACTATTTGCAGAATGTAAACTCCAAAATGCACCGAAGATTTGAAGCGAAGTGCTTTTCTTAGAATCAACCAAAGACGTGGATTTGGCAGGTGGTCCACTGGCCGTATGTTTCTGCTGTGCAGCGTCCCGACTGTCTGCATGTTGATGCTGACAGAGCTGTTTTGCTTTTTGTCCCTTGTGTACTAATTCTTTACTCTTTTGCTGTTTTTTTTTAAAAAATTTTTATTACACCCTCACTTAACACATTTACACACAACAAAACACGCTCGTATACGTGTACACTTCATTCCTTGGATATTTCCAGACTCGTCTGTGCAGTGCAGCAGTGCCGCAGCACGAGAGAAACAGAACTGGGGTCCGGTACTGTGACAATGCAACATTAGCAAATGCTTTGTGTGGAGCAGCATGACGGGTTGTGGAAGAATGACTGGCCTCTTCTAATGGTCGCCTATAGGCACGAGCAATATCTCACATGTTCAAACAGATACATAAACAATGTTCAGGCTGCACAGGTGCAGCAGGTGTAAAAAGTACACACACACATGCACTCTTACTGTTTACCCACACACATTTCTGAACCTTAATTCATCCTTTTCATTTCATTTGTGCTACCCTCTCATAAAACTATACCTGCAAACACGTACACAGATGTCTTTTCCTCCTCTGTTAGCGGTGCATACGCTTCTGCTAGACTGTGATGCTGCAGAATATGGTGAGAGTCGGAGGAGGAAGTGGGAGGTGGTAGCGCAGGGAGGGGAGAGAGAGAGAGGGGCAGAGGAGAGAGGAGTGGCAGAGAGACAGTCGGAGCAGAAGACGGACAGAGGGATGGTGAAATGGTAAGGAGAGGGAGGGAGGGAGGGAGGCTGACAGGGAAGGAGGGAGTCAGAAAGAGAGAGAGAGGAAGAGTGGGGTTTTGAGATTTGAGGCACACACAGCCTGTGGTGGCTGAGACTCCGCTGCAAGCGAAGAGAAGCTGATTCACAAATCAACCTCCCATCTCTCTCTCTCCCCCACACTCGCTCATTCTCTCCTCACCGCCGGTTATTGATATTCAGGCTCAGACAGACCAGGGACTGTGTGTCCATGCTGGTGAGGTGATGCGGCGTCTGCTCTTAGTGTGTGTGTGTTTGTCATTGCCTATATTTGTGGTTTTAAGCTTGTGCCCTGAGTTTCTGTAATGTGTGTGGGTGGCTGCAAGATTTGTTGATTAATTGATTGGTTTATTAGTTGACTGGCTGTCAGCCGCTCATACGGCGTTCGCAATGAGAAAAGGTTAGAAGCGGGAAAAGCCTATCGATGACTTCTGAAGACGTCGTCTGATGAAGCTGCTTGTTGTGTTTTGTTGTGGAGATTGAGCGAGGAAGCGGGGGAAAGTTCTAGATCTCACTGAGGGGGAAAAAAAAAAAAAAAGAGACTGAGAAAAAAGGGTGAAGATAAAAAAAAAAAAGAGACTGTGGGAGGAGGAACTGAAAAGACCGAGTGTGGGAGTGGAAATGACTAAAGGTTATGCACAACAAGGTCTGCCGGTGATGTCATGTAGCAGAAATGTGATGTCATGTTGTGCGTGGATGATGTAACTTCAAGGGGATTGGCCTAGTTTGTGCTGTGTTGGGATGATTGGCCTGTTGACTTTTGGCCTTTCTCCTGAATATACACTAGAGTGACCATGATGGATTACAGTTGCTGGGTAATGATATTAGAGTAATCCCGTTACTTTTTGATACGTGTACTTTTTTTTTTCTATTATAGCTAGTTGTAATACAAGCAGCCTTAAACTGGAAATATATATAGAACAACAAATATATCTCCTCAACTGTGTGGTTAAAAAAAATAATGTCTGTCCCCTCAGCTTTTGACAGCAATCAGGCCCATTTTGAACATTTATTTTGTATTACATGTATAAATTATATTACTATTTTTTTATAAGATTTAAAATAAATAGTTCAACAACTGGGGAAATACACCATTTGTCTTTCATGTCTATGCATTAATTGTCAAACCAGAGCCAGATATCAATTAGCTTAGCACAAAGCTGCAGCTTTAAAGCTCAGAAGTATACATGTTGAATCTTGGTTGCTTTACACAGCAATGTAAAAATAGCAAGTTGTGGTTTTGCCACACTTTATGCAAATGCTAAGCTAACCAAATCCTCTAGAGATAGCTCTATCTCTATAACAGTATAAATGTGAGTGGTGTCTATCACCCCATTTAAATCGCAACATCCAAGGTGTATTTCTTTTACCTTCTTTTTACTGAATCCAGATGGGAAATTAAACTTGTCAAATCTAATATGTAGGCACAGGACAAGTTTCTCAACTCTGTCGTTTTTCTGTGTTGTTCTGCTGCTCGATGGCTCGCTGAGTCGAGCTGTGACATCTGCAGACGTCGAACAATCTGTGACATTGTGCCCTCCAGACAGACACATTGTCCTGTCTCAGCATCAAGTTCAGCTGAGTCAAGTTGTGTGTGTGTGTGTGTGTGTGTGTGTATACTTTAAGTTCATAGTTTCTTTTTCTCATTTCCTCTCTTTCCACAGCCAAACCACAAACCTCTCTGAGGCAGCCGAACCACCGCGGGCGAGGCGGAGGTAGAGGAGGAGGGGCTGGCCGTGGGCCTGGACATGGAGACTTCAGACAGGCCAGGGACATAAAGGATGGCCAGTCAGAGGGGAAGACCGGGGGGCATCCGAGCAAGATGTCCAATGTGAACACGCCCAACAGGAAAGGGAACCCTGCTGCAGACAAGTGAGTGAAGGAAGTAGATGAGAATAAGTAAATAGATACAGAAGGACGGTTTAATAGAGTGATGCATCGATGTGACCTTTCTTTTAAAATTAGGTTATGAATTTCAACAGGTTTTTACCATAAACAGACCGACTTCAGGGCACATCCCAAGACTTAAACTCTGCCTCTACATGTTGGTGGGATTTTGTAGCCCAATTATATGTGGAAATCAATTCACCAGCCAGAATTCAGAAATCCAAGCAGAGGAATGTACACCTGACCACTGGGCTCAGAAGAGACAGATTAACTGTGTTAGTGCAACATGCGTTCTGAATTACTCAAGATAAAGGGACAACTTTGGAGTGGTTAAATAATCTTTTTCTTTCTTTCTTTTTCTTTCTTTCTTTCTTTCTTTTTTCTCTTTCTTTCTTTTTTCTCTTTCTTTCTTTTTTCTCTTTCTTTCTTTCCCACCCCACCCCCACCTGTGTGGTCTGAGCTGAATCAGAATAGGCTGTGGTGAATGGGAGCCTGGTTGAACTCTGATTGGTTTCTGAGTTCAGACTGCCTCCCTGTTGCTGCTTATTCAGCACTGGACTGATGATGTGCTCTCCAGATTGTTCTGGTTCTTTCTCTGTCTGTATCTGTCCTCCCCTCACTTTCTGTCTTCCTCTTTTTACCTCTTTCTTTTTGCTTGTTATTGATGCAAATAAATTTGAAAAACTCGGTTATCATTCCAGTAGTCTTCAATAATACTACCGTCATTCACTATGACCCTAACTAAGTTAAATATCTGAATCATTGTTATTAGAGAAGCAAACTTTGCTCGATATAATCTGTTTGCGTTGCCGAAACAATGAATCAAGATTAATTCACTCCCACTTCCATCCATCCATCCACTGCTGTGTTCATCCGTCCACTGTGAAAACAACTGACATCAGTCCTCTGTCTGTGTCACTACGGGTGTCCAGTGTGCCGCTGGCCCTCCGCAGCACAATGGGGCAACAGGGTGGGAAGCCTGGTGTGTTGGCAGGGGACACGAGCCCAGAGAGGGGGGACGTGAGCCCTCTTTAATCCCTCTTCTTTTCTCTGGTAGATTAACGTTTCTAAACCGACACAGAGTGAATCAGCACATCTCTCTGTATCCCTCTAGATCTTCCATAGGGCATCATCGTGTGTGTGTGTGTGTGTGGTAAATTCAGCAAACAAAATGAGACATCCCAGTTTAATATCATCTTTGATATAATCTACGTAAAACCTAGTTAGTAAATAGTAAAGTACATACAGTACAGTGCAATGCAGTCCTCAGTATCTCAAGATGAATGGGTCGTTATCACAGACGAATCCAAGCCTTAAAACTTAAAGTTATGATAGTCAAGATGTCCTTTTTATTGTCTTTGGCGGCACCCATGGCGATAAGCAGTAATTGCAGCTGTGTTTTTAGACTTTTAGATCCAAACCGTGTCGCCTGGGTGACAGCAGTCAGTTGGCAGTTGAAAAGCGAGTTGAAAGGCAGGCTCGTTGTGTTAACTCTTCCTTAGCTCTGGCGCAGCAATCACTGCTGGGTGATGGACAACGCGTCACTAAATGTGTACCACGTGACATTTCTCCCCAGAATGTCAGTCAATCCCCATTGTGTTACCTCATTCAGCAATAGATTGTGTATTGAAACCTTGAAATGATTACTTCAAGCCCAAATTGAATGATTTCAGCTTTACTCAAAGATGAAAGTGTGACACAGGAGTTGAAGATTCTGAACAACAAAGAGAAAATTAGCTTCCCAGTCTGTTTTCACCAGTTTCTTTCTCTTTTGGTTGTACATCCCATAGAGAATCATTCTCTTCCCTGTTCTGTTCTCTCGTGTCCAGGCCAGACAAGAGGATGACCCTCCCGTCACGGTTTCAGAAGGAGGTGCACGCTCACCTTTCCAGAAACCCCCAACAGACCGGTCGTAAGTAGGACAGGTTGCTTTTTATTACGCTAAATATAAATTTTGTGGAAGCGTCTTGTCCTCTAAATCAGCAGAAAGGTTTGCAAGAGCCAAATTACTACCAGCTTCTGTAAAGACAATTCAATTTAAGACTCAATTTATTAAGGGGCAGTTTTCCAGTGTCATGCTGTGTTTTCTAAAGTATCAAATCGTGTCATCATCATGGTTTTCTTATGTTCAAAAGAAATAGTAACCCATCTCAGTTGGTTCTGTCTCTGAAGTACCTGCAGACATGAGGTGTATGTGTTATCCGCTCCAGCTGTTTGTATCATCCTCCCCCCCCTTTTTACTCCGTGTCTTCAAAGCCTTTACTTACACTTACCATGGATAGGTTTGGCATCTTGCTGCTTGTTTTGGAAGAAGGCCAGTACAGCCTGGAGAAAAGCACTGGCCCGTAATAAACTGTATTGCATGTTAAGGGCCTCAGCTGTTTCTGCCATGTTTGTTTCAGACTCCTACAGACAGAAGACTGTTTAAGCATTGACACCAACTGTGCCTCCTAATCTAAAGAGACAGCCCTGACTAAGAAGCAATCATATTAATGTGAGATCCTGGAAAAACAAGGCTCACTTTGATGATTTGAAATTATTTGATTACTGTTATTCTATGAATTAATTTGTGTAGCTAAATTAAGCTTTGACAATAACCATTTTAGATATCTATATTTAGATGAATGCTGAAAGTAATTACATTCCAAAACGTCCTGTTTGATGGTTTGACCACTTTAACAGTTAAAGTTTTGTTAAAGAAAAATGCCTGAAGGTCAGATATTCTGTTTACTTCTGTTTTTTTTTTTTCCTTGTCTTCTCATCTAGTTTATTTGAACCTTACGACATGTTGCAGTTCATCAAAAGACAAATCCAACAGCAAAATGAAACAGAACTTTGGTTGTAAAAATACAGTGAAAACTTGTATTTTGTATTTGCTCTGGGTGTTCTATGTTAAATTTATTTGGAAGATCTGAGACAGTTCGGTATCTGATACACACAAGAATAGAATAAATCAGTAGGAGGTTGAATACTTTCTCACGGCACTGTTTTTTTTTTTACCATTGTTCTTCCATCTCTTTCTGTCTTTCCTTCTTTTGATTCAAATCAACCACTTTTCTGTCTTTGGGGAAAGTCATGCAATCTAACAATTCCAGGGCGAGAAGATTAATGCTGCAGAAGGAGTTCTGGCCGCCGTGTGTGTGTAATCTCTTATTTTCTCCAATCTTCCAGCACCCTTGAATCTGAATGAGAGCTTTAGTTCGGGGAAAGGAAAGCCGTACAACACTCAGCAGGTCCAGGGTCACATCAGGGAGATCTTGGAGAAGTACAGTAATGGCTTCTGGGTGTCAAAACTGCCTCAGATCTACAAAGAGCTGTACAGCCAGGACCTGCCCACTGAGGCCTTCAAAGACCTGGAGACTTGGACACACATATGCACGGTATGTACGCCGAGTATTTATTTGTCATACTTTGATATTTAAAAAAGGGTTTCTGTTTAAAGAATAATCCAAAACCGGCAAATTATTCCAGTTTATTGCATTAAATAACTGAGCTTCAGAGAGGTTGCAAGGAGATTTTTTTTTCATCTTTGCACATGGCCAGGCCAGCTGTTTGCTGCTGCTTAAAGTTTTTGTGGTGAGTTTAGCTAACCATAATTAAGTAAATTAGTGTGTTTCTCAAAATGTGAAACTATTCCTTTCGCAACAATTTAATATAAATTCTGACACTAACAACATGGATTTCTCATTGTGTTCACTCGTTATTGCCGACAAAATGTTTTTAAAATAAGTCTTTCCAATGTTTATTTTCTAGGTAGAGAAAACCTGCGGCAGCAGCCCATCAGAGCTGATTCTCTACCCCATCAAAGACCAGACCACCACACCCTCCCCTTCACCCATCCTCAACCCAAACTCCACCGCTGCCCCCGTCCCCACTTCAAACACCCCAGCAGACAAACCTTTACAATCCCCTGCACAACAGAAACCCCCCAGCGCTCACCTGACTCGCTCTGGCTCTCAATCTCCTCAGTCTCCTCTGTCGTCCTCCTCGTCACCCAGCCCCCCTTCCTCCCCTGCAACCCTCAGCCCCGACCTGAAGCAAAAACTGGAGGAGCTGCTGTTGAAGTACTCCAATGGCCTGTGGGCCCATGCACTGCCCAAGCTCTTCCAGGACACCTACAAAGTCAGTAACACTTTGACACACCATCATACACATGTCAGATGTCCTTGATGATATTATTTTGATTCTATTCATTTACAAGACCAAACTGCCCGGACATGTCCTGGAGAACCTTCACCTCCTCTCCGACATCTGCACCATCGACTACCCGATGCCGGACAACCCGAAGAGGGCCATCCTGTACAGGAGGAGCAGCACGGGAGGTGGTGGAGGAGAGGACGAGAACTACAGTAGGAGGAACTCCTCGGCCAGTGAGGAGGAGCAGCTGAGGGTGAGGAAAGAGCTGGGGAGGAGGCTCAGCAGCCAGGCAGTGCCTTCTCTGCAGATCCCCAAAGAGGAGTACCCCTCTGTGCTGGTGGTGGAGGCCACCAATACGAACGGAGTGATACTCAGGTAGGAGAGATCTGTGTGTGTGTGAATGTGCTGCAAAGACCTGACAGATATCATAACTCTCTGACTGCCCGCCTCTCCTCCTCTCTCAGGTACATCGGTGAGGGTTACTCCCAGGCCCAGGAGTCCATGGAGGATGAAATGAGGGAGTTTTACGGTTTGGACCAAAGCAGCCCAACTCCTCTGTCATCTCCATCCTCAGGCCAGCTTGTTGCAGTCAGGGCTGAGGAGGAGGAGGAGATTCTGAGGGCACAAGTCTGTGAGGTCATGACTGACAAGGTCAAGGTGAGAGGTCAGAAACAGGAAATGACCAAAGACGAGCGATGAAAGGACATTTGAGTTATCCCTGCGGTCTTTGTTTTCGGCTCTGTAGGTGTACTATGTGGATCATGGCTTCTCAGAGGTGATCAGCAAGACCAAAGTGTTCGAGCTGCACGAGAAGTTTTTCAAACTTCCTTTCCAGGCGACCAAATGTAAACTCGCAGGTGAGTCTGAATTGAATCATTGGGCATCAAGATAATAAAATAAAAGACATATTTTTGTGATAGTTTATGCATATCTCTGTGTCCAGGCCTGGAGCCATTCTGTCAGGAGGCCGCAGTGCTGAAGAAGTTTGAGACGATGGCGAGTGGAAGGATCCTATTGGCTGAAATCCTGGAGAGGAAGCAGACCCCTCTTGTCGTCCTGTACGACACGTCACAGGATGATGATGTCAACATCAATGCTGCCTGCATGAAAGCCCTGCAGGACAAGACGCTGGCAAGTCCGCTACAGGTACAGAAAAGTTTATGTACATGCTGATGGACGAGTACTGCAAACAGCAGTGTATATATATTGTATAGATATATACTGTGCATTTTATATTTAATATTTTTACTGCTATTTTATTGCTTTTCTATTATTATCTTATTGCTTCTGTATGCTGCTGTAGTGAAAAAATTTCCCCTCGGGGATTAATAAAGTAACTACCTAACCTAGCTCAGTAAACTTTTACGTGTGCGTCTCCTCAGGTGAACAGTGCTTATATGAACGTGACTGTCAGCAGCGTCTGCTCAGATGGGACGATCTACTGTCAGCTTCCCTCCAGAGGTCTCGCCAAGATGATTGAAATACTGGAGAATATAGAAGCGTACTTCCACTTACAGGTAAACACCATGCTTCATAGGTCTTTTTTGACCTGTAAACGCTTTTATTTTTGTTCAAACTCTTCCTACAAAAAAGATCAACGACAACCTTGTTCCAAATATCATATTACATTCATTATGGAGCAATTAATGCAATTATGAAATATATTGGACCTTCGCCATGATGATTGATATCTTGTCATTTTTAATTCATATACTAATACACAAGATACAATGGAGGAACTCGTATGTAGAAAAACATGTAAGGTTTCAGGATGGTGCTTCTAAAGTTCAGATCAATACAGGTCTATAATAGCTGTCTACCATTGCTCCACACAGTGGACTGTGATAGGTATACCACCTTGTGCACTGATGCCTTTGAGTCACAGTCTATGTCAGCTATTTGAATTGGTCTTTATTGAAATGTTCCAAAACTGCACGTTTTATTAACATGAATAATCTGTCACGTTCAATTTGGTGGTTTTATTCTCAAGCATTAAGAAAGGAAGAGGGCATTCTGGTCAATGCGAGGGAAGGAGCCCAAGGAAAATATATGCACTGGGGCCGATCAGAATTATTTTACTCTGCAGCACATATGTCTACGAAGTGAGCGAGTAAGATCAACACACCACCATAAAACTGTTTGCTCCATAACTTTAGTGAGTGGATACGGCGGAAAAATGTTGAGGATATTCTGTCACAATTTTGTTTTCAAGAATGGATGTTTATATAAAAAAAAATGTGTGCACAGTGCGTACAGGTGTTTAGGACTTTGTTTGACCGTAGTCTTGTTTATGTTACTGATTTCATTGTTGACCTGCAGGTCTCTTCCCAATTCATAAAACAGTATTTGATTAGACAATCTCACCATAAGGTCTGTTTTGCTGCCGTTTTAGACCTTGTGATGATACCACAGAAAAGTTTGTCTAGGTGCAATGGTATTGGAAATTTCAGTTTTTCTGGGCACTTCAAAGACTTTACATCTCTGCTGCAGTACACACCTTCAGAGAACTTCATACTTATTTCAGTCTTTCATTTGCTCATTTTTCTAGTTTTGTGGAGCTTAATATTTCACTTTTTTCTCAGGCATTTGTCTAAGCATAGGTCTGTTTATATACATTCAGTGAAATGAAATTATTATTCCTGACTGGTTCACACAAATGTGTTGCAGATTCCAAGCCAGAAAAGATAAGAGAAGAAATACAAACCTTCCCTGCGTGTTTGAATGTTCATTTGAGTCATTTCACTAAATGTGTTCACCCCAGAATGTTTAGTTGAACCCAATATTAACAAGGAGTGAGTGGAGCAAGTAAACACGCACACACAATCGTCTCTAAAGCCTATTCATGAATATGGTGCTGTGTTGTTTCTCTCCAGCGTTGTTGTGAACAGATTGAGATTAGGTTGATAATCTGGAGTTAAGACATTGCCAAACTTAATCTGTCAGCAGCACAGTGGATCTGATGCTTTTCTAGGTGCGCCTCTGCTGTCCTTTATAGCTTGCAGTTGTAGCTCATTAGCACTTTACGTCAGTGTTAACACAGTGTGGAGTCTGCCAATGGTTTGTACTAAGGCTAGTGACTTCTTGCAAGATTTTTTAAAATTAAAAATGCAGCAAACAATTTAAGCACATAGGAAAACATTTTCATGCCTGAAGTAGTTTCACACAGACAAAAATCTCAGAATAACTTTTGTAGTTTAATATTCAGTTCGGCAATCAAAAGCGGAGATCAGCAAGATTTATGTTTTTTTTCTTAACTGCCTCTGCTAGTGTTGTAAACTTTGGTGTTATGAGTCAACTGTACTCCCTTAAACAACAATAACCACAAATCTAAAGCCCTAATCCATGCACCTTGTACACCTGCAGCGGTTTGGGTCGAACAGTGCGCTTTGACAGCATCATTTCTATTGCAGCCATAAATCAACAGCTACACATGCACCCTCAAAGGAAGTACAGTCAAATTTAACAATGATGACAACTTTGTTTTGTTTTAATTACACAGGTTAATGAAAACTATTCTGTTCCAGGTAACTTCAGAGTTCCTGGTATCCAGACCGTTTTGTGGGAAAGGATGTCTGGCTCGCTACAAAGGGAAATGGTCCCGTGTCGAGGTAAAATGAAACTGTTCCCTGCAGTAAAGACTGTGAATTATTAAACAAATTCAGAAATGATTGACAAAAGGAATAAAGTCACGATTGAACCCAAGTATTAGGTGTGGCTTCCTCCGTGAGTTTAGATCAAAAAGAGAGACCTGACAAACGTATCACCACCCAAAACACTGTAGAATTATCAGATACCCACTAATATCTCTCTAGCCATCATCGGGCCTCCACAACTATCATATCCTCTCACTGCCTGGCAGTTTAATCATTTGACTGTTGATCAACAACACTACAAAGTCATTCATGATTCAGATTTTATGGAAATGGCTCCTTTTTAAATGCGAGATCTACAGATTACAGTAGTCTTGTTTCACAGTTATAGCAGAAATAAAACAACAGCAAATATTCTCTATATAATAATAACATCCACACTAATAACATCCATATACCACTTGAAATATTTTATTTATTTTGTTGACTGCTGTGTTTATGTAGGCTTTGTTGTTGTTGGTTGTTTTTTGTTTTTTTTAGCTCCCTTGTCTATGTTTCTGTCTTTAGATCACCAACCTGCATGGCAGCAGAGTGTTGGACATCCTGTTCATTGATGTGGGTGTCCAGGCTTCAGTAGAGGTGATTGAGCTGAGAGAGATCCCCCCGCCGTTCCTCCGTGACCTGATGGCCATCCCACCACAGGTCAGCGTCTATGTCTTTGATGGACAGACAATACAAAAACAGTTGAGGGAAACAAGGGAAAAGGGCCACACATGGTGACCACATAGTCTCATTCATACTGTATCTGTAAAGATGTGGATGCACAGTGCACACCATGTCTGAAAATGACATCATGTACCAACCCGTGTTTAGGCTGTGAAGTGCTGTCTCGCTGACCTGGCCGTCAGTGTTGGATCATGGACTCCAGATGCTGTCCAGTGGCTTCGAGAGAAAGTGCTCAACACCACTGACTGCAGCATGAAGGTAAATGTCCTCCTGCCCTATTTAAACATGTCATCTTCAGGTGTTTTGACCTCAGTCATGTCAACTGTCAACAAACAGATGGAGCTAATCATGATGATTTGTTGTAGAAATACTGACATTATACCCTGGTTGGTCCAGGGTTGCAAAGACCTCCTTGAAAACACCCTCTGTTTTTCTTTTTCATTTACCTCCACACACACACACTTCGGCATCCTGACCCCCAAAGGTTGCCAAGGTAGATGAAACCAAGCGCTGTATCTACGTCCACTTGTTCACCGATAAGAACTTCCACGACCCAGGCTGCAGCCTCAACCATCAGATGGCCCAGTCTGACCTGTTTAAACAACAACCAGATGTCTTTCTGACAAGCCACAGGTTTCTGCTGCTTATTCACCTGTTCTCTCTCTGGCTAATATCATAATGTCGTATTTTCTGTTTGTAGTAATCAATTAAAACTGTTCAGTTAAAAATTAAAATGTCTAATTGATTTTAACTTTGCAGCCCCACCAAGATCTCCACAGCCACTTTATCCCCCAAGACCTCCAGTCCCAGTGACTCCTTCAACGGCATTCCAACATTCACTTCTGTCCCAGCCAAGCCTCATCTCAGGAGGGCTCTGTCAGGACCAAAAGGTGGAGGAGAAGGAGCCGGAAGTACAGGGGGCGGAAGAGGAGCAGCCGGAAGTACAGGGGGAGGAGAAGGAGCCGGAAGTACAGGGGGAGGAGGAGAAGGAGCCGGAAGTACAGAGGGAGGAGGAAAAGGAGCCGGAAGTACAGGGGGAGAAGGAGCCGGAAGTACAGGGGGAGGAGGAGAAGGAGCCGGAAGTACAGGTGGAGGAGGAGGAAACTCGCCCACCACCAGCCCACCAAAAACACCACCATCCCCTCTCCAGCTGGCACCATTACTCGAGCTGCCCCCAGCAGGTGCTTTTTTTTTTTTTTTCTTTTTTTTTTTTTTAAATCAATCCCATATATACTGAATATGAATGCTGTACTGCCGGAGTCTCATCTCATTTAAGGGGTTTAAACTTGTACTCGTAGGAAACAACATGGATGTATATGTATCAGTGGCATGCCATCCAGGCCACTTTGTGCTGCAGCCCTGGAGAGACATGTATAAACTGGTGGTGCTGATGGGAGAGATGATACTCTACTACAATAAAACTGAGGAGAAACCACTCAGCATAGAGAAGAATCACATATACGCCGCCAAAGTGGAGAACAAGTGAGTTAGCAATCATTTTATTTCATTAACTAAAATTTGTATCAAAATATGTTGTTAAAACCTTGATCCCTAGTTAATACATAACTATAATTTGCGACCCTGATTTCAGTTGGTGATAATCTTTCTTCTGAGTTGCGTCATGGGTAAAAAGCTGAATGGGAGCCGTTGTGCTCTGCCTAATTACGTCTTCTTTTCCTCCATCTACTGATCAGCTGGCATCGCGTGTTAGTGAAGGGAGTTCTGACCAATGGGTTGGTGTCCGTGTACGAGTTGGACTACGGGAAACACGAGCTGGTCAGCTGCACGCAGCTCAAGCCTCTGATCAAAGAGTTCAGACAGCTGCCGTTCCAGGGGATCACCGCTCAGCTGGCTGGTCAGTCGACTGGAGGTTCATATAGAGCCTCTACTAATACTACTGCCACAACCACACGCTATTCAGTTCACCTGCTATTCAGTTTTAAGATGAACTTAATCCAATCTAAACCTGCAGTAGTGACACATTTGTTTTTATAAGTTGCTCCTGTGTCCAATGCCTACCCGATATTTCAATTATGTTTAGACTATCTGTTTTTGTATCATTTAATGTCAAAGTGATCTTCACTGGTTCTTCTGCCCCCACCCACAGGAGTGAAGCCGAGGCAGTGGTCGGAGGAGGCCTCCATCGTTTTCAGGAACCACGTGGAGAAGAAGCCCCTGGTGGCCCAGCTGGAGGCCGTACAGGAAGCCAGTCTGCCGTGGGACAGGAAGCTGACGGTCTTTCTGGTCGACACCTCGCTGGAAGAAAGGGACATCTGGGTGCATGACATCATGGCTGAGTTTGCTGATGAGCTGACCAACGAGCTGTCGACGATAGAAGGTCGCTGAGAGGTCTCGCTAGCCAAGCAGTTGTCCCGTCGCTCGATGAAGACACAGTGAGTTGTGGATAGGCCAAATAGAAGAAGCGTATCCATCTTTATCTATCTACCATTTAGAGGGACTGGAAGAAGAAAGGAGTGGAAGAAGTTGGAGAAGTCACGGGAGGAAGGGAAATTGAGAGGTTTGATAGCACGTAGGGACTGGCATTGACTTAAAGAGGTGAAGGTAGTAAGCACTGTTGTGGTATGGGCTGTACATTGAAGGATGCTGTGATGTGATTTGAGTTCCTGCAGTGTGACTGTTGGACAATAAGCCCATTCATGATGTGGTCAAGTCCATACCTGCTACAGACACACGTACGGTACAATTTTTTTTTTTTTTTTAAATCGATGCATAATAGTCACACAAAGCTGTGGAAATGATACAACATGCATTCTTACACCATTCAGTGTGGGCTTTAATCCAAAGCAGCATCTTAAAGTACCTTGTGTGTCATCCTGGGAAAGCCCTAATCCCCTCAACCCTGCTAATGTGAGCACCACGCAAAGTGTGTACAACTGAACTCGGGATAGTTTTCATATGCAAGTACGACTTAGGCATTTGTTTACAAAGTCTGCTTTTCGGATGGTATTTCTCATTGTCGCCAAGTTTACAGAAGTTCGAGAAAATATTCCCCTAAAGGAGAAATGGTCTGCGAGTTAAATGGGAAGGAAGTGCTGTCGAGGGACCGGGAGGTAGTTTCGGCAAAGTTTTAGGACGATTTATTACGATAGATTTATTCAAACTCAAACGACAGAATTCAAAATGTACCCACCTGGTGTTCGAGTGTTTTCAATTTTGTAACAGGGTTTTGGTGAGGGGTTATGAACTTTGACTACCGTGTCAGTCAGATGTTTTTTTTTTGTTTGTTTATCCCGTCAGTTGTTTTTACTGGTACATCCTGCATTTACATTTTACATTTAACCAAAACATCGAATTGAAGGTTGGCCAACTGCATCAAAGTTACATCGTGACAAGTTGTGATTAAAAGAATTCTTTTTTTTTTTTTTTTAAAGAACACAAATCTTACATATCACAGTTCCTCCAGGATTTCAGAGGTTTTTTTGGTTGATTTTTGCAATCAAAAATGCTCAAATTTCCACCATCTTTTTTTTAGGAAGTGATATGTAATCACTTCCTATGATTCTGCACATCACAGATATAACTGTAAATATGTTAGGCCTCATCTTTTTTCATTCTGTAAAGTTAAAGAACCATTAGCTCAACGTTATAAAATAATTCATGAGTCTTTAAAAGTGACAACAACAACAAAAAAAGAATACAAAGCCTACAGATTCTGTCAAAATAAGTGCTTTAAATGCTTTTTAAATCATATTTCAACACATGCTGTATGCACAAAAATTAAGTGAAATCTTTTACACGGCTGTATGAAACATCATGTCATTTAACACGTGCTGTATGATGAGAGTGACGCAGGGAAGTGTGACAGTTGGAAGTGTAATTCTCATGAGAAAACCACATTTCCCAGAAACCCCGTCACTTCCTGCCTTTTCCTGTCAACCAGCATGTGGTTTGTTTTGATGATGAGAGGAGAAGTTGAAGAGCCTTCTTTGCTGTGAAAGTTATGTATGTTGATAAAATACCTTTGGTTTGTAAATGTTTACTTTGTGCTGTAATACCTTCTGCAGAACATCCTATGGAGAATATTTATTGCGCAAACAATTACTGCAAAGTTTCAAGATCCCCCCCCATTTATGGCGGAGATTTGTTGCATTTGCATTAATTACTGCGATCACAAGATTTCCTGGAGGGACTGATATGACTGAAAATGCATGTTTTAAAGCCCAGATCCTGACTCCTGTGATGTTGGTGCCTCATCCATCCCCTCCCCACATGTGAAACACTGATTCCAGTGTGGCTTTTTACTTTTTAGGTGATTTCTTGCCTGACAACGAGACGACTCTGATTTGGGCGGATTACTTGTGCTGCATGTTGCAGATCTTCCTGAACTGTGTGAACATTTAGTTTGATGTCATGATAATAAGATAACAGATGAAGTTACCAGTAGTATTAAGCCTGTTGGTTTTTAAGTAGGAGATAAGTTCTGCTTACGGTTGATTTCAGTGCCGCCATCAGATGTTGGCCTGATATGGGATTTGGATTCTGAAATGTGATTCTTTTTTTTTTTTTTCTGACACATCGACACTGTTGTTCTGGATGTCCAACTTTAAACCCAGTGGACCCGACAAAGCTCATTGTTGTTAACAACAGATGACATTATTTTATTTATATTTAACTTATATTGTCCTCACGACGATACACACAATATAATTTTCATTTTGTTAACAACGACTTGTGGGTAATAGATGTTTTTGGAATAAAGTCTTGTTTGAGAGGTAAACGTGATCAGTCCATTTAATTACTTCTTTCTCTGCATCTTGTCCTCACGTTGTCTCGGTGACGGGCACAACTGGTTTTAATTTCTTTATTAAAATAGCAAAACATTTCAGTCTTATGTACACGTTACACAGTTAGTCACACATCATTATGTGGTCTACATTACAAACACAAGTTAAAATGTGAATATGTGGTCAGAGCTGTGGAAGGATCCAGAATCAACACAGTCCAGGTTGTTAGTTCTTCCTTCAGTTAGTGGATCGACAGCATCATTACAAACTCTAAATAAGAGGAGAGAGAAAACAAAGCGGCAGGTTGAGTGAAGAGCAAAGGGTCAGTAGTGTCAAGTCATGCTTGATATTGATCCATGATTGTGATTAACTCTGAAACATACACACTAGTGCTCTAAACATGCCTGAGCTGCTGCTTCCCACCTTCAAAGTCTATGATTCCATCTGCATTAATGTCCAGCTCCTTCAGGATCTCCTCCAGCTCTCCTTTCTTCAGCTTCTCCCCCAGCAGGGTCTTTATTGCCTCCTTCATCTCATCTTGGTTGATCTTTCCGTCTCCATCGAGATCAAACTTTGACAAACAGAGACAGTGGTGTTGACAACAGTGTCTCTGATGTTGAGAGTCAACCATAATTTCTCAAACTAATATAAAATTAGGTTTTTTTATTTTATTTATAATGGAGATAGATCAAACCTAACATTTCTTCAAGACACTTCCTTATTTAATAACGGCCTTCATTTTATCATTATGAGCTGACTGACCTGTAGGAAGGCCGACCGGAGTTCCTTCAGTCCCAGCATGTCTGCCGTCTCTCCCATCATCCTCGGTCCCATCAGTTCAGCGAAGTCCTCAAAGTCCATCAGCCCGCCCACTGTGGAGAGCAAAGGATCTCAGTCAGCCAATCAAATCTCATGAACAAACGAAGGCCACGGTCAAATAGGTCAAGATGTCTTTTGTTCAGTTTTGGGGACTGTCTCATTTCTTATTTGAATGTATAGTGCTCGCATCACACTAACTTCTCATCTTGATCTGTTGTACTATCTCCAGCAGCTCCATCTCAGTGGGCATGTATCCCATAGTCCTCATGCATTCAGCCACATCCTTGTAGTTCAGGTAGCCGTCTTGGTCGTAGTCAAACTCCTTAAAGGCCTCTTGCAGCTCTGAGAGAAAGGTCGAAGGGTCACACAGAGATTACAACAGTTCCTGGGGCGATTCTTCTGTTTAAGTTTATGCAACTGCTCTGAGATAACAATCCTAAATGTCATATTTCAATGTATAGCAGCCAGATTTGCTCATTGAAAGTCTAACAATCTATATTTTTGGAAAGAAATCTGACCATTCAAGTCTATGACATCATCTACTAAAGGGGTAGGTAAGAGTGACAAACTCTTTGGGAGCATTTTTCTTTATTACAGCTTAGAGAAGCGATCTATTTTTACACACGAATACTACAAATGTTTTAACCTTTTTATAAGTGAACTTTAGGTTGTGGGTTTATGAATGTAAAAAAGAAACGGGCAGAAAAGGAGTGGAGATCTGATGGATCAAAATCATTACGCATGGTTGTGTTCTTGTTTGTGCGATATTTAAGGATTGAAAACATGACAGAGGATTTCAGGCTCTCTAACATCATTTGAGGTGCATTTAGTGACACATTAATAACTGCAATGTTGATGTAGATGATGTGGCGGTGAGACTTACCATCTAACTCAGCTTGAGCTAACTCTCTTTCCTGCAGAGACAGAAATCAAACACGCAATTTAATGCACAAAGTGGAATTTTACATCAAACCTCAACATCAACTTGTAACAATTTGTGTCATCAAGTCAAAGCTTTTTAAAAACTGGATGTTTTTAAATATCAAGAATGATAAATTATAAATCCTCAGGTATACACACGTTTAGATATCTAGTTCCACTAACTAAGTAACTAATTTCAGTTTGAATTACCCGACTGGTTTGGCAGCGCTCTTCATCAGGATTACCCCGATGTACCGCGACGTTAAGCCTCAACCAATGAGCCACTAATACTGCCGACACATCGGGCTTAGAAACCACAGCTCCTGGAAGATCAGGAACAAACCTGCACCTCCGCTGCCTGACTCTTGACAATTTAACATGTGACCTCTGTGAAACGGTGCTCCAACTTATAGTGAACACCTGTCCACTGTGAAGTCTTTTCACCTTTCATTTTATGAAATTCTGTATTTTTACAACACGTTATAAGTAAAAAAAACTTTATGCAATTTTTTTTTTAAGAATTGTGTTTCAAATTTCATTTAATATGTTGACAACAGAAAAATAATTTGTTTTAAAGGTTAAAAAAAAAAAAAATCCCAATGTTTATTTCATCTTTTTATTTTTTCATCTTGTTAAAAGACCTGCGCAGTTACGGGTCAAAGGTCACAGGTACCATAACGCCAAAGAACAGGATGGTCACATCCATTTCATCTGTATCAGTGCATGTAAAAGTGAATGAATATCGACTACTCACTGCTCCAAACACACTGTTGAGCACGGAGGTGTAGACTTTGTTCATACTCTCTGTGCTCTTCTTGGACTTCTTGGATGATTTCTTTGGTGATCCAGAGACTGAATCTGATGGAGAGACCGTTGCGCCATCTCTGCCAAAACATGAAAAATCAAACCGTAAGGCACATTTCACACGTCCTGATAGAGGACGTTTTCTTGACTCTAACGTGAAAAACAGTACATTAAATAATGTCAAACATTAAAAACGTACGAGAAGAAATACTAGATAAATGCACAGCTGTGTTTTCCGTAAGGGTCGGGTTACTAAAATCACACAACAGAGCTGCAGGTATTTAAAAAGATTGTTTTGCATCACAGAAGAGCAGAAAAGTACACAAGGTCAGTGGCTGTTTTGTATCAGATGTACCCGTCTACTGTTGAGGCTGACTCCACAGAAGTTGTAGAGGCGGTCCTGTCTCCTGCCTTGGACATGCTGTGGATGAAGCGAGACACACACACTGTAGATCCATTGGTAGTCTTTACTCCACCACAAAAATCTGCACGTCGGTGACCATACACACATATTGTAAATATGCTACTTCATAGTATCCTCAGTTCCCTACTGTTTGCTTACCTTAATTTTCTGAGTTGAACAGCACGGTGCCTCTCGTCCCTCTTGTGCTCCACTTGTGTTGTGAATGGCTCCGCAGTGTCCTGTCCGATCTGTTTTTCCGTCCTGTCCCTCCGTCACAGAGGCTTAACAGGTAATTCCTTGGCAAACATGCAGCCAACAATTAGAAAGCTAAATGTGGAGCAGCAGTGTGACTGACCTGATCTTCAGGACGGCTGATTCCTCCTGCTACAAACCCCCATTAATTGTCCTTTTGCAATGTCAAGGAGCCTCTGATTTAAATAACGTTATCTCACTGGCCTGGCAGCATGGCAGCGTTACCGAGAAAGTCTTACTTTTTCTGCACAGGTGACCTCTTTATCAAGATTGCCTTGAGATAATCGCTGTGAGGACAAACTCTCGTGGGAATAAGGGCAGGTTGGACAATTTAAACATACAATATTAAAACACGGGAATCATTTCATGCCAATGCACAATATTCATTCAGCTGGGATGTAAAACCCAAAAGTTTGTTAATTAGATTCTGACCAATCAGATGTTTTTTGTTGTTGTTGTTGTTGTTTTTTTGGGGGGGCCCATTGGAATCCCACAAATTTGATTGATAAAGAGTTGTGATACAGATATGTACAAACGATGATCTGGGATGAGACAAAAGGGATGCACAATATTTTCCAACTCTTTTGGCTGATTTGCCGAGACGCACATATTCTCTTTTTTCTTTACAAATTTGTAGCAATCATTGCAAAGAGCAACTTTTCCATCCATTTCCTGCAAGTTTTAAAAAAAATAAAATAAATAAAATTTAAAAAAACCTCCACACTGCCGGTTGTTACCTTTTCTCATCTCATTTAGTGTTGTCAGTAATCATTTTCTGTTTTGATATGCCAACAGTCTGTGAACAATACCACAACAAACCTTTGATGTCAAATTAAGATACCTTTAGATACCTTATATGTTTTATTAACCTTACTTTCATATGTATCAACTTTTCATGACTAAAAGAAGGACATGCGTAGGAAACGTGTTTTGAGGAGGTGTCCTGCAATTTCATTTGAAACGCGTTCGTGTGGTTTAGTTTAAAGGTGAAGAAGACGTGACTTTCTGGATAATTGTCATAATTGACAGAAATATGGGGTGGCCCCTCAAGTAACCAACAGTTCGCTGCTTAGTTTTAGGCCTCCATATTCCTAGCCTCATACAGTAGCTCATAATTAAACTTTTTTACAAAGAAGGCAGAGACTTGCCAAAATAAGAAGTTTGCGCGTTGTTTATTAATGTCAACTACATCAATGATTTTCATAAAATGGTGTTGGAAATATTTGTATTTTGTTATCTTTTCGGCTGTTTAATTGGCCCCTGTAGATGTTAGAACTACGTGAATACCTGACATTTTCACAGAATATATGTGGCACCCACTTTTGCAAATATTAGAACATTCAAGGCAGCTGGCTACGAGTTTTGTTTTTGTCTTGTTGTTGTTGTTTTTACAAATTGCCCTATATTTTGTGGACCTAAGTACCAGAAGCAATATATTGTGTAAATGTTTTCGTACTTAAATGTCCGTTGTGTTTGCACGCGAGTCTTGCAGCAGGCCTGTTGTCCCCACTCCCACACAAAAATGCCATATTGTGATGTAGTTTGCCTGCTTATCCGCCAGATGGCGCCAGAGCTCATAATACAGCTGTATTGTCAGCAAGAACGGAATCTTCACCGTATTTCGTCGCTTTTTGTCCAAAAGGGCTTAAATAACTTTAAACGTGACTGACACTAGGACGTGTTTTAGGACTATGGGCGTTCATTTCAGTTGCTTTACTGCTTTACTCATGGCGCTTCATTCTGATCTCATTCTGCTCGTCTCAGTGAGGCTGCAGAAACATACGTTATCCGAGAGTTAAGTCTTCACTGTGAATTGCATTTTGACGAGTATTACCAGTCACGGCGGGGGGTGGGGGGGGGAGAGATCTGCAGAACAAACCACGTTGTTCATTGAGCGCAAATGTTTTGATTTTTTTGATTTGCAAAAACCGACAACAAACCCTTTCCGAGCCTACTACGCCACGCCTACGCAGTGTAGCAAAGCATGATGGGAAATACCGACTATTTAAAACGCTTGAATTAAACGTCTTCTGCGGTGAGTGTGACGTTATTTATCCGACGGGTCGATGTTAACATCGTGTGGCGATTTGCGTTCGTCTTCAAAACGGCGTTGGCGCGCGTTTCCGTCAACACCGTCAGTTTGATTTGTATGTGGCTGAATCACCTCCTGCGGTCGGCCGCGTCCAACTCATACTTACCTGGCAGGGGAGATACCATGATCATGAAGGTGGTTCACCCAGGGCGAGGCTCGACCATTGCACTCCGGCTGTGCTGACCCCTGCGAATTCCCCAAATGTGGGAATCTCGACTGCATAATTTCTGGTAGTGGGGGACTGCGTTCGCGCTCTCCCCTGATATATAATGTGAAAATCAAACTCTACTATAAAAACCGCCATAAAGTGAGTAAATTAACTGAATAAAGGAGTTGCATTAAAGTTGTTAATCAGATTATGTGTATTCAGTACATTAATGGGTTTGGTTGGGGTGGAGGTCATTTATTCTGGGTTTTCTGCAACTACTTGCATCTCCCATTAACAAGATAACTTCAGACTGAGTCCCAAAGATAATTCTCATGTAGGATAGAAATCACAAGCCGCAAAGGGTTGAAACAACTTACTTTAAAATAACGCTTGATACGTTTCTTTGTAGTTATGATGCATTTTTTTTTTATGAGAACAGTTTGGTATGGTAGTTCCACTCTTTCACCGGTTGGGGGAGACAATACTACACATTGTCTGGTGTACAGTTGAGGTTTTGTTTGCTCAGTCACAACACGTGGCTTTACCTAAAATGTATTTATAAAATAAACGATGTGTGACAAGATAGCTGAGTGGTGAGGGCCCGTAATACCACATGGGATCGTATGTAGTGAGCAGGAGGTCTCAGGACCTTTCCTACTTACAAGTATAAAGTTTTCCACTGTCTCTGTCAAAGGCAAAAAAAAAAAATTCCTCCCCAAAATAATAAAACAAAAATAACAATTTTCATCAGATTAATTATAGTTCTGGTCTGACCTTTCAAGGATCACTGCAGCAATAGTGACCATTTCCGCAGAAAGGTTGTGTAGCTTTGGTGGCATTTAGAAGTGTTCATGAACATCCTGTTTGCTTTTAAACAGGGGATGTAATATTATTATTATTATTATTATTAGCAGTAGTAGTAGACTCAGCCTTTCCCACCCAATGTTAAAACAGGACAGACAACTCCAATAAAATCCGAAACCTTTATTTATGAAAAGTAAATAATGGCAGAGATTGCAGTCACAGTTTGCAACAGCAAATCAAGTAAATGTTTTTCATAATAACAAAGGTGATCAGATACGTTTATGTTTAGTGTCAATACACCCTTTGTGAAATGTGCTATTTTCAGATTTCCTTTTCCTGTGATTCATTCAGGAAAGTTAAGGTTGTATGCAGGTTCACCTCAATGGGTTTTTTTTATGACAACTTCAGGGCGTTGAATTTCAATTGTTTTTTTTGTTTTTAATTTCCAGCAGTCAGACTTTATGAGCCACCTTTGGCTATGTTACGTAATCGCTGATTAACTGCTTAATTGCTGCAATTTATTGACTTGAATGACACAATTTAAATCGGACCTGGATATGTATTTTAATAATCGCTGTGTTTGTACAAAATGTTCTGCTCTGGAACTGGAAAGTTATGAGATAGTTAAAATAGCCAAAGTGTCCTGTGGAATAATACCAACAAACAAAGTCCTGTGTACACCATGTCATTTTTTTTTTTTTTTTTGCTCCACAATCCTTATTGTTGCTCTGACAGAAAGGCACGATAGTAATTTATTAGTCATCAGCAATGTAACTTGCCTTCCAGGATGTTCTGCTGGTTGTAGTAATTTCCATATACAACTTCCTCCATCCTCAGGTACACATATAGTTTCTCCTTCGTACATCCCCTGCCTTTTTTTTTTCTTTTTTTTTTAAACATCTTTTTTTATACAACAACCCCGTCCTCTTGTTCGCTTCCCTTTACATATTTAATGTTAACGATCTTCCTCACCCCTTCTTCCTCTATTCCCCATCCATCCCACCCTCGCATCACACCCAGACCTTTCCCTTCCCGCTGCCATCGGCTCCCTCTCGACCACCGCAGCAGCCGGTGCCCAGGCCGCGGTGCTGGGTGGCCGGCAGGTTCTTGTACACGGCCCGGCTGTACGGGATGAAGCACAGGCCCAGCTGGAGGTGTCGGGCCAGGCGGCAGTATGCCGCCAGTGCCAGGACCAGCAGGGGGGTGACCAAGAGGAAGCCCACCACCAGCAAGGCCACGCAGCCTCCGTCCGTCAGCAGGTCAGAGCAGTAGGGGGTCGTCCCGTGGGGGCGGACCTGCAGACACGAGTGGGTCAGGACGACGGAGATGCAGGATGTTGTAGAGGTATCACACAAATCAACGCTTTTTTTAAAAAAAAAGAAGAAGAATTAAACCTTTATTTGTGGTTCAGCTTTGCTCGGTGTAACACATTATCAGGAGATCTCTGCTCTCACACGGTTGCGCAGAGTCCGATCTGTTGGCCACGGACATCATCCAACTGTTCGTTCCTGCACTTCAAGAAAGTTCTTCAAGTGCAGGAACGAACAGATAAGAACAGGAGATGACGTACTCGGTGTGGTATGTGTGTACGAGGTGAGGACGGACACGCGTATGCGCTCAATCAGAGGTTATAAAAAAATGCATTTGGTCAGAAATGAATTCACTAAAATTAACTTTGCAGCAACTACTGTGAGCTATCATTGTTTATTTCAGCTCGCTTTAAAGATGTACGTGCTACGTGTCACAACATGTGCACTTGTTGCTGAGTTACAACAAGGGGGGTGGGGGTGGGGGGGGGGGTGGGAGAGGAGGTGAAAGATCAGGATCTGAATGTGGGAGAGGAGTGGAGAGACAGCAGGTCTGAATCATCCTTATCTGCCCCACCGAGGATGAAGTGAATGTTTGAGGTGCAAAGAGTAAAAAGGTTTTCTCCCAGACTGTTTATCACAGTAAAGGCACACTGACATGGAAAACGCTGAGTATGTATCTTTGTGCCAGTCTGAAAAAGCTTATAGTATGGTTCAACGAAGAGGAGGGAGGAAGAGAGGGAGGAAGATGGTTTGAACTGCAGTGTGTGCGTGTATAAGTATAGCTGTATGTATATGTTGGGTAGGAGTTGTACTCGATAAGGCTCATGTCCATGTTTGTTTTAACACGGTGAGGGCTTCAGATCTGAGCCAGGTCGGTTGTACCGAGACAGGAATGTTATTGTTTATTTCTCTATTATAACAACAAAATGAAGTGGTCCGAATTATACCTGTATCGCTGTCTTCCCAACTTCATGTGCGCGCGCGCACACGCACACACACGCACGCACACACACACACACACACACACACACACACACACACACACACACACACACACACATGTGCACAACTCCCCCCCCTCCGAACCTCTGATCCTTAGTTTGCCCTCTTTTTGTTTTTTATTATTCTTATTTGCAATCCTTTTTTAAAATGTACCTTTGTTCTATTCTATTAACACTTCATTAATTAGACTTAAAAACACTTTCTTTTTTTTTCTGTTTTCTTTCATTTTATTTCGTTTAATTGTTTATAAAACATGTATATACATATATACTGCTGCAAAGAAAGAAAAAAAAGAGAAAAACAGTTGAAAGAAAAACTATTGTGTCGGGTGTGTTTCTGGATGACTATTGTCAAATATCTTGGAAGTACACTTGTCTGTTCAGCTTGAAAAGCCTGAATACTCACACCGACTTTCTCTCTGTTTTTGTCCACCGGGCCCCCCCTTTTTTTTAAATTTTTTTATTTCTTTTGATTCCTCCCTCTTTCTTCATCCTCCCGGAGCCTGGTTAATCCCCCTCTAAGCTGCTGTCACATGAGGTCTGATTGTGGGAGAACATGAGAACAGAGACAATCCTGCTCTCTCTGGTCATTAAGGAGCCGGTCGGCCACTGAAATGCCATCGGTATGTATTAAAGTCTCTGAACCATGACGACTCTTTGGTTTAGTCCGGGATGCTTTCCGACTAACGGGTCAAGTCGGCTGTTTTGTTTCAGCTGCATTTGCTTTGTTTCGGTTCACTTCTTGGTTTCATCAAACGGGTGTATTTTTAAATATCATCCATTCTCTGGTGTAGTTCAGTCCCAACTGGCCACCAAGCGGTGATTATAAAGTTTTGTGCTTGAATGCTTTGCCGAGACTCCTGACCCCTTTGCCCTCTGCAAGTTACACATCTCCTCAACATCTGAGAACTTCAGACGCATCTGATTATGAAACCTCTCATCAGAGATGGAGCCAAACTCCACCCTAAGCCCCGAGCACCGCTGGTTCAAACTTCGGAATCAAAGTTAGGAGATTAAGACTGTTAGAAGTCTTGTGAAAAGATGGACGCAGCCAATCTCCCTGTTGCACTCATCTTTTTAATTGTAGAAAATGTTAGTCAACATTTATCCCTGACTAACATGCAACGCATTTTCACTCTCAAACCAAAGAACACTGCGCTGATTTCAAATGTGCGTTGGATGCTTTGATACGCAGTATTACACTGACTACTAATTCAATTATTACATTTTCTCAGTGCAAACATTCGATCTTATGTCAATGGGTGAATAACGTGTATGTCAGAAGTACTAACTGGGGTTCATTTGTGCCCGGTTGCAACAGCACCAGAACGATGTGCAGATGTTTGCACAAGATTTTTGTCTGTTTACGTTCAGCGGTTTTCCGCCCTCTCCTCCATCTTTCTCTTCCTTACCGTAGAATGACAGAGGAAGCCGAACACAACCATGACGATGGCCGGCGTGAGGATGGTCCCAAACACCAGTCCGGCGAGGCAGGCGTTGATCGCAGCGATCACCAGGTTCTGAGCCGTCACCAGCACCGAGCACGCCCAGCAGTCCAGTGACCCCCGCAGCTCCAGAGGGGCTTCGCTTCCCCCGCCTCCGCTCTCGGCCGCAGAATACGGTGGAGGTACGACCACGCGGCACGGTGTTTCTCTGCCTCCGCCCATGGCGGTGGTGGAGGCCAGAGAGTTGGAGTGGTGGAGGTGTGGGTGTTGGTTGATGTGGTGGTGGTGGTGGTGGTGATGAGGGGAAAGTTCCTCAGACAGGTCCAAGGCTTGATGGTGAGCCCCCTTCTCTAGAGTACCAGCCATACTCATAGTGAACTGTGTGCAGAAAAATTCATGAATCGTCAATCAATTATTGCAAATGTTCTGAGACGAGCCGTTTTAGCACGTTAAAAGCCTCAGAGTCTTCAGGTTCACTCAGAGGTCAGAGGTTTTTATCTGTCAGGAAGCTGGCCTCGTTTGATGCCGTCGGCGAGGTGATGATTATCAGCGAGCTGATTGGCCAAAAGGAAAGAGGCACATAATTGCTTTATGTACTTTGCGTAATAGAGAGATGAAGGCTAACTGACATCAAAGTCTGTAACAGCGGGTTTTGTCTGCATGTGTTTGTGTTTATGTGTTGTTGTTGTTGTGCCTGTTTATTAAGTAACTACCAGAGAACCAGGTTCAGACGCAACAACTCCTCCCAGCAGTGTTAAATCAGAGCACGAGTAGAGTATGATGCATGAAGCCAGTTATCTTTGGTTCACATATTGGACGTTTTATGAACTGGAAAATGTCCTGCAGACCACATCTAAAAAAACAACAACAACCTCAATGTAGGGGATACTAAAATCCTTTTTATTTTCTGCTAATAAGGGAAATAAAAAACCTAAAAATCACCTATATATTGTTTGCTTTTTCTCTTTTGTTATTAACGGGGAAAAAACAGCATCGTCGTAATGTGTAGTATTTCATGGAAACATGAATTCTTAAATCAGCAAGAACAACAAGTAATGGCCTAATGAATGTGTTGATATATGACCATATATCAACACATTCATTGATTCAGTGTGGCACAACACTGGCAGTTAAACCATCCTTTTGAATGATTATAGTTTTTATTTTCTTCAAAATACATTTTTCATTGTTGGATTAATTCAACAGAAAGTCTGTCATAATATTTTTTAAATTCCTCCATGTAAGGTTTGCTTTGACCCAAGCCCCTTGGTATTGGGACAGGTTTTATGTGGTGCACAGCTGTGTCTGGTCTCTCACTTCTCTGAGGTCAGGAGACGATGATACCTCACCAGACGAGACACATCAGAGTAACGGAGCTGGGAAAATCCCAGCAGGGAGGACCGAGTCAACCTGTCACTCGTTTCTTTTAGCCAACATGTCAGACGATAATTGGTGATTTCATACATGCAATCTTTGAAGTCAAATGTCTTCAAATTGAAAACAAAGGGCTCATTGATGAATAATAGACTTATTCTGCAGGGATGTGAAATCTGAGTAATTTAATCAATGCTGTGGTGCCATACTGCATCCTGTGTGAATAAACTTGTCGTAAAGTGTACTGCAAGCAGGATGCTCTGACACACACAATCTGTCCTGTGGAAAAGAGGACCATTGTACTGGTGGTGATGTGTAATAATGAAATAGTATCGAGGTTGAAATGAATGTGCCCCTAAAGTTGAAATAAGATGGAAGTAAGTTGGGCTTCTCCTTCACACTCGCCACACATCATCAGTGACGGTGGATCTGTCAGAAGAGTCCTGATGCCGTCCTGGATGCTTTCACTGTTGTTTATTTGTGTTGTTTATTTGCCACGTCTGCGTGTCCATTGTTGTCCGAAGTGTTGTTGTAAGGTCACACAGGAAGGACTGGCAGGGAAGTTTGTATGCACACATGTGTGTGGGATGACTCATTGTGCCGCTTACTGAAAATACATTAGGTGCTCCACCCATTTTACTCACTCTTCCTATTGCTGTCAGAATAACATTTCTTGGAATAACAAGCCGTGCTATAATTACTGTTTATGAGTGATGCAATATTGTACTGTGATGGTAATGAAGCTGCCACATGGTGGCATGTTAGTCTGTCTTCTACATTTTCTGGATTGATTTTAAACTTTTTCATCATAGCGTGTGTGTGTGTGTGTGTGTGTGTGTGTGTGTGTGTGTGTGTGTGTGTGTGTGTGTGTGTGTGTGTGTGTGTGTGTGTCATCATGTAGAGGTTAATCTAGTGTTAGCATGCTTCAATGCTTCAGGGAGGTTTTTCTATTGTTCTTTCTTTCTATTATTCTATTGTCTGGAACAAAGCAGCTGCAATAATTCTGCTTCTCAAACCTTTTAAACTTGTTGCTTTTTGCTGAACATCAGTGAATAATCACGAATCAGCTTTTTTTTAACTCCTTGTCTTTTTTTTAAATTAAATGTATGAAGATGCCTCAGCCGTTGAATAGTGATAAAATGATGTAAATGTTTGAATGATGCAGCTGCTCTTGTACTCACACAGTGCTGTGGGGCCCGGTGGACCTCTTGCTGTTCCTCCTCCAGATTGTTGATGCTTCGCTCACTTCAGACCAGTTAGTCCTCCAGTATGTACTCTGCACACCTCAACAAAGCCCTTTTAGTCTTTCTTTTATTCCTTCAGCTGTTCCTCTCCACCTTTTTTCTAGTGTGAAGTTGAACTCTTTAAGTTTTTTTGGGGGGGGGTTCCCTCCTGAAGCCTTATCTGTTTAGTGGTGGTATGTTTTGCTGCCGCTTCTCTTTAATATCCAGCGTTGCCAGTAGAGCTGATAAAGTCCCGGATCCTCTGTTTAACTTTTAAATGAAATCTGCTGTTGATGTGGATAAGTTAGTAGTGCAGAGGTACTCCTTCTGCGGCTGCTGAAAATAATTCAACTCACAGTTGCGGTGGTCTTTGTCTTAAGCATGTCAAACTTGTGTCTGCCCTCCTCCTCCTCCTCCTCCTCCTCCTCCTCCTCGCCCCCACCCCCCCCCGCCCCCCACCCCCCATCTGATTGAGACCACAGTGCTGCTGCTGTCTCTTCCCTCCTCCTGCGCTCCCCGCATCCATCCCACTTTCTCTCCACCCACCAGACTTATCAGCCCCCCCTGCCTTCCTACCACGACTCCTCTCGGCACACACATTCCACCTCTCATATCCAGGACATGCTACACCCCCTTTACCCTCTGCCTGTTGCATTGGGGGCTGGGTGTCGGCGTGTCTGGGGGTCAGAGTGAGGCGGCTTGGCTGATAAGTTGAGGTTCAGGAGAGCAGAAAACGAGGGGGAAGGGCAGCAGAGACAGACTGGGTGTGTCTTGAGAGTAGCAGAGAGGAGGTACATGGTGCTGAACACATTATTCAACATGTCTTTTTTTAATGTTTGCTTGTTTAACAGTTATGAGTCCCAAAGTGCTGCTTCAGTGTAAATGTTGACCAAGTGGAGGATTAACTACTTTAGCACTCTTCAAAAAAATGAATTGGGTTAGAGTTGTTCAGTTCAGCTGGGTAAGGAAGAATATTAAAGTTGGACTGACAAAACTAAAAAGCTTAAACTCACGAGTTAACAGCAGCCAGTGCATATTTGTCAGACTTCTACTGCTTTATGTGCAGATAGCTGCGGATGCTCTTCATTATATCTGTGAAATGATTATTTCTCCTTCACTGAGGAGCGTGTTTTAAGACTGTGGTGGAATCATTGACTGTATATAAAGGTGGACGTTGCTTCCGGGTGTATATATATATATATATATATGATTATATTGTAATGTCTGTATGCAATCCAGGTAACCTGGTTACACATTAGTTTCTTACACAGCGCTGTGAGCAGATGGCAGCAGGTTATATGACGATGAGAGTCAGTGGAGTCTCCTCTATTTCAGGTGTTTAGTGCAGTATTAGCAGTGTTTTTTGAACTGTGTAAGGAGTGCATCATATGTATATGACAAGTAGGTAAGTAATAATGACAAAATATTTCTTCCTCTTCTTTGGTGGCCCTCCAGCTGGTGGCACTTAGGCTAACCACCATGGTGTCCTTTACCTAAAAACAGCCCTGGATGTGAGATTGTCTGTATTACAAACTAAACGTTGATGTGCTTTCCTGGTATGATATGATGGCGTTCCTTGCTTTTTATGGGTGTGAGTTAGTGCCTTATCCCACGCAGACGTATGTTGTACTGTAGTCTCCTCCAGACTCTTGCATTGCACGACATGCATAAAAAGTAGCCTTGCTCTCCAGAACACCACCCTCTTCCTGTTGCATGTTGTAGAGATTCAGTGAGAGAAAGAGCCTTTGGCCGCTAATATATGTAAAATATCAAAGATGACAAGACTTTTATCCACTGTGGTCCTTAATAGGGTTTTTTTATGACTTGACAAAATCATAGTATAAATACTATATAAATATTTTTTTATTCATGTTTATAGACTTATAAACATGAATAAAAAAAAATTCTCATCAGCAATTTAATAAACGATTAAAAAAGGCAGATCTTCCATTTATGACACCACTGCGACAGTTGACGCAAAACAAAGGATTAGGGATAAATATAGCTCAGTGCAGCCGATACAATACATTTTAAAAAAAGGCCTTCGATCGACCCCGATACCGATCTTAGAGGTCGGCTTAGGACATCGCTACGTGTTAAGAATTTTAACAACCAAAGCACAGACGTGAATACAACCACCTTATCTTACTAAATGCAATAATGCAGACCTGCTCCTGAGCAGCCTTAGCTGAGGATGCACTGACTCTCGCTACAGCAGTCTAGTACATGATCATACAGCTCGGCCTCTCTATGGCTCAGAGGAGATGCAAAAGTTATTGTGAGAGAAAGTAACAGAGAAAACCTTCACTGTCACCTTTAGAGGGCTCTGGAGACATGAGTTATAAATAAGCTGTTAAGTATGTTCAACTGAAAAGATTTTGAATAATGACAATTTAAGAAGAAGAAACAGTGTTTTGGCCTGCTTCCTGCTCTTGAAGGACATGGTCTCCAAATGCTACATTACCTCGCTGCTCTAAAAACATCCTGTTGTCAATGCTAGACAAACCGAAGCTTTAAGCTTTGAAGCACAAATAACCAACATCCAGTATTGTTCTAGTAAAGCGATCTGCTATTGGGTTCAGATTATCTAGGTAATAAAGACTGAACAACAAGATTTAAGTGATTGGTGGCAGTAACAAAGGAGCTTTTCACATTTGTTAACATGATGATTCAATGAAGCTAACTTTAAACCTTAGGTTTTATAAGATGACTGGCAGACGGCTTTGAAGTAGTCACGAGGAAGAGATGTGATTTTGTAAAGCCAAGCTAGAGACGTTCGTCTACACTGTTTATAATGAATGAGAGAAAATGGACGTGCGCTATCGGGAGATCCTCTGAAATACAGGACTACAAAAATGGGCAGTGAAGTAAGAAAGACAAGATCCCCAGAGATTGATGCAGGCAGTAATCAGTTCAACGATAAAACATCAGCACATGAGCTAAATAATTAGTCTCGTCTGATCCTGATTTTCCACCCTTTTTCCTCTGCTTTGAGTTTGCAGTGTTTATTTACTTCCAGCCCCCGGATGGTCTCAACACTGTCCACCGTTACTCAATAAATCTCAGGACATTAAAGGGACAGCTGTAAACACTGTGGCCAAATCTCATGCAGTCCCTTTTTTCCTTTTCGGGCATCTTGCCATGACAGATGAAATGGTCACTACACAATCTTTGCTCTCATGGTCAACAAGAGCAGCATAAACAAACTTCAAAGTTTTGACCATCATGATTACACCACTTGGTGGTGATTGGATAGCTGACGTATTTTGTCTTTGTGGAGAGAAGAGCGTCGCCTCTTATCATCACCTGACTGCAGCCGGGTGGACAGACAGAAGGACGGAGGTGCTCTTCCTGTGTGTTTTGAAGCAGGATTTCCTCCGGTCTGTCCCTCAGATGGCCCCGTGGCCTCTAACTTGACCTGAAGCACGTGGTTACCTGCCAAGACTCTGTCATCCTGCATGGGAACACTGAGGGGTTTCGTATGGTTAAGGCAGGCTTGAGAAAATACTTTCTGATGCTCTGGAGGAGGGCTACGTGTGCAGTTTTCTGTTGTTTTCCTATTTTTTATTTTTTTTTTTAAAGACTAGGCTCATCTCTATTTTCTCTAATTTGAAAAACATTTACAAAATTATAAGTGGAAAAATTAAAGCTTCAAATTGTGTCCATGAAGCCATTTATGAAAACTGTATTTGTATGGGCTGTTTTTTTTTTTTTTCACTTAAATAACCTCAGACGAAAATCTCCTTCGCCTTCACACTACATAACCTCAGCTTGTGCATGAAAAAAACAAACCTGACTGGCTATATTTATATATTACGTAAGAGCTACAGAAATCGTTTTTTTAAGTACCGCGTTTTTACTTACAATTTTAGCACAAAGGATATGCTTTCTTAAAGTTCTGAAACGGTACGGTGTCCCGAGGTTTAGGGTGCCTTAAAACATGTGAAACGTACCTTTCCATATCAACTTTCAGGCAGACTGTACCTCACTGTATATTAGACAGGTACAATCTCATTGGACCTGTCTGTTACAATGATATTCTTCCCTTTTCTTTTTTTTTTACAATCATAGAGAAACGGTAGTATTGTGTGTTGTATATATTGCGCAGGGCATCTGTTGTCTCCGACATTTCTGCACTTGATCATAAGTTGCCGCATTCATGACATACAAACACATTCATACCAGTCACACATAGTATTTGGAAACAAGAGGAGGTTGTGTGTTGTATTTGTGTCATGACAGAATCTTGGACGAAATAAAAACGTGACCATGAAAGTAAAGTCGATGGTTACTGAAAAGCAGACATTAGTGCTCTGCTTTATTTGTGTTAGGTTTAAAAGTGTGACTCCTATTGAATTATCAGTGAGGAAACTGAAGTCTGGGCACTTTTGTTACTGCTCCCTGCTACTTCCTGATGTGCTATCTATGAAGTTTTGCTGCTTGTACAATCTCCTTCCTCAGTTTACCCTGAATGCTGATGTCCAAATGGAAACTTTTCTATCAACTCCCGCTGTATTTTTTTCACACGCATATCTAACAATGGCATGCTCAAGCTAAGGACGAGAATAACAAAGTTGTGCCAACAACATGAGGGATATGACTTGTTGGAGTGCAGTTTAAAAAGATTTTAGTCAAAAGAAGGCAACCTAAAACCAATACTGATTGTTTACTTTGTATTATTGTGTGAATTTGGTGTTTATTTACATCCAAACTCGCATGTTAAAACACCGCCAACGTCACACAATAACACAGTGAAAGTAATTGATCGAGTCAGCGGTTGACCTGCAACACTGTACTGAGGTAAATTTGCTGGTTTTGTCCAAGGTATCTTCTAGTTTTGAAAAGAGTAATATAATGGCGAGAGTTCCCCATTTAAAAGGGCTGCTGACAGCGATGTAAATTGGTGAAAATATTCAAAATAAAGTATGCACTTGAATTGTCTTTTTTTTTTTCTCTTTCCTATTTATTTAATGTTAGGTGGCTGAGTACGTTTTGTTGCTGAGCCTATCACAGGCAGTACATTGCTTGTCTTTCATGCCAGTACAACTGCCTGCTTCTCCAAAATTGGCACGTTAACACCCATCTACTGCAGTAATACACTTCAAAAATGTGAACTTTTAGTTTTAAAAATGGGCTGTAACGTGGCTGTATATAAAGTTCATGGTAGTCTCACATAACTAGACCTATCTCCACCAGGCTGTGCCAGTTCACCATGCTTTTTTTTTTTCTATACATAGGTGTCCCGTTTAACATTTTGTTAATATAGATGTGACAAGTACTTAGATTTGTCTGGTATTTAATGTAGTTGAAAATTGTATGGCTAGTTTATGCGCAAAAATTCGCTTCGGATTTTTTAAGAACAATATGGCCCAAGTTTATCAATATGAGGCAACAAAGTTAAATATTATGGGATGAGAACATATTGTACATTTTGTCTTGTTAAGTATCGTGGCACATTGTCCAAGATGGAATAAAAATCTCAGTATAGCATGTGATTGAAAATATTTTTAAAAAGTCACATTATAGCATGTCGTCCGAAAAGTGATTAAAAAAAAGAGTCATACTATAGCATGTCGTCGAAAATATGATTTAAAAAAAAAGTCAGACTATAGTTTGACTTTTTTTTCATATTTCACGTTTTTCATAGTATGACTTTTTGGCCATATTTGGGACAACATGCTATAGTGTGACTTTTTGATCATATTTCTGACGACATGCTTTAGTATGACTTTTTGATCATATTTTGGACGACATGCTATAGTATGACTTTTTGGTCATATTTGGGACGACATGCTTAAGTATGACTTCTTGATCATATTTGGGACGACATGCTTTAGTATGACTTTTTGATCATATTTCTGACGACATGCTATAGTATGACTTTTTGATCATATTTGGGACGACATGCTATAGTATGACTTTTTGATCATATTTGGGACGACATGCTTTAGTATGACTTTTTGATCATATTTGGGACGACATGCTATAGTATAACTTTTGGATCATATTTGGGACGACATGCTATAGTATAACTTTTTGATCATATTTGGGACGACATGCTTTAGTATGACTTTTTGATCATATTTGGGACGACATGCTATAGTATGACTTTTTGATCATATTTCTGACGACATGCTATAGTATGACTTTTTGATCATATTTGGGACGACATGCTATAGTATGACTTTTTGATCATATTTTGGACGACATGCTATAGTATGACTTTTTGATCATATTTGGGACGACATGCTATAGTATGACTTTTTGATCATATTTTGGACGACATGCTATAGTATGACTTTTTGATCATATTTGGGACGACATGCTATAGTATGACTTTTTAATCATATTTGGGACGACATGCAATAGTATGACTTTTTGATCATATTTGGGACGACATGCTTTAGTATGACTTTTTGATCGTATTTGGGACGACATGCTATAGTATGACTTTTTAATCATATTTGGGACGACATGCAATAGTATGACTTTTTGATCATATTTGGGACGACATGCTTTAGTATGACTTTTTGATCATATTTGGGACGACATGCTATAATATGACTTTTTGATCATATTTGGGACGACATGCTTTAGTATGACTTTTTGATCATATTTGGGACGACATGCTTTAGTATGACTTTTTGATCATATTTGGGACGACATGCTTTAGTATGACTTTTTGATCATATTTGGGACGACATGCTATAGTATGACTTTTTGATCATATTTCTGACGACATGCTATAGTATGACTTTTTGATCATATTTTGGACGACATGCTATAGTGTGACTTTTTGATCATATTTGGGACGACATGCTTTAGTGTGACTTTTTGGTCATATTTGGGAAGACATGCTATAGTATGACTTTTTGGTCATATTTTGGACGACATGCTATAGTATGACTTTTTGATCATATTTAGGACGACATGCTATAGTATGACTTTTTGATCATATTTGGGACGACATGCTATAGTATGACTTTTTGATCATATTTTGGACGACATGCTTTAGTATGACTTTTTGATCATATTTGGGACGACATGCTTTAGTATGACTTTTTGATCATATTTGGGACGACATGCTTTAGTATGACTTTTTGATCATATTTGGGACGACATGCTATAGTATGACTTTTTGATCATATTTCTGACGACATTCTATAGTATGACTTTTTGATCATATTTGGGACGACATGCTATAGTATGACTTTTTGATCATATTTTGGACGACATGCTATAGTATGACTTTTTGATCATATTTGGGACGACATGCTATAGTATGACTTTTTGATCATGTTTTGGACGACATGCTATAGTGTGACTTTTTGATCATATTTTGGACGACATGCTATAGTGTGACTTTTTGATCATATTTGGGACGACATGCTTTAGTGTGACTTTTTGGTCATATTTGGGAAGACATGCTATAGTATGACTTTTTGATCGTATTTGGGACGACATGCTGTAGTATGACTTTTTGATCATATTTTAGACGACATGCTATAGTATGACTTTTTGATCGTATTTGGGACGACATGCTATAGTATGACTTTTTGATCATATTTTAGACGACATGCTTTAGTGTGACTTTTTGATCGTATTTGGGACGACATGCTATAGTATGACTTTTTAATCATATTTGGGACGACATGCAATAGTATGACTTTTTGATCATATTTGGGACGACATGCTTTAGTATGACTTTTTGATCATATTTGGGACGACATGCTTTAGTATGACTTTTTGATCATATTTGGGACGACATGCTTTAGTATGACTTTTTGATCATATTTGGGACGACATGCTATAGTATGACTTTTTGATCGTATTTCTGACGACATGCTATAGTATGACTTTTTGATCATATTTTAGACGACATGCTATAGTATGACTTTTTGATCGTATTTGGGACGACATGCTATAGTATGACTTTTTGATCATATTTGGGACGACATGCTTTAGTGTGACTTTTTGATCATATTTCTGACGACATGCTAAAGTATGACTTTTTGATCATATTTCTGACGACATGCTATAGTATGACTTTTTGATCATAT
This sequence comes from Embiotoca jacksoni, assembly GCF_022577435.1. Classification (NCBI taxonomy): domain Eukaryota; kingdom Metazoa; phylum Chordata; class Actinopteri; family Embiotocidae; genus Embiotoca; species Embiotoca jacksoni. Next base: position 6,848,031 of record NW_027185375.1, on the reverse strand, counting down.
TTTGGACGACATGCTATAGTATGACTTTTTGATCATATTTGGGACGACATGCTTTAGTATGACTTTTTGATCATATTTGGGACGACATGCTATAATATGACTTTTTGATCATATTTGGGACGACATGCTTTAGTATGACTTTTTGATCATATTTGGGACGACATGCTTTAGTATGACTTTTTGATCATATTTGGGACGACATGCTTTAGTATGACTTTTTGATCATATTTGGGACGACATGCTATAGTATGACTTTTTGATCATATTTCTGACGACATGCTATAGTATGACTTTTTGATCATATTTTGGACGACATGCTATAGTGTGACTTTTTGATCATATTTGGGACGACATGCTTTAGTGTGACTTTTTGGTCATATTTGGGAAGACATGCTATAGTATGACTTTTTGGTCATATTTTGGACGACATGCTATAGTGTGACTTTTTGATCATATTTGGGACGACATGCTTTAGTGTGACTTTTTGGTCATATTTGGGAAGACATGCTATAGTATGACTTTTTGGCCATATTTGGGACGACATGCTATAGTATGACTTTTTGATCATATTTTAGACGACATGCTATAGTATGACTTTTTGATCGTATTTGGGACGACATGCTATAGTATGACTTTTTGATCATATTTTAGACGACATGCTTTAGTGTGACTTTTTGATCATATTTGGGACGACATGCTTTAGTATGACTTTTTGATCATATTTGGGACGACATGCTATAGTATGACTTTTTGATCATATTTGGGACGACATGCTTTAGTATGACTTTTTGATCATATTTGGGAAGACATGCTATAGTATGACTTTTTGGTCATATTTGGGACGACATGCTATAGTATGACTTTTTGGCCATATTTGGGACGACATGCTATAGTATGACTTTTTGATCATATTTTAGACGACATGCTATAGTATGACTTTTTGATCGTATTTGGGACGACATGCTATAGTATGACTTTTTGATCATATTTTAGACGACATGCTATAGTATGACTTTTTGATCGTATTTGGGACGACATGCTATAGTATGACTTTTTGGCCATATTTGGGACGACATGCTATAGTATGACTTTTTGATCATATTTTAGACGACATGCTTTAGTATGACTTTTTGATCATATTTGGGACGACATGCTTTAGTGTGACTTTTTGGTCATATTTGGGAAGACATGCTATAGTATGACTTTTTGGTCATATTTTGGACGACATGCTATAGTATGACTTTTTGATCATATTTAGGACGACATGCTATAGTATGACTTTTTGATCATATTTGGGACGACATGCTATAGTATGACTTTTTGATCATATTTTGGACGACATGCTTTAGTATGACTTTTTGATCATATTTGGGACGACATGCTTTAGTATGACTTTTTGATCATATTTGGGACGACATGCTTTAGTATGACTTTTTGATCATATTTGGGACGACATGCTATAGTATGACTTTTTGATCATATTTCTGACGACATTCTATAGTATGACTTTTTGATCATATTTGGGACGACATGCTATAGTATGACTTTTTGATCATATTTTGGACGACATGCTATAGTATGACTTTTTGATCATATTTGGGACGACATGCTATAGTATGACTTTTTGATCATGTTTTGGACGACATGCTATAGTGTGACTTTTTGATCATATTTTGGACGACATGCTATAGTGTGACTTTTTGATCATATTTGGGACGACATGCTTTAGTGTGACTTTTTGGTCATATTTGGGAAGACATGCTATAGTATGACTTTTTGATCGTATTTGGGACGACATGCTGTAGTATGACTTTTTGATCATATTTTAGACGACATGCTATAGTATGACTTTTTGATCGTATTTGGGACGACATGCTATAGTATGACTTTTTGATCATATTTTAGACGACATGCTTTAGTGTGACTTTTTGATCGTATTTGGGACGACATGCTATAGTATGACTTTTTAATCATATTTGGGACGACATGCAATAGTATGACTTTTTGATCATATTTGGGACGACATGCTTTAGTATGACTTTTTGATCATATTTGGGACGACATGCTATAGTATGACTTTTTGATCGTATTTCTGACGACATGCTATAGTATGACTTTTTGATCATATTTTAGACGACATGCTATAGTATGACTTTTTGATCGTATTTGGGACGACATGCTATAGTATGACTTTTTGATCATATTTGGGACGACATGCTTTAGTGTGACTTTTTGATCATATTTCTGACGACATGCTAAAGTATGACTTTTTGATCATATTTCTGACGACATGCTATAGTATGACTTTTTGATCATATTTTGGACAACATGCTATAGTATGACTTTTTGATCATATTTGGGACGACATGCTTTAGTATGACTTTTTGATCATATTTGGGACGACATGCTATAATATGACTTTTTGATCATATTTGGGACGACATGCTTTAGTATGACTTTTTGATCATATTTGGGACGACATGCTTTAGTATGACTTTTTGATCATATTTGGGACGACATGCTTTAGTATGACTTTTTGATCATATTTGGGACGACATGCTATAGTATGACTTTTTGATCATATTTCTGACGACATGCTATAGTATGACTTTTTGATCATATTTTGGACGACATGCTATAGTGTGACTTTTTGATCATATTTGGGACGACATGCTTTAGTGTGACTTTTTGGTCATATTTGGGAAGACATGCTATAGTATGACTTTTTGGTCATATTTTGGACGACATGCTATAGTGTGACTTTTTGATCATATTTGGGACGACATGCTTTAGTGTGACTTTTTGGTCATATTTGGGAAGACATGCTATAGTATGACTTTTTGGTCATATTTGGGACGACATGCTATAGTATGACTTTTTGGCCATATTTGGGACGACATGCTATAGTATGACTTTTTGATCATATTTTAGACGACATGCTATAGTATGACTTTTTGATCGTATTTGGGACGACATGCTATAGTATGACTTTTTGATCATATTTTAGACGACATGCTTTAGTGTGACTTTTTGATCATATTTGGGACGACATGCTTTAGTATGACTTTTTGATCATATTTGGGACGACATGCTATAGTATGACTTTTTGATCATATTTGGGACGACATGCTTTAGTATGACTTTTTGATCATATTTGGGAAGACATGCTATAGTATGACTTTTTGGTCATATTTGGGACGACATGCTATAGTATGACTTTTTGGCCATATTTGGGACGACATGCTATAGTATGACTTTTTGATCATATTTTAGACGACATGCTATAGTATGACTTTTTGATCGTATTTGGGACGACATGCTATAGTATGACTTTTTGATCATATTTTAGACGACATGCTTTAGTGTGACTTTTTGATCATATTTGGGACGACATGCTTTAGTATGACTTTTTGATCATATTTCTGACGACATGCTATAGTATGACTTTTTGATCATATTTGGGACGACATGCTATAATATGACTTTTTGATCATATTTTAGACGACATGCTATAGTATGACTTTTTGATCGTATTTGGGACGACATGCTATAGTATGACTTTTTGATCATATTTGGGACGACATGCTTTAGTATGACTTTTTGATCATATTTGGGACGACATGCTATAGTATGACTTTTTGATCATATTTGGGACGACATGTTTTAGTGTGACTTTTTGATCATATTTCTGACGACATGCTATAGTATGACTTTTTGATCATATTTCTGACGACATGCTATAGTATGACTTTTTGATCATATTTTGGACGACATGCTATAGTATGACTTTTTGATCATATTTGGGACGACATGCTTTAGTATGACTTTTTGATCATATTTGGGACGACATGCTATAATATGACTTTTTGATCATATTTGGGACGACATGCTTTAGTATGACTTTTTGATCATATTTGGGACGACATGCTTTAGTATGACTTTTTGATCATATTTGGGACGACATGCTATAGTATGACTTTTTGATCATATTTCTGACGACATGCTATAGTATGACTTTTTGATCATATTTTGGACGACATGCTATAGTGTGACTTTTTGATCATATTTGGGACGACATGCTTTAGTGTGACTTTTTGGTCATATTTGGGAAGACATGCTATAGTATGACTTTTTGGTCATATTTTGGACGACATGCTATAGTGTGACTTTTTGATCATATTTGGGACGACATGCTTTAGTGTGACTTTTTGGTCATATTTGGGAAGACATGCTATAGTATGACTTTTTGGTCATATTTGGGACGACATGCTATAGTATGACTTTTTGGCCATATTTGGGACGACATGCTATAGTATGACTTTTTGATCATATTTTAAACGACATGCTATAGTATGACTTTTTGATCGTATTTGGGACGACATGCTATAGTATGACTTTTTGATCATATTTTAGACGACATGCTTTCGTGTGACTTTTTGATCATATTTGGGACGACATGCTTTAGTATGACTTTTTGATCATATTTGGGACGACATGCTATAGTATGACTTTTTGATCATATTTGGGACGACATGCTATAGTATGACTTTTTGATCATATTTCTGACGACATGCTATAGTATGACTTTTTGATCATATTTTGGACGACATGCTATAGTATGACTTTTTGATCATATTTCTGACGACATGCTATAGTATGACTTTTTGATCATATTTTGGACGACATGCTATAGTATGACTTTTTGATCATATTTGGGACGACATGCTTTAGTATGACTTTTTGATCATATTTGGGACGACATGCTATAGTATGACTTTTTGATCATATTTCTGACGACATGCTATAGTATGACTTTTTGATCATATTTGGGACGACATGCTATAGTATGACTTTTTGATCATATTTGGGACGACATGCTTTAGTATGACTTTTTGATCATATTTGGGACGACATGCTATAGTATGACTTTTTAATCATATTTGGGACGACATGCAATAGTATGACTTTTTGATCATATTTGGGACGACATGCTTTAGTATGACTTTTTGATCATATTTGGGACGACATGCTTTAGTATGACTTTTTGATCATATTTGGGACGACATGCTTTAGTATGACTTTTTGATCATATTTGGGACGACATGCTTTAGTATGACTTTTTGATCATATTTGGGACGACATGCTATAGTATGACTTTTTGATCGTATTTTGGACGACATGCTATAGTATGACTTTTTGATCATATTTGGGACGACATGCTTTAGTATGACTTTTTGATCATATTTGGGAAGACATGCTATGGTATGACTTTTTGGTCATATTTGGGACGACATGCTTAAGTATGACTTATTGATCATATTTGGGACGACATGCTTTAGTATGACTTTTTGATCATATTTGGGACGACATGCTTTAGTATGACTTTTTGATCATATTTTGGACGACATGCTATAGTGTGACTTTTTGATCATATTTTGGACGACATGCTATAGTGTGACTTTTTGATCATATTTGGGAAGACATGCTATAGTATGACTTTTTGATCATATTTGGGACGACATGCTATAGTATGACTTTTTGATCATATTTGGGACGACATGCTATAGTATGACTTTTTGATCATATTTCTGACGACATGCTATAGTATGACTTTTTGATCATATTTGGGACGACATGCTATAGTATGACTTTTTGATCATATTTTGGACGACATGCTATAGTTTGACTTTTTGATCATATTTGGGACGACATGCTATAGTATGACTTTTTGATCATATTTGGGACGACATGCTATAGTATGACTTTTTGATCATATTTGGGACGACATGCTATAGTATGACTTTTTGATCATATTTGGGACGACATGCTATAGTATGACTTTTTGATCATATTTGGGACGACATGCTATAGTATGACTTTTTGATCATATTTGGGACGACATGCTATAGTATGACTTTTTGATCATGTTTTGGACGACATGCTATAGTGTGACTTTTTGATCATATTTTGGACGACATGCTATAGTGTGACTTTTTGATCATATTTGGGACGACATGCTTTAGTGTGACTTTTTGGTCATATTTGGGAAGACATGCTATAGTATGACTTTTTGGCCATATTTGGGACGACATGCTATAGTATGACTTTTTGATCATATTTCTGACGACATGCTATAGTATGACTTTTTGATCATATTTTGGACGACATGCTTTAGTATGACTTTTTGATCATATTTGGGACGACATGCTATAGTATGACTTTTTGATCATATTTGGGACGACATGCTTTAGTATGACTTTTTGATCATATTTCTGACGACATGCTATAGTATGACTTTTTGATCATATTTCTGACGACATGCTATAGTATGACTTTTTGATCATATTTTGGACGACATGCTATAGTATGACTTTTTGATCATATTTGGGACGACATGCTTTAGTATGACTTTTTGATCATATTTGGGACGACATGCTATGGTATGACTTTTTGATCATATTTGGGACGACATGCTATAGTATGACTTTTTGATCATATTTGGGACGACATGCTTTAGTATGACTATTTGATCATATTTGGGACGACATGCTTTAGTATGACTTTTTGATCATATTTGGGAAGACATGCTTTAGTATGACTTTTTGATCATATTTCTGACGACATGCTATAGTATGACTTTTTGATCATATTTGGGACGACATGCTATAGTATGACTTTTTGATCATATTTTGGACGACATGCTATAGTATGACTTTTTGATCATATTTGGGACGACATGCTATAGTATGACTTTTTGATCGTATTTGGGACGACATGCTATAGTATGACTTTTTGATCATATTTTAGACGACATGCTTTAGTGTGACTTTTTGATCATATTTGGGACGACATGCTTTAGTATGACTTTTTGATCATATTTGGGACGACATGCTATAGTATGACTTTTTGATCATATTTCTGACGACATGCTATAGTATGACTTTTTGATCATATTTTGGACGACATGCTATGGTATGACTTTTTGGTCATATTTGGGACGACATGCTTAAGTATGACTTTTTGATCATATTTTGGACGACATGCTTTAGTATGACTTTTTGATCATATTTGGGACGACATGCTATAGTATGACTTTTTGATCATATTTGGGACGACATGCTTTAGTATGACTTTTTGATCATATTTCTGACGACATGCTATAGTATGACTTTTTGATCATATTTGGGGCGACATGCTATAGTATGACTTTTTGATCATCTTTGGGACGACATGCTATAGTATTGTTATGTGGTGGGGTGTTTTTCCAGGACCCAAATGCAAGCTCACAGACTCAAGGTTTTTCAAGTTCCAAAAATACAGTCTTTATTGTCAAAAAAAAAACGACAAAAAGCTACAAACCAAAAAGGTGGCACCGAGCGTGTCCACTTTACGTCCAGTCGGGAGGGCAACTCAACCGACAGCTCCAGGGGGACACGGGTAACAGGGCAGCCGGCAGACCAGCGGAAGGGACGGCGTCAACAATCCTCCAAGCCGGGAGGGCAACTCCACCGACTGATGATTTTGACGGGGATATCCGCAGGAGACACAGAGGCCGGAGGAACGGGAACAGGAACAGGACTGACGGAGAGCTGACGGGGAGCAGACGGAAGACGGACGGAAGACGGACGGAGAGCAGACGGAGGACAGGCGGGTGGCTAACAAAATGCACCGACAACCAGAGTTGTGCAGGGGCAGGTTACATATAGTCTGGGGAGGTGATCAGGGAGATGCAGTACACCTGCAGGTGGTGATCAGGGGTGAGTGGCTGCATCTGCTGGGACTGGTGAGGGGCGTGGCCACGGGAGGTGAGGGGCGTGGCCACAGACAAAGACAGGGGACACAGGAGGAGAGGTGATCGGGGGCAAAACGGAAGACAAAACTGAACTCCTGACAAGTATGACTTTTTGATCATATTTGGGACGACATGCTTTAGTATGACTTTTTGATCATATTTGGGACGACATGCTTTAGTATGACTTTTTGATCATATTTGGGACGACATGCTTTAGTATGACTTTTTGATCATATTTGGGACGACATGCTTTAGTGTGACTTTTTGATCATCTTTCTGACGACATGCTATAGTATGACTTTTTGATCATATTTGGGACGACATGCTATAGTATGACTTTTTGATCATATTTGGGACGACATGCTATAGTATGACTTTTTGATCATGTTTTGGACGACATGCTATAGTGTGACTTTTTGATCATGTTTTGGACGACATGCTATAGTGTGACTTTTTGATCATATTTTGGACGACATGCTATAGTGTGACTTTTTGATCATATTTTGGACGACATGCTATAGTGTGACTTTTTGATCATATTTGGGACGACATGCTTTAGTGTGACTTTTTGGTCATATTTGGGAAGACATGCTATAGTATGACTTTTTGGTCATATTTGGGACGACATGCTATAGTATGACTTTTTGGCCATATTTGGGACGACATGCTATAGTATGACTTTTTGATCGTATTTTAGACGACATGCTATAGTATGACTTTTTGATCGTATTTGGGACGACATGCTATAGTATGACTTTTTGATCATATTTGGGACGACATGCTATAGTATGACTTTTTGATCATATTTGGGACGACATGCTATAGTATGACTTTTTGATCATATTTGGGACGACATGTTTTAGTGTGACTTTTTGATCATATTTCTGACGACATGCTATAGTATGACTTTTTGATCATATTTGGGACGTAATGCTATAGTATGACTTTTTGATCATATTTCGGACGACATGCTTTAGTATGACTTTTTGATCATATTTGGGACGACATGCTATAGTATGACTTTTTGATCATATTTGGGACGACATGCTATAGTATGACTTTTTGATCATATTTCTGACGACATGCTATAGTATGACTTTTTGATCATATTTGGGACGACATGCTATAGTATGACTTTTTGATCATATTTGGGACGACATGCTTTAGTATGACTTTTTGATCATATTTGGGAAGACATGCTATGGTATGACTTTTTGATCATATTTGGGACGACATGCTATAGTGTGACTTTTTGATCATATTTGGGACGACATGCTTTAGTGTGACTTTTTGGTCATATTTGGGAAGACATGCTTTAGTGTGACTTTTTGGTCATATTTGGGAAGACATGCTATAGTATGACTTTTTGGCCATATTTGGGACGACATGCTATAGTATGACTTTTTGATCATATTTTAGACGACATGCTATAGTATGACTTTTTGATCGTATTTGGGACGACATGCTATAGTATGACTTTTTGATCATATTTTAGACGACATGCTTTAGTGTGACTTTTTGATCATATTTGGGACGACATGCTTTAGTAAGACTTTTTGATCATATTTGGGACGACATGCTATAGTATGACTTTTTGATCATATTTGGGACGACATGCTATAGCATGACTTTTTGATCATATTTCTGACGACATGCTATAGTATGACTTTTTGATCATATTTTGGACGACATGCTATAGTATGACTTTTTGATCATATTTGGGACGACATGCTTTAGTATGACTTTTTGATCATATTTGGGACGACATGCTATAGTATGACTTTTTGATCATATTTGGGACGACATGCTTTAGTATGACTATTTGATCATATTTGGGACGACATGCTTTAGTATGACTTTTTGATCATATTTGGGAAGACATGCTTTAGTATGACTTTTTGATCATATTTGGGACGACATGCTATAGTATGACTTTTTGATCATATTTCTGACGACATGCTATAGTATGACTTTTTGATCATATTTGGGACGACATGCTTTAGTATGACTTTTTGATCATATTTCTGACGACATGCTATAGTATGACTTTTTGATCATATTTGGGACGACATGCTATAGTATGACTTTTTGATCATATTTCTGACGACATGCTATAGTATGACTTTTTGATCATATTTGGGACGACATGCTATAGTATGACTTTTTGATCATATTTGGGACGACATGCTTTAGTATGACTATTTGATCATATTTGGGACGACATGCTTTAGTATGACTTTTTGATCATATTTGGGACGACATGCTTTAGTATGACTTTTTGATCATATTTGGGACGACATGCTATAGTATGACTTTTTGATCATATTTTGGACGACATGCTATAGTATGACTTTTTGATCATATTTGGGACGACATGCTATAGTATGACTTTTTGATCGTATTTGGGACGACATGCTATAGTATGACTTTTTGATCATATTTTAGACGACATGCTTTAGTGTGACTTTTTGATCATATTTGGGACGACATGCTTTAGTATGACTTTTTGATCATATTTGGGACGACATGCTATAGTATGACTTTTTGATCATATTTCTGACGACATGCTATAGTATGACTTTTTGATCATATTTTGGACGACATGCTATGGTATGACTTTTTGGTCATATTTGGGACGACATGCTTAAGTATGACTTATTGATCATATTTGGGACGACATGCTTTAGTATGACTTTTAGATCATATTTGGGACGACATGCTTTAGTATGACTTTTTGATCATATTTTGGACGACATGCTATAGTATGACTTTTTGATCATATTTGGGACGACATGCTTAAGTATGACTTATTGATCATATTTGGGACGACATGCTTTAGTATGACTTTTTGATCATATTTGGGACGACATGCTTTAGTATGACTTTTTGATCATATTTGGGACGACATGCTGTAGTATGACTTTTTGATCATATTTGGGACGACATGCTATAGTATGACTTTTTGATCATATTTGGGACGACATGCTTAAGTATGACTTATTGATCATATTTGGGACGACATGCTTTAGTATGACTTTTTGATCATATTTGGGACGACATGCTTTAGTATGACTTTTTGATCATATTTGGGACGACATGCTGTAGTATGACTTTTTGATCATATTTCTGACGACATGCTATAGTATGACTTTTTGATCATATTTGGGACGACATGCTTTAGTATGACTTTTTGATCATATTTGGGACGACATGCTTTAGTATGACTTTTTGATCATATTTGGGACGACATGCTATAGTATGACTTTTTGATGATATTAGGGACGACATGCTATAGTATGACTTTTTGATCATATTTTGGACGACATGCTTTAGTATGACTTTTTGATCATATTTGGGACGACATGCTATAGTATGACTTTTTGATCATATTTGGGACGACATGCTTTAGTATGACTTTTTGATCATATTTCTGACGACATGCTATAGTATGACTTTTTGATCATATTTGGGACGACATGCTATAGTATGACTTTTTGATCATCTTTGGGACGACATGCTATAGTATGACTTTTTGATCATATTTGGGACGACATGCTTTAGTATGACTTTTTGATCATATTTGGGACGACATGCTTTAGTATGACTTTTTGATCATATTTGGGACGACATGCTTTAGTGTGACTTTTTGATCATCTTTCTGACGACATGCTATAGTATGACTTTTTGATCATATTTGGGACGACATGCTATAGTATGACTTTTTGATCATATTTGGGACGACATGCTATAGTATGACTTTTTGATCATGTTTTGGACGACATGCTATAGTGTGACTTTTTGATCATGTTTTGGACGACATGCTATAGTGTGACTTTTTGATCATATTTTGGACGACATGCTATAGTGTGACTTTTTGATCATATTTTGGACGACATGCTATAGTGTGACTTTTTGATCATATTTGGGACGACATGCTTTAGTGTGACTTTTTGGTCATATTTGGGAAGACATGCTATAGTATGACTTTTTGGTCATATTTGGGACGACATGCTATAGTATGACTTTTTGGCCATATTTGGGACGACATGCTATAGTATGACTTTTTGATCGTATTTTAGACGACATGCTATAGTATGACTTTTTGATCATATTTGGGACGACATGCTATAGTATGACTTTTTGATCATATTTGGGACGACATGCTATAGTATGACTTTTTGATCATATTTGGGACGACATGCTATAGTATGACTTTTTGATCATATTTGGGACGACATGTTTTAGAGTGACTTTTTGATCATATTTCTGACGACATGCTATAGTATGACTTTTTGATCATATTTTGGACGACATGCAATAGTATGACTTTTTGATCATATTTGGGACGACATGCTTTAGTATGACTTTTTGATCATATTTGGGACGACATGCTATAATATGACTTTTTGATCATATTTGGGACGATATGCTTTAGTATGACTTTTTGATCATATTTGGGACGACATGCTTTAGTATGACTTTTTGATCATATTTGGGACGACATGCTTTAGTATGACTTTTTGATCATATTTGGGACGACATGCTATAGTATGACTTTTTGATCATATTTGGGACGACATGCTATAGTATGACTTTTTGATCACATTTGGGACGACATGCTTTAGTATGACTTTTTGATCATATTTGGGACGACATGCTTTAGTATGACTTTTTGATCATATTTGGGACGACATGCTATAGTATGACTTTTTCGCCATATTTCTGACGACATGCTATAGTATGACTTTTTGGTCATATTTGGGACGACATGCTATAGTATGACTTTTTGATCATATTTGGGACGACATGCTATAGTATGACTTTTTGTCATATTTCTGACGACATGCTATAGTATGACTTTTTGGTGATATTTCGGACGACATGCTATAGCATGACTTTTTGGCCATATTTCTGACGACATGCTTTAGTTTGACTTTTTGGTCATATTTCTGACGACATGCTATAGTATGACTTTTTGGTCATATTTGGGACGACATGCTATAGAATGACTTTTTGATCATATTTCTGACGACATGCTATAGTATGACTTTTTGGTCATATTTCTGACGACATGCTATAGTATGACTTTTTGGTCATATTTGGGACGACATGCTATAGTATGACTTTTTGATCATATTTGGGACGACATGCTATAGTATGACTTTTTGGTCATATTTTGGACGACATGCTATAGTATGACTTTTTGATCATATTTGTGACGACATGCTATAGTATGACTTTTTGGTCATATTTGGGACGACGTGCTATAGTATGACTTTTTGATCATATTTTAGACGACATGCTATAGCATGACTTTTTGATCGTATTTGGGACGACATGCTATAGTATGACTTTTTGGCCATATTTCTGACGACATGCTATAGTATGACTTTTTGGCCATATTTCTGACGACGTGCTATAGTATGAATTTTTGGCCATATTTCTGACGACATGCTATAGTATGACTTTTTGGTCATATTTGGGACGACATGCTATGGTATGACTTTTTGATCATATTTGGGACGACATGCTATAGTATGACTTTTTGATCATATTTGGGACGACATGCTTTAGTATGACTATTTGATCATATTTGGGACGACATGCTTTAGTATGACTTTTTGATCATATTTGGGAAGACATGCTTTAGTATGACTTTTTGATCATATTTCTGACGACATGCTATAGTATGACTTTTTGATCATATTTGGGACGACATGCTATAGTATGACTTTTTGATCATATTTTGGACGACATGCTATAGTATGACTTTTTGATCATATTTGGGACGACATGCTATAGTATGACTTTTTGATCGTATTTGGGACGACATGCTATAGTATGACTTTTTGATCATATTTTAGACGACATGCTTTAGTGTGACTTTTTGATCATATTTGGGACGACATGCTTTAGTATGACTTTTTGATCATATTTGGGACGACATGCTATAGTATGACTTTTTGATCATATTTCTGACGACATGCTATAGTATGACTTTTTGATCATATTTTGGACGACATGCTATGGTATGACTTTTTGGTCATATTTGGGACGACATGCTTAAGTATGACTTTTTGATCATATTTTGGACGACATGCTTTAGTATGACTTTTTGATCATATTTGGGACGACATGCTATAGTATGACTTTTTGATCATATTTGGGACGACATGCTTTAGTATGACTTTTTGATCATATTTCTGACGACATGCTATAGTATGACTTTTTGATCATATTTGGGGCGACATGCTATAGTATGACTTTTTGATCATCTTTGGGACGACATGCTATAGTATTGTTATGTGGTGGGGTGTTTTTCCAGGACCCAAATGCAAGCTCACAGACTCAAGGTTTTTCAAGTTCCAAAAATACAGTCTTTATTGTCAAAAAAACAACAACAAAAAGCTACAAACCAAAAAGGTGGCACCGAGCGTGTCCACTTTACGTCCAGTCGGGAGGGCAACTCAACCGACAGCTCCAGGGGGACACGGGTAACAGGGCAGCCGGCAGACCAGCGGAAGGGACGGCGTCAACAATCCTCCAAGCCGGGAGGGCAACTCCACCGACTGATGATTTTGACGGGGATATCCGCAGGAGACACAGAGGCCGGAGGAACGGGAACAGGAACAGGACTGACGGAGAGCTGACGGGGAGCAGACGGAAGACGGACGGAAGACGGACGGAGAGCAGACCGGAGGACAGGCGGGTGGCTAACAAAATGCACCGACAACCAGAGTTGTGCAGGGGCAGGTTACATATAGTCTGGGGAGGTGATCAGGGAGATGCAGTACACCTGCAGGTGGTGATCAGGGGTGAGTGGCTGCATCTGCTGGGACTGGTGAGGGGCGTGGCCACGGGAGGTGAGGGGCGTGGCCACAGACAAAGACAGGGGACACAGGAGGAGAGGTGATCGGGGGCAAAACGGAAGACGAAACTGAACTCCTGACAAGTATGACTTTTTGATCATATTTGGGACGACATGCTTTAGTATGACTTTTTGATCATATTTGGGACGACATGCTTTAGTATGACTTTTTGATCATATTTGGGACGACATGCTTTAGTATGACTTTTTGATCATATTTGGGACGACATGCTTTAGTGTGACTTTTTGATCATCTTTCTGACGACATGCTATAGTATGACTTTTTGATCATATTTGGGACGACATGCTATAGTATGACTTTTTGATCATATTTGGGACGACATGCTATAGTATGACTTTTTGATCATGTTTTGGACGACATGCTATAGTGTGACTTTTTGATCATGTTTTGGACGACATGCTATAGTGTGACTTTTTGATCATATTTTGGACGACATGCTATAGTGTGACTTTTTGATCATATTTTGGACGACATGCTATAGTGTGACTTTTTGATCATATTTGGGACGACATGCTTTAGTGTGACTTTTTGGTCATATTTGGGAAGACATGCTATAGTATGACTTTTTGGTCATATTTGGGACGACATGCTATAGTATGACTTTTTGGCCATATTTGGGACGACATGCTATAGTATGACTTTTTGATCGTATTTTAGACGACATGCTATAGTATGACTTTTTGATCGTATTTGGGACGACATGCTATAGTATGACTTTTTGATCATATTTGGGACGACATGCTATAGTATGACTTTTTGATCATATTTGGGACGACATGCTATAGTATGACTTTTTGATCATATTTGGGACGACATGTTTTAGTGTGACTTTTTGATCATATTTCTGACGACATGCTATAGTATGACTTTTTGATCATATTTGGGACGTAATGCTATAGTATGACTTTTTGATCATATTTCGGACGACATGCTTTAGTATGACTTTTTGATCATATTTGGGACGACATGCTATAGTATGACTTTTTGATCATATTTGGGACGACATGCTATAGTATGACTTTTTGATCATATTTCTGACGACATGCTATAGTATGACTTTTTGATCATATTTGGGACGACATGCTATAGTATGACTTTTTGATCATATTTGGGACGACATGCTATAGTATGACTTTTTGATCATATTTCGGACGACATGCTTTAGTATGACTTTTTGATCATATTTGGGACGACATGCTATAGTATGACTTTTTGATCATATTTGGGACGACATGCTATAGTATGACTTTTTGATCATATTTGGGACGACATGCTTTAGTATGACTTTTTGATCATATTTGGGACGACATGCTATAGTATGACTTTTTAATCATATTTGGGACGACATGCTTTAGTATGACTTTTTGATCATATTTGGGACGACATGCTTTAGTATGACTTTTTGATCATATTTGGGACGACATGCTTTAGTATGACTATTTGATCATATTTGGGACGACATGCTTTAGTATGACTTTTTGATCATATTTGGGACGACATGCTTTAGTATGACTTTTTGATCATATTTGGGACGACATGCTATAGTATGACTTTTTGATCATATTTTGGACGACATGCTATAGTATGACTTTTTGATCATATTTGGGACGACATGCTATAGTATGACTTTTTGATCGTATTTGGGACGACATGCTATAGTATGACTTTTTGATCATATTTTAGACGACATGCTTTAGTGTGACTTTTTGATCATATTTGGGACGACATGCTTTAGTATGACTTTTTGATCATATTTGGGACGACATGCTATAGTATGACTTTTTGATCATATTTCTGACGACATGCTATAGTATGACTTTTTGATCATATTTTGGACGACATGCTATGGTATGACTTTTTGGTCATATTTGGGACGACATGCTTAAGTATGACTTATTGATCATATTTGGGACGACATGCTTTAGTATGACTTTTAGATCATATTTGGGACGACATGCTTTAGTATGACTTTTTGATCATATTTTGGACGACATGCTATAGTATGACTTTTTGATCATATTTGGGACGACATGCTTAAGTATGACTTATTGATCATATTTGGGACGACATGCTTTAGTATGACTTTTTGATCATATTTGGGACGACATGCTTTAGTATGACTTTTTGATCATATTTGGGACGACATGCTATAGTATGACTTTTTGATCATATTTGGGACGACATGCTATAGTATGACTTTTTGATCATATTTGGGACGACATGCTTTAGTATGACTTTTTGATCATATTTGGGACGACATGCTTTAGTATGACTTTTTGATCATATTTGGGACGACATGCTATAGTATGACTTTTTGATGATATTAGGGACGACATGCTATAGTATGACTTTTTGATCATATTTTGGACGACATGCTTTAGTATGACTTTTTGATCATATTTGGGACGACATGCTATAGTATGACTTTTTGATCATATTTGGGACGACATGCTTTAGTATGACTTTTTGATCATATTTCTGACGACATGCTATAGTATGACTTTTTGATCATATTTGGGACGGACATGCTATAGTATGACTTTTTGATCATCTTTGGGACGACATGCTATAGTATGACTTTTTGATCATATTTGGGACGACATGCTTTAGTATGACTTTTTGATCATATTTGGGACGACATGCTTTAGTATGACTTTTTGATCATGTTTTGGACGACATGCTATAGTGTGACTTTTTGATCATGTTTTGGACGACATGCTATAGTGTGACTTTTTGATCATATTTTGGACGACATGCTATAGTGTGACTTTTTGATCATATTTTGGACGACATGCTATAGTGTGACTTTTTGATCATATTTGGGACGACATGCTTTAGTGTGACTTTTTGGTCATATTTGGGAAGACATGCTATAGTATGACTTTTTGGTCATATTTGGGACGACATGCTATAGTATGACTTTTTGGCCATATTTGGGACGACATGCTATAGTATGACTTTTTGATCGTATTTTAGACGACATGCTATAGTATGACTTTTTGATCATATTTGGGACGACATGCTATAGTATGACTTTTTGATCATATTTGGGACGACATGCTATAGTATGACTTTTTGATCATATTTGGGACGACATGTTTTAGAGTGACTTTTTGATCATATTTCTGACGACATGCTATAGTATGACTTTTTGATCATATTTTGGACGACATGCTATAGTATGACTTTTTGATCATATTTGGACGACATGCTTTAGTATGACTTTTTGATCATATTTGGGACGACATGCTATAATATGACTTTTTGATCATATTTGGGACGACATGCTTTAGTATGACTTTTTGATCATATTTGGGACGACATGCTTTAGTATGACTTTTTTGATCATATTTGGGACGACATGCTTTAGTATGACTTTTTGATCATATTTGGGACGACATGCTATAGTATGACTTTTTGATCATATTTGGGACGACATGCTATAGTATGACTTTTTGATCACATTTGGGACGACATGCTTTAGTATGACTTTTTGATCATATTGGGACGACATGCTTTAGTATGACTTTTTGATCATATTTTGGACGACCTGCTATAGTATGACTTTTTCGCCATATTTCTGACGACATGCTATAGTATGACTTTTTGGTCATATTTGGGACGACATGCTATAGTATGACTTTTTGATCATATTTGGGACGACATGCTATAGTATGACTTTTTGTCATATTTCTGACGACATGCTATAGTATGACTTTTTGGTGATATTTCGGACGACATGCTATAGCATGACTTTTTGGCCATATTTCTGACGACATGCTTTAGTTTGACTTTTTGGTCATATTTCTGACGACATGCTATAGTATGACTTTTTGGTCATATTTGGGACGACATGCTATAGAATGACTTTTTGATCATATTTCTGACGACATGCTATAGTATGACTTTTTGGTCATATTTCTGACGACATGCTATAGTATGACTTTTTGGTCATATTTGGGACGACATGCTATAGTATGACTTTTTGATCATATTTGGGACGACATGCTATAGTATGACTTTTTGGTCATATTTTGGACGACATGCTATAGTATGACTTTTTGATCATATTTGTGACGACATGCTATAGTATGACTTTTTGGTCATATTTGGGACGACGTGCTATAGTATGACTTTTTGATCATATTTTAGACGACATGCTATAGCATGACTTTTTGATCGTATTTGGGACGACATGCTATAGTATGACTTTTTGGCCATATTTCTGACGACATGCTATAGTATGACTTTTTGGCCATATTTCTGACGACGTGCTATAGTATGAATTTTTGGCCATATTTCTGACGACATGCTATAGTATGACTTTTTGGTCATATTTGGGACGACATGCTATAGTATGACTTTTTGATCATATTTGGGAAGACATGCTATAGTATGACTTTTTGGCCATATTTCTGACGACATGCTATAGTATGACTTTTTGATTATATTTAGTACGACATGCTATAAGTATGACTTCCGTTAAAAAAAAAAATTTAGGGAACACAATAGTGCAGTTGTCAGCGTTGTCGTCTCACAGTCTAAAGGTCCGTGGTTCGATCCCCGCCTGGGACTTTCTATGTGGAATTTGCATGTTCCTGCGTAAGTAATAATTAAAATATGTCGTCCAAAACATGGACGACTAACTTATGCATGTTATCATGCATGTAGTCCATGATGTAAAACAAACATCATGTAGTCTTAAATGTGACAAAGTCACACTCCAGGCAAGAACATGCAATCCTCCACAGACAGAGTCCCAAGCCCCTGATCGAACCCAGTACTTCCTGATTGTGAGATGACAACGCTAGCAACTGTAAAATTGTGCTCCCTTTATTGCATGTTTGTCTGACTTCTATAACTTATATGACTTTTAAAGTTGTTAATGAAGACAGTAAGGTGGTGCAGTGGTTAGTGGTGTTGACCCCCAGTCAGATGGTTCCAGGTTCAAATCTTGCCCTTGACATGGCTTTTCATTGAAGATGTTAACATCATCTTTGCCGGTGTGGGTATCGAACCTGCAAACTTCTGACTGGAAGGCAACAATGCCAACCACTGCACCGTTGATGCCACTTCTATAACATGTTTAAAAGTCATATAAGTCACGCAAGCATGCAATAAAGAGAGCAAAACGGTTGTCATTTCACAATCAGGAGCTTCTGGGTTGGATAGGGGGCCTGGAACTTAGTGTGCAGAATTGCGTGTTCTTGCTTGAATGTAATGTTTTACATTATGGACAATGTGCATAAGTTAGTCTTCATTATTATGGATAACAAACTTTACTTTTAGGTCATCAGTCTTACCCTTAGAAAGTTAAAGGCGGGACTCGAACCCTGGACCTTTAGTATGGGAGACGACAACACTGACAGCTGCCACCACTGTGTTGGCGTCCATTTGTTGAACGGAAGTCATACTTATTAAATGCCGTAAAAAATAAATTTATATATATATATATATATATATATATATATATATAGATATAGATATATCGTGCTATAGTATGAATTTTTGATCATATTTCTGACGACATGCTAAAGTATGACTTTTTGGTCATATTTCTGACGACATGCTATAGTATGACTTTTTGGTCATATTTGGGACGACATGCTATAGTATGACTTTTTGGTCATATTTGGGACGACATGCTATAGTATGACTTTTTGATCATATTTGGGACGACATGCTATAGTATGACTTTTTGGTCATATTTCTGACGACATGCTATAGCATGACTTTTTGATCATATTTGGGACGACATGCTATAGTATGACTTTTTGGTCATATTTGGGACGACATGCTATAGTATGACTTTTTGGCCATATTTCCGACGACATGCTATAGTATGACTTTTTGATCATATTTCGTACGACATGCTATAGTATGACTTTTTGATCATATTTCGGACGACATGCTATAGTATGACTTTTTGGTCATATTTGGGACGACATGCTATAGTATGACTTTTTGATCATATTTTTGACGACATGCTATAGTATGACTTTTTGGTCATATTTGGGACGACATGCTATAGTATGACTTTTTGATCATATTTGGGACGACATGCTATAGTATGACTTTTTGGTCATATTTCTGACGACATGCTATAGTATGACTTTTTGATCATATTTGGGACGACATGCTATAGCATGACTTTTTGATCATATTTGGGACGACATGCTATGGTATGACTTTTTGGTCATATTTGGGACGACATGCTATAGTATGACTTTTTGGCCATATTTCCGACGACATGCTATAGTATGACTATTTGGTCATATTTGGGACGACATGCTATAGTATGACTTTTTGGCCATATTTCCGACGACATGCTATAGTATGACTTCTTGATCATATTTGGGACGACATGCTATAGTATGACTTTTTGGTCATGTTTGGGACGACATGCTATAGTATGACTTTTTGATCATATTTTGGACGACATGCTTTAGTATGACTTTTTGATCATATTTGGGACGACATGCTATAGTATGACTTTTTGATCATATTTGGGACGACATGCTTTAGTATGACTTTTTGATCATATTTCTGACGACATGCTATAGTATGACTTTTTGATCATATTTGGGGCGACATGCTATAGTATGACTTTTTGATCATCTTTGGGACGACATGCTATAGTATTGTTATGTGGTGGGGTGTTTTTCCAGGACCCAAATGCAAGCTCACAGACTCAAGGTTTTTCAAGTTCCAAAAATACAGTCTTTATTGTCAAAAAAACAACAACAAAAAGCTACAAACCAAAAAGGTGGCACCGAGCGTGTCCACTTTACGTCCAGTCGGGAGGGCAACTCAACCGACAGCTCCAGGGGGACACGGGTAACAGGGCAGCCGGCAGACCAGCGGAAGGGACGGCGTCAACAATCCTCCAAGCCGGGAGGGCAACTCCACCGACTGATGATTTTGACGGGGATATCCGCAGGAGACACAGAGGCCGGAGGAACGGGAACAGGAACAGGACTGACGGAGAGCTGACGGGGAGCAGACGGAAGACGGACGGAAGACGGACGGAGAGCAGACGGAGGACAGGCGGGTGGCTAACAAAATGCACCGACAACCAGAGTTGTGCAGGGGCAGGTTACATATAGTCTGGGGAGGTGATCAGGGAGATGCAGTACACCTGCAGGTGGTGATCAGGGGTGAGTGGCTGCATCTGCTGGGACTGGTGAGGGGCGTGGCCACGGGAGGTGAGGGGCGTGGCCACAGACAAAGACAGGGGACACAGGAGGAGAGGTGATCGGGGGCAAAACGGAAGACAAAACTGAACTCCTGACAAGTATGACTTTTTGATCATATTTGGGACGACATGCTTTAGTATGACTTTTTGATCATATTTGGGACGACATGCTTTAGTATGACTTTTTGATCATATTTGGGACGACATGCTTTAGTGTGACTTTTTGATCATCTTTCTGACGACATGCTATAGTATGACTTTTTGATCATATTTGGGACGACATGCTATAGTATGACTTTTTGATCATATTTGGGACGACATGCTATAGTATGACTTTTTGATCATGTTTTGGACGACATGCTATAGTGTGACTTTTTGATCATGTTTTGGACGACATGCTATAGTGTGACTTTTTGATCATATTTTGGACGACATGCTATAGTGTGACTTTTTGATCATATTTTGGACGACATGCTATAGTGTGACTTTTTGATCATATTTGGGACGACATGCTTTAGTGTGACTTTTTGGTCATATTTGGGAAGACATGCTATAGTATGACTTTTTGGTCATATTTGGGACGACATGCTATAGTATGACTTTTTGGCCATATTTGGGACGACATGCTATAGTATGACTTTTTGATCGTATTTTAGACGACATGCTTTAGCATGACTTTTGATCATATTTGGGACGACATGCTATAGTATGACTTTTTGATCATATTTGGGACGACATGCTATAGTATGACTTTTTGATCATATTTCTGACGACATGCTATAGTATGACTTTTTGATCATATTTGGGACGACATGCTATAGTATGACTTTTTGATCATATTTGGGACGACATGCTTTAGTATGACTTTTTGATCATATTTGGGACGACATGCTATAGTATGACTTTTTAATCATATTTGGGACGACATGCTTTAGTATGACTTTTTGATCATATTTGGGACGACATGCTTTAGTATGACTTTTTGATCATATTTGGGACGACATGCTTTAGTATGACTATTTGATCATATTTGGGACGACATGCTTTAGTATGACTTTTTGAATCATATTTGGGACGACATGCTTTAGTATGACTTTTTGATCATATTTGGGACGACATGCTATAGTATGACTTTTTGATCATATTTTGGACGACATGCTATAGTATGACTTTTTGATCATATTTGGGACGACATGCTATAGTATGACTTTTTGATCGTATTTGGGACGACATGCTATAGTATGACTTTTTGATCATATTTTAGACGACATGCTTTAGTGTGACTTTTTGATCATATTTGGGACGACATGCTTTAGTATGACTTTTTGATCATATTTGGGACGACATGCTATAGTATGACTTTTTGATCATATTTCTGACGACATGCTATAGTATGACTTTTTGATCATATTTTGGACGACATGCTATGGTATGACTTTTTGGTCATATTTGGGACGACATGCTTAAGTATGACTTATTGATCATATTTGGGACGACATGCTTTAGTATGACTTTTAGATCATATTTGGGACGACTTGCTTTAGTATGACTTTTTGATCATATTTTGGACGACATGCTATAGTATGACTTTTTGATAATATTTGGGACGACATGCTTAAGTATGACTTATTGATCATATTTGGGGACGACATGCTTTAGTATGACTTTTTGATCATATTTGGGACGACATGCTTTAGTATGACTTTTTGATCATATTTGGGACGACATGCTGTAGTATGACTTTTTGATCATATTTGGGACGACATGCTATAGTATGACTTTTTGATCATATTTGGGGACGACATGCTTTAGTATGACTTTTTGATCATATTTGGGACGACATGCTTTAGTATGACTTTTTGATCATATTTGGGACGACATGCTATAGTATGACTTTTTGATGATATTAGGGACGACATGCTATAGTATGACTTTTTGATCATATTTGGGACGACATGCTTTAGTATGACTTTTTGATCATATTTCTGACGACATGCTATAGTATGACTTTTTGATCATATTTGGGACGACATGCTATAGTATGACTTTTTGATCATCTTTGGGACGACATGCTATAGTATGACTTTTTGATCATATTTGGGACGACATGCTTTAGTATGACTTTTTGATCATATTTGGGGACGACATGCTTTAGTATGACTTTTTGATCATATTTGGGACGACATGCTTTAGTATGACTTTTTGATCATATTTGGGGACGACATGCTATAGTAATGACTTTTTGATCATATTTTGGACGACATGCTATAGTATGACTTTTTGATCATATTTGGGACGACATGCTATAGTATGACTTTTTGATCGTATTTGGGACGACATGCTATAGTATGACTTTTTGATCATATTTTAGACGACATGCTTTAGTGTGACTTTTTGATCATATTTGGGACGACATGCTTTAGTATGACTTTTTGATCATATTTGGGACGACATGCTATAGTATGACTTTTTGATCATATTTCTGACGACATGCTATAGTATGACTTTTTTGATCATATTTGGACGACATGCTATGGTATGACTTTTTGGTCATATTTGGACGACATGCTTAAGTATGACTTATTGATCATATTTGGGACGACATGCTTTAGTATGACTTTTAGATCATATTTGGGACGACATGCTTTAGTATGACTTTTTGATCATATTTTGGACGACATGCTATAGTATGACTTTTTGATAATATTTGGGACGACATGCTTAAGTATGACTTATTGATCATATTTGGGACGACATGCTTTAGTATGACTTTTTGATCATATTTGGGACGACATGCTTTAGTATGACTTTTTGATCATATTTGGGACGACATGCTGTAGTATGACTTTTTGATCATATTTGGGACGACATGCTATAGTATGACTTTTTGATCATATTTGGGACGACATGCTTTAGTATGACTTTTTGATCATATTTGGGACGACATGCTTTAGTATGACTTTTTGATCATATTTGGGACGACATGCTATAGTCTGACTTTTTGATGATATTAGGGACGACATGCTATAGTATGACTTTTGATCATATTTGGGACCATGCTTTAGTATGACTTTTTGATCATATTTCTGACGACATGCTATAGTATGACTTTTTGATCATATTTGGGACGACATGCTATAGTATGACTTTTTGATCATCTTTGGGACGACATGCTATAGTATGACTTTTTGATCATATTTGGGACGACATGCTTTAGTATGACTTTTTGATCATATTTGGGACGACATGCTTTAGTATGACTTTTTGATCATATTTGGGACGACATGCTTTAGTGTGACTTTTTGATCATCTTTCTGACGACATGCTATAGTATGACTTTTTGATCATATTTGGGACGACATGCTATAGTATGACTTTTTGATCATATTTGGGACGACATGCTATAGTATGACTTTTTGATCATGTTTTGGACGACATGCTATAGTGTGACTTTTTGATCATGTTTTGGACGACATGCTATAGTGTGACTTTTTGATCATATTTTGGACGACATGCTATAGTGTGACTTTTTGATCATATTTTGGACGACATGCTATAGTGTGACTTTTTGATCATATTTGGGACGACATGCTTTAGTGTGACTTTTTGGTCATATTTGGGAAGACATGCTATAGTATGACTTTTTGGTCATATTTGGGACGACATGCTATAGTATGACTTTTTGGCCATATTTGGGACGACATGCTATAGTATGACTTTTTGATCATATTTGGGACGACATGCTATAATATGACTTTTTGATCATATTTGGGGACGACATGCTTTAGTATGACTTTTTGATCATATTTGGGACGACATGCTTTAGTATGACTTTTTGATCATATTTGGGACGACATGCTTTAGTATGACTTTTTGATCATATTTGGGACGACATGCTATAGTATGACTTTTTGATCATATTTGGACGACATGCTATAGTATGACTTTTTGATCACATTTGGGACGACATGCTTTAGTATGACTTTTTGATCATATTTGGGACGACATGCTTTAGTATGACTTTTTGGATCATATTTTGGACGACCTGCTATAGTATGACTTTTTCGCCATATTTCTGACGACATGCCTATAGTATGACTTTTTGGTCATATTTGGGACGACATGCTATAGTATGA
The DNA here is from genome assembly GCF_022577435.1 of Embiotoca jacksoni. Classification (NCBI taxonomy): domain Eukaryota; kingdom Metazoa; phylum Chordata; class Actinopteri; family Embiotocidae; genus Embiotoca; species Embiotoca jacksoni. The sequence continues at coordinate 6,822,018 of NW_027185375.1, read as the reverse complement.
CTTTTTGATCATATTTGGGACGACATGCTATAGTATGACTTTTTGTCATATTTCTGACGACATGCATAGTATGACTTTTTGGTGATATTTCGGACGACATGCTATAGCATGACTTTTTGGCCATATTTCTGACGACATGCTTTAGTTTGACTTTTTGGTCATATTTCTGACGACATGCTATAGTATGACTTTTTGGTCATATTTGGGACGACATGCTATAGAATGACTTTTTGATCATATTTCTGACGACATGCTTATAGTATGACTTTTTGGTCATATTTCTGACGACATGCTATAGTATGACTTTTTGGTCATATTTGGGGACGACATGCTATAGTATGACTTTTTGATCATATTTGGGACGACATGCTATAGTATGACTTTTTGGTCATATTTTGGACGACATGCTATAGTATGACTTTTTGATCATATTTTGTGACGACATGCTATAGTATGACTTTTGGTCATATTTGGGACGACGTGCTATAGTATGACTTTTTTGATCATATTTTAGACGACATGCTATAGCATGACTTTTTGATCGTATTTGGGACGACATGCTATAGTATGACTTTTGGCCATATTTCTGACGACATGCTATAGTATGACTTTTTGGCCATATTTCTGACGACGTGCTATAGTATGAATTTTTGGCCATATTTCTGACGACATGCTATAGTATGACTTTTTGGTCATATTTGGGACGACAGGCTATAGTATGACTTTTTGATCATATTTGGGAAGACATGCTATAGTATGACTTTTTGGCCATATTTCTGACGACATGCTATAGTATGACTTTTTGATTATATTTAGTACGACATGCTATAAGTATGACTTCCGTTAAAAAAAAAATTTAGGGAACACAATAGTGCAGTTGTCAGCGTTGTCGTCTCACAGTCTAAAGGTCCGTGGTTCGATCCCCGCCTGGGGACTTTCTACGTGGAATTTGCATGTTCCTGCGTAAGTAATAATTAAAATATGTCGTCCAAAACATGGACGACTAACTTATGCATGTTATCATGCATGTAGTCCATGATGTAAAACAAACATCATGTAGTCTTAAATGTGACAAAGTCACACTCCAGGCAAGAACATGCAATCCTCCACAGACAGAGTCCCAAGCCCCTGATCGAACCCAGTACTTCCTGATTGTGAGATGACAACGCTAGCAACTGTAAAATTGTGCTCCCTTTATTGCATGTTTGTCTGACTTCTATAACTTATATGACTTTTAAAGTTGTTAATGAAGACAGTAAGGTGGTGCAGTGGTTAGTGGTGTTGACCCCCCAGTCAGATGGTTCCAGGTTCAAATCTTGCCCTTGACATGGCTTTTCATTGAAGATGTTAACATCATCTTTGCCGGTTGTGGGTATCGAACCTGCAAACTTCTGACTGGAAGGGCAACAATGCCAACCACTGCACCGTTGATGCCACTTCTATACATGTTTAAAAGTCATATAAGTCACGCAAGCATGCAATAAAGAGAGCAAAACGGTTGTCATTTCACAATCAGGAGCTTCTGGGTTGGATAGGGGGCCTGGAACTTAGTGTGCAGAATTGCGTTGTTCTTGCTTGAATGTAATGTTTTACATTATGGACAATGTGCATAAGTTAGTCTTCATTATTATGGATAACAAACTTTACTTTTAGGTCATCAGTCTTACCCTTAGAAAGTTAAAGGCGGGACTCGAACCCTGGACCTTTAGTATGGGGAGACGACAACACTGACAGCTGCACCACTGTGTTGGCGTCCATTTGTTGAACGGAAGTCATACTTATTAATGCCGTAAAAAATAAATTTTATATATATATATATATATATATATATATATATATAGATATAGATATATCGTGCTATAGTATGAATTTTTGATCATATTTCTGACGACATGCTAAAGTATGACTTTTTGGTCATATTTCTGACGACATGCTATAGTATGACTTTTTGGTCATATTTGGGGACAACATGCTATAGTATGACTTTTTGGTCATATTTGGGACGACATGCTATAGTATGACTTTTTGATCATATTTGGGACGACATGCTATAGTATGACTTTTTGGTCATATTTCTGACGACATGCTATAGCATGACTTTTTGATCATATTTGGGACGACATGCTATAGTATGACTTTTTGGTCATATTTGGGACGACATGCTATAGTATGACTTTTTGGCCATATTTCCGACGACATGCTATAGTATGACTTTTTGATCATATTTCGTACGACATGCTATAGTATGACTTTTTGATCATATTTCGGACGACATGCTATAGTATGACTTTTTTGGTCATATTTGGGACGACATGCTATAGTATGACTTTTTGATCATATTTTTGACGACATGCTATAGTATGACTTTTTGGTCAATATTTGGGACGACATGCTATAGTATGACTTTTTGATCATATTTGGGACGACATGCTATAGTATGACTTTTTGGTCATATTTCTGACGACATGCTATAGTATGACTTTTTGATCATATTTGGGACGACATGCTATAGCATGACTTTTTGATCATATTTTGGGACGACATGCTATGGTATGACTTTTTGGTCATATTTGGGACGACATGCTATAGTATGACTTTTTGGCCATATTTCCGACGACATGCTATAGTATGACTATTTGGTCATATTTGGGACGACATGCTATAGTATGACTTTTTTGCCATATTTCCGACGACATGCTATAGTATGACTTCTTGATCATATTTGGGACGACATGCTATAGTATGACTTTTTGGTCATGTTTGGGACGACATGCTATAGTATGACTTTTTGATCATATTTTGGACGACATGCTTTAGTATGACTTTTTGATCATATTTGGGACGACATGCTATAGTATGACTTTTTGATCATATTTGGGACGGACATGCTTTAGTATGACTTTTTGATCATATTTCTGACGACATGCTATAGTATGACTTTTTGATCATATTTGGGGCGACATGCTATAGTATGACTTTTTGATCATCTTTGGGACGACATGCTATAGTATTGTTATGTGGTGGGGTGTTTTTCCAGGACCCAAATGCAAGCTCACAGACTCAAGGTTTTTCAAGTTCCAAAAATACAGTCTTTATTGTCAAAAAAACAACAACAAAAAGCTACAAACCAAAAAGGTGGCACCGAGCGTGTCCACTTTACGTCCAGTCGGGAGGGCAACTCAACCGACAGCTCCAGGGGGACACGGGGTAACAGGGCAGCCGGCAGACCAGCGGAAGGGACGGCGTCAACAATCCTCCAAGCCGGGAGGGCAACTCCACCGACTGATGATTTTGACGGGGATATCCGCAGGAGACACAGAGGCCGGAGGAACGGGAACAGGAACAGGACTGACGGAGAGCTGACGGGGAGCAGACGGAAGACGGACGGAAGACGGACGGAGAGCAGACGGAGGACAGGCGGTGGCTAACAAAATGCACCGACAACCAGAGTTGTGCAGGGGCAGGTTACATATAGTCTGGGGAGGTGATCAGGGAGATGCAGTACACCTGCAGGTGGTGATCAGGGGTGAGTGGCTGCATCTGCTGGGACTGGTGAGGGGCGTGGCCACGGGAGGTGAGGGGCGTGGCCACAGACAAAGACAGGGGACACAGGAGGAGAGGTGATCGGGGGCAAAACGGAAGACAAAACTGAACTCCTGACAAGTATGACTTTTTGATCATATTTGGGACGACATGCTTTAGTATGACTTTTTGATCATATTTGGGACGACATGCTTTAGTATGACTTTTTGATCATATTTGGGACGACATGCTTTAGTGTGACTTTTTGATCATCTTTCTGACGACATGCTATAGTATGACTTTTTGATCATATTTGGGACGACATGCTATAGTATGACTTTTTGATCATATTTGGGACGACATGCTATAGTATGACTTTTTGATCATGTTTTGGACGACATGCTATAGTGTGACTTTTTGATCATGTTTTGGACGACATGCTATAGTGTGACTTTTTGATCATATTTTGGACGACATGCTATAGTGTGACTTTTTGATCATATTTTGGACGACATGCTATAGTGTGACTTTTTGATCATATTTGGGACGACATGCTTTAGTGTGACTTTTTGGTCATATTTGGGAAGACATGCTATAGTATGACTTTTTGGTCATATTTGGGTACGACATGCTATAGTATGACTTTTTGGCCATATTTGGGACGACATGCTATAGTATGACTTTTTGATCGTATTTTAGACGACATGCTTTAGCATGACTTTTTGATCATATTTGGGACGACATGCTATAGTATGACTTTTTGATCATATTTGGGACGACATGCTATAGTATGACTTTTTGATCATATTTCTGACGACATGCTATAGTATGACTTTTTTGATCATATTTGGGACGACATGCTATAGTATGACTTTTTGATCATATTTGGGACGACATGCTTTAGTATGACTTTTTGATCATATTTGGGACGACATGCTATAGTATGACTTTTTAATCATATTTGGGACGACATGCTTTAGTATGACTTTTTGATCATATTTGGGACGACATGCTTTAGTATGACTTTTTGATCATATTTGGGACGACATGCTTTAGTATGACTATTTGATCATATTTGGGACGACATGCTTTAGTATGACTTTTTGATCATATTTGGGACGACATGCTTTAGTATGACTTTTTGATCATATTTGGGACGACATGCTATAGTATGACTTTTTGATCATATTTTGGACGACATGCTATAGTATGACTTTTTGATCATATTTGGGACGACATGCTATAGTATGACTTTTTGATCGTATTTGGGACGACATGCTATAGTATGACTTTTTGATCATATTTTAGACGACATGCTTTAGTGTGACTTTTTGATCATATTTGGGACGACATGCTTTAGTATGACTTTTTGATCATATTTGGGACGACATGCTATAGTATGACTTTTTGATCATATTTCTGACGACATGCTATAGTATGACTTTTTTGATCATATTTTGGACGACATGCTATGGTATGACTTTTTGGTCATATTTGGGGACGACATGCTTAAGTATGACTTATTGATCATATTTGGGACGACATGCTTTAGTATGACTTTTAGATCATATTTGGGACGACATGCTTTAGTATGACTTTTGATCATATTTTGGACGACATGCTATAGTATGACTTTTTGATAATATTTGGGACGACATGCTTAAGTATGACTTATTGATCATATTTGGGACGACATGCTTTAGTATGACTTTTTGATCATATTTGGGACGACATGCTTTAGTATGACTTTTTGATCATATTTGGGACGACATGCTGTAGTATGACTTTTTGATCATATTTGGGACGACATGCTATAGTATGACTTTTTGATCATATTTGGGACGACATGCTTTAGTATGACTTTTTGATCATATTTGGGACGACATGCTTTAGTATGACTTTTTGATCATATTTGGGACGACATGCTATAGTATGACTTTTTGATGATATTAGGGACGACATGCTATAGTATGACTTTTTGATCATATTTGGGACGACATGCTTTAGTATGACTTTTTGATCATATTTCTGACGACATGCTATAGTATGACTTTTTGATCATATTTGGGACGACATGCTATAGTATGACTTTTTGATCATCTTTGGGACGACATGCTATAGTATGACTTTTTGATCATATTTGGGACGACATGCTTTAGTATGACTTTTTGATCATATTTGGGACGACATGCTTTAGTATGACTTTTTGATCATATTTGGGACGACATGCTTTAGTATGACTTTTTGATCATATTTGGGACGACATGCTATAGTATGACTTTTTGATCATATTTTGGACGACATGCTATAGTATGACTTTTTGATCATATTTGGGACGACATGCTATAGTATGACTTTTTGATCGTATTTGGGACGACATGCTATAGTATGACTTTTTGATCATATTTTAGACGACATGCTTTAGTGTGACTTTTTGATCATATTTGGGACGACATGCTTTAGTATGACTTTTA